>NC_045700.1:8040702-8363760 GCF_009834535.1 Camelus ferus
GTAAAGGGTCTCCTTTTCCCGTTGGTCTGAGATGTTCTGGCTGCCTGCAGGGGCAAGAACCTTGACCTACCAGAGCCAGCAAGGAAACTTTTATTTTATTTTTCCCAATTCCAGGTCAGATCTTGGAGGTGCTAAAGACATTCAGATTTGTTTGATTGTTGTTTTATTACATGTTGTTATCAGAAATGATGCTTAGTGATGCTAGCCCCTGAAATTTAGCTACCTTCAAGCCAGTGCTCCTGAGATCCAGGATACTGTCAAGGATGGAAATATGCCTAAATGCCTAAACGCCTGAACTTTTGAGATGGTATAGGCTGAAGGAGGGTGCGCTGGCATTAGAATCAGGTCCCTCCTTTCCTCCCTTCCTCCTTTCCTCCTTTCCTCCCTTTCTTTCTTCCTTCCTTTCTTTCTTCTTTCTTTCTTTCTTTCTTTCTTTCTTTCTTTCTTTCTTTCTTTCTTTCTTTCTCTCTCTCTCTCTTTCTTTCCTTCTTTTCTTTCTTCCTTTCTTTCTTTCTTCCTCTTTCTTTCTCTTTCTCTCTTTCTCTTCTTTCTTTCTTTTCTTTAGCTTTCTTTTCTTTATCTTTTCTTTTCTTTCTTTCTCTTTCTTTCTTTCTTTCTTTCTTTACTTACTTTCTTTCTTTCACCAAGTTTCTTCACCTTGTTTTTCGTGGTAACCAGTCTTTGTAACGCTCCCTAGTGATCCCTGGTTCCTTGTACTCACGTCCACGTTGAATCAGTGGATGTGATGATGTCTGGGTTTCAACGCCAGGTCATAACAGGCTTGTGGCTTCTGCAGTGCACTCCAGGATTTGTCACTCTGGGGGATGCTGGCTGCATGCCATGAACTCACTCAGACAACCCTGCAGAGAGGCTGGGATGGTGAGCAGCTGAGGTCTCCCGCCAAGAACTGGCATCCTTAGCCTGGCATGTGACTGAGACCCCGAGAAGTGGTCCACGAGCCCCAGTCCGACCTCAGATGACTGCAGCCACAGGGGACAACTGTCTGCAAGTTCATGAGAAAGCCCCATTCCAGGACTGTCTAACCAAGCCATTCCTGAGGCTTTGAACCAAGCATACTGAGAGATAATACATTCATTACTGCTGTTTAAAGCCACTACTTTTTCCAAGTGATATTTTTTTATATATATTAGGTAATTCATTAATGCAAGCTCTGGGACATTTGGAAAGTGGTTTTCTTTTTCTTTATTTTTATTTTATTTAACTCAGTTTCCTTATTTGAAAAATGGGCAAGGTAACAGCTAACTCACAAGTCTTGTTTTATTTTGTTGTATTTCTGGTTAAGACTCAATATCCCAATTTATCTGTAGGATTGGTACATGACAATAAGTACTCAATAAATGCAAGTCACTCTCACTTCCCCAATTACGGGGAATGCACTGTCTTTTCTCAAATACCTCGTACTTGTAAGAAGAGATACTGAATTTTGGTTCCAGTTCCCGGAGAGTGAGAGGAACTTGTGAGTCATGGAAGCCATGGCGGGGCCACAGCAGGATGGGATTCTAAGACAGCCTGAAATGTCAGATGATTCCCCAGGGCAGTGAAAAACCATTTTTCCAAAGATCAAGGGCTGGTTGCCATCTAGGTGAGGATGCGTGTCAACCTTTTCATCATATCTGTGCATGTTTGAAGACACAGAGGAAAAAGGGGCAGGAAAAAGTTTCAGAGAAACCAAGAGTGCTGAGGAAGTAGAGTGAAAGGTGAATATGGGCGCCAATAACATGTCCAGTGCAAAGCTGCCCGCGCTCTGCCTTCCGCAAAGGAACATCCCAAGGTAAGAACAAAGGAGAAGGCGGAGACCACGCGCCAGCGATCTGGATGCTCTGCTCACGAGCCTTTGTCATGCTGTTCACTGCTTCTTGTTTGCAAGAAGGCTGCCGCCCACCAGCTGCTCTGTTTCATGTTAACCAGAAATAGGACGAGGAGAGGGCCTAGAAATGCAAAGAAGACCACGCCGGGAATGACCATCAGATTTCCAGCTGCATCGCACTGACCAGAGATGTCTCACACGGTTACCGTCGATGCAGCGGCCATTGAGGGAATGGGTTCCTGAGCTCAAAACAAATGTGTACATAGCAGAATTTTGCTAGTAAGGAGGAGGCAGAAGTAGATATCAGATTGGGAAGCCAGGTAAGTGCCTCGCAGGTCCAGTGGACCAAACTGCATACAGTCAGTTCTCATGATCTGTGGTAGTTTTAGCCATGGTCACCACACTCAATTCATGGGAACTGAAGCGTTGCTCCTAGAGGAAATATAGGCTTATGTTCCTATGAGCCTCTGGCCCCTTCATTCTCATCAACCCATAAACACAACCTTGTTTATGTCTAATTTTTTTGTATTTTGTGGGGATTTTTTTTTTTTTTTTTTTTTGGGCAGGGGAAATTAGATTTATTTATTTGTTGGTTTGTTTGTTTGTTTAATGGAGGTACTAGGGATTGAACCCAGGACCTCGCACATGCTAAGCACGTGCTCTGCCACTTGATCTATACCCTCTCCTGTTTGTGTCTATGTTTTTTAAGGTAATGTATTTAATAGATTGTGATCAATTAGCACTGGGCTCACCATCAGCACTACCACAATGCGTGCCTGAATGAAGCTCATCCGTATATTTCCTCCAAGGGGCTCATCACAGCCTTCTTGTGCTTAGAAACACTAGACCCAGGGAGCATTAGGTTTGTAGGCCATTTAAAGTGGTGAAATCACCAAGAAAAAATAAAAGCAGAAAAATCTGAAAAATGTGGCACGAAACATACTGAGAAAAGGACCCTGTTTGCAGCATGAGAGCTGGAGTGATGTCGGAGGGGCATCCCGTCTGCCCCCGGCTGGGAACATGACCAGACGGCAGCTCCAATTCCTGCTGTGGTGCGAATGCCTGAGACTGACTGCAGAAGCACCATGAGCATTGATGTGAGGGTGATGAAGGCATCAGAGGGTGGGTGAGTTCGCAAATACGGAATATGTGAATTATGAGGATCGACTCTATTTGGTGTCAGTTTTCCAGGAAAAGGAAATGGAATTGGAGAGGCACAGCCACCAGCTTACAGGACTCAGTAGAGCCAGACACTTACTACCTAATTCTAATGCCAGAATTTCCTCCACACAAGAGGAAAGCCACAAAGGCTGCATGACTATGTTATTTCTCCACAAATCTTCGGATTTCCCATTTGATGATGAGAAAACAAAAATAGCACAGGTTCACATGAGGATTTTAGATAATTTTGAAACAAATATGTTCTATACTGTCTTTCATCTTTCAGATGAGCCAGTGATTATGTTACTTTTCACAATTCCACTCACTGATGTTAAGCATGGGAGGAAATATACTCAGAAATCAGATTAATGCATGGTCCGCCCAAACATCCTTCAGTTATCGATCAATGAAACTGGAGCCTCACCTTGTCTGACCATCCCTGAAAAAGGGAATGCAGATTTTAGTCCACATTAAGGGGACAAACATCATTCTTGCTTTATTTAAGCAGCTGTAACACAGGGCTGGGAGTAGAGACAGAGTGAAATTCATATGGTATGCTTGCACTGGGTGGGTGTTTAGCACAGTGACCCCTAAATTTCGTTCCAACTCCAAGGCTTGGCAACATTTTCTTGGTAATCTATCACATGCCTGTTTCTTGGTTAAGTGTTTTATACAGCACAGTAGTCCTATAAGACATATCCCTTGAACTTAAGTTAATTATTTTGAGGAAGTAGAAATGATTCATAAACAAAAAACAGCCAGAAGGCAATCAAACAGGATCTACAGTGACATGCTAAGTTGTGTGCAGAATGAGACTGATGAGAAAATCTTTATGAAGGAGGTGAGCCTTGAGTCTTCATCTTCAAAAGAAACAGAGCATATCGTTGGTTTACAATAATTCTCGCTTATTATTTTATTAAACTAATAAACACTTTCCGCACATTATGTGTTGATTACTCCTGGAGGCACTGGGGATGCACCTGTGAACAAAACAAAACTTATGGATAAAATAAAATAATACCATATATTAAGATATGGTTACTGCAAGATACCATTAATTCTCACAATGACATTGCAAATAGAATACTTTGCTAAATGAGTACAAAGAAAATTACACATAGTACATAACCTATCCTTGGCTGCAGACCAGTAAGTGGTGAGGAAGACATGCCTGTAAGTAGTACCTGTAAGTTGCGATTTTTTTCTAACCCAATGCAGACCTGAAATCTACTGCTAATTGAAATTAACTATGGGATATAAAGAAGTGGGTGCAAGCTGATTCTTAAGATTCTTGGAAGTCAGAGGGGTGACAGGAATGAATCTATAAGACAAAGTTTTCCAAAAGGAGAGTTAAAAGGAGAAAACAAATGTTTTGGCTGATAGGAGGGAAAGTCAAATTATTCGGTGCTACACAAAAGAATCGTTGGTTCAGCTTTGGAGGGCAAGTTTCTGTTTCTTTCTTCACTGGCAGATTCTGTCCCATCAAGCCTGCAGATGGATTAGTGAGACCAAGAGTGGTGATGAGAGGGGAATAAAGTTGGCTTTAATATTTAAATTATATTTAATTATATGGTATTTAAACAACCCATGAGTAAAAGCATAAGAAAAATCAGCTGCTTGGGAAAGATGCAAGCCAGGAGAGTCTGATCAAATATCAGATGCAGATTAAACCACAAAGGGCTTTCTTTATCTTCAGAGATGTTTTCATCTCAGAATTCTAAACTCTTCCTTAAAGCATTTCATAAGTTTTATAAGTTGAAAGAGTACCTTATCACTCAAAACTTGGGGTAAAGCTTATTGAGGAAAAGTTGTATTAATCGATACATTTTTTCACTGAAATATAACATGAAACTTACCGGCCATAAGCATGAGCGTGAGCTCTGAATCTCTTGCTGGAATTTAAACATCAAATTGCATCTGGGATTAGAGGACACACTGCTACTGTTACCTGCTGGCAAGTCACTGAAGCAGAAATCAACAAACCCCTTAAGGTGATACTAACAAAGAAACCAGATCCTACTTTTTTTAAAGAGGTATGTTCTTTTGTATCATACAGGAAAGTATTTGATCACATATTCATATTCCCTTATCCATTAGTAGCTTTTAATAGGAAAGTAGAATATCTTTAATGGAAAGAAGACAGCCATCAAGAAACCCACGTGCTGAACTTGTACGCAGGACATTTTGGTTACCCATTTATCCATCCATCAATGCGTGCTTCTACCGTTTTTATCTATTATGAATAATGCTGCTTTGAACATGAGTGCACGGACATGTCTTTGAGACCCTACTTTCAATTTTTTAGGTATATACCCAAAAGTGGAATTATTGGATGATATGGTAACTCTATGTTTAATTTTTTGAGGAACCAGCATACCGCTGTCCATAGGAGCTGTGCCATGTTCCTTCCCTAGCAGCAGTGTGTAAGGGTTTCAGTTTGTCCGCATCCTTGCCAACAGTCGCTATTTCTGGGGGGTTTTGTTTGTTTTTGATAGCAGTCATCTTAATGGGTGTGAGGTACTGTCTCATCATGGCTTTGAAGTGCATTTTTCCAATAATTTGTCCTATGGAGCATCTTTCCATAGGCCTTTGGCCATTTGCATTCTTTGGAGAATTGTCTATTCAAGGTTTTTGCCCATTTTTAAATCAGGTTCTTTGTTGTTGCTGTTGAGTTGTGGGACCATCCATACTTAACAGATGGACACAAATTTAAAACTGAATTTCGTCGAGGTTTCCAAGGATATAGAGTTATAGGAAAGGTGGCCGTGTAAACTGGTACAGCCTTTTTGATCAAAGGCATAATCTATGTCACAGAAACTTTATTCCCAGTTATATATCCCAGAAAAACCCTCCCACACATCAATCAGGAGGCATATTAAAGAATGTTTACAGAAACAATGTTTACAACAGCACAATTTGGAAACTACTCAAATGAATATGCACAGAATAATAGTTAAGTAAATCACACAGTACTTTCAAACAATTGAATACAATATTGCAGTAAGAAAGAATGACTTTAGCGACTAGTACCAACGTGAACAAATTTCTGAAATATAATTGTGAGTAGAAAATGTAATCTGAAACAAGATATTTACTAGAATTTTAAATACAAAAATTTAAAGCAACAAATAAAACTAAATAATATCCCATTTAGGGATACATAGCAAAAAAAAATTTCCTAAAAGCAACAAATTACATAAATTTAGGGTAGTGGTTATGTATGCAGTGGATGTTAGAATAAAGGCATTTGAAGGCTGGAGTCTTACAAACACCAGTAACATGCTGTTCCTTAACCTGGGTAGTGTTTACATGGATTTGTCTCATTGTATTTTTAATTTTAAATTCAGATTATATACACTTTGTTCACATGAAATATTTAGCAGTGGTTTTAAAGAAAGAAATGTAAAATAAACATGCTTGTGACTTAAATCTTCCAACAATACAGACTTGATTTCTGGGTTGTAAATATTTGGAACATTGCCCTTCACTCTGAGAGACGGGCTGTCATGATGCAGTGGCAGGAACACGACTTTGGAAATGAAATCAGGTGAGGTGAGCTTGGAGCGGTCGGAGCCGCTGAAGCAAGCCCGTTTCATCACTTGAAACAGATGTCCTTACTCCTATGATTTTCCTCTTTTACAAAATGAAGGACCTCGAACTAGGTGATTTTTAAGAATTTTTTTTTTTTTTTTTTTTTACTATCAATTCCCATGACTGTACATGTTTTCATGAAGGAAACCAGGGCAGAGTGTTCTGAAAATCAGAAAAAGCCAAGGCTTCTCCTTTTCCATTTACTTAAAGTAATGCGGAGTTTGGAGGTCACAGTATTAATTCACATATGAAATAACTTTGTGGGGAACGTATTACTGATGCCCACACAGAGCTGTGTACTGACTTCAACATGATTATAAACTCAGGAAGTGACATAGCTGGAACCCCCAATTCAGATTATTCATTGTGTCCACTTAATTTTTTTTTTTGGCTGCACAACAGGGTAGTAAGTCTTTACTCATGCATCTCAAGGAAGAAATACTAGAAAGTCTGCAGGAAAATTACCAAAAGATAGAACAAATGCTTCCTAAGTAAGACAAAAACGAGTCTTTGACTTAACGAGATGACTATGGAAAAAGAGATAGGCAGAAAAAAGATTAATCAAAAGTCTATTATTTTCTAGACGTTATGATAGGCATTGACTAATGTTGTCTCATTTATCTACACAACAATTTGAAGGGTAGTTATTTCTATCACTGATGTGCTATGGGTGGGGGAATTGAGAATTTGAGAGGTGATTTCCCTTGAACTTGAGACTGACAGTTTGCATAACAAGAACCCCCCAGCTCAATTCACACACCACACTCTAACTCACAGAACTAATTGTACATCCCACCCCGGAAACGGAATTAATCAAAAATTCCAGAATGATTTAGATGAATAAATGGCAATCTGTAGAGTTATAATTAAGTGCAATAAGGCTATTTGAGTTTTTAATTGTGGAGAATAAATCTACCCTCAATAATTGCTTTTCAGTAAATCTATTTGCAGAATCATCTGCAACGCCTGTTCTGTGTTAACCAACAGCAGCGTTCCTGGGCTCGCACGGTTAACACCCTCAGGGAGCACAAGGTACTCCACCCAGCCCCATTAGTGTGTGGCACAGCACAGCAGAGCGGGTGTTTCTCATCCGGGAGTCACAAGTCATGAGAGGTGAAGCTGAGTGTTTGTATACAAATCACCTCACTCAAGAGAAGTCCTCAGCTATGGGTCCCAGAGAAGAGATTCTTGTCGGGTTATAGAAAGAATTCAGAGATGGAACGCGGAGGTCAAGAAAGTAAAGTGAAGATTTATTAAGTGACAACATACTCTCAAGGGGAAAGCAGGCAGACTCAGGTGAGCAGCTGCCCTGAGTTTCTTTGACAAGCTGGTTACATGGGGTGTAAAAATGAATGGGCAGAGTATTCACTGGGGAGGGAGGAGTTTGGGATCATTTTCCCTGATCTCCACCCCAGCTCCACCTTCCCAAGGGGAGAAGGGATTTTGGCCTTATTTAGTCCAGATTGGAAGTGTCATGGCCTCAGTGCATGATGGGTACTTCTAATCTGCAAGGTTAATTTTATTGAAATGAGGGCATAATGAGCAAAAAGTTACATTCGGACACTGGAGATGCCTGCCTTTCCCCACCTTTCTCGCCTGCCTCCAGGACACTTGTCACCCCCAAATGTGTGATTTCTTATCATCCCAGAGGTCCCTGCTTTTCTCTGTCTGCCCAAGGACCTCCAGTTGTTCACACGATGTAGGGTTTCCTGCATGTGGCCGGTGACCCCCCCTTCTCTGCTCCCCTCCAGCTGCCCGCCTGTTTAACACCTGCAGGGCTCACACACTGGTCAGACCACACCCATTCTCTGGTGAAGCTGCCTCACATTAACTGCCAGTTCCTCAGAGATCACCTCTATATATTACTTAATAAATGAGCTTGAAAATGAGGGATGGGTGCTTCCCTAATGTTTACCTTAGTCTACAGTACAATTCAGATTATTTATTTTTTAATTTTTCAGGGGGAGGATTACGCCCTTTCAAATCTTCATACCTCCCTTTAGGCTGGGGGAAAACCACATACCAGTATTAATACCTTTTAATTTCTCCACCATCCTAGGCAGGAGGAAGCATTGTTCAGCTTCAAAAACACAGTTTGATTGTTTATTTTCTAATAGCTGACTCAGAGAATAGGACATTTTTCTTCTTCATAATTATCCATTGAAGCCAATCTTCTCTTCTTTGAAAGGATTTTACTTCTTCCTTAAATCCTCTGACTGTCCTTCTAAATATCTTTTAATTCATGCACTTGTTTGCTGTCATAATTTTGTTAAACATAAGCTACTCTTATAATTTAGAGAAGGATCATTGCCCATGACCTCAAAGGACTTACAGAAGCAAGTAGAGATAAAATTAAAACAGGAGAGTCTTACCTTTTCTGGAATTGAGGATAAGGTGTGGTCAAGAAGACTGTGAAAAGAAATGGTATTTTTTAATGTCTTTGTCTCGTAAAAATAAAGCAATTGCAGTGTTAGCAATGTAACAAACTCAATATATTCACATGAATCACAATTTTTGATGGTGGCTTAAAAGAAGTCTAGGATCCTTTTTTTTTTTTTCTCATAAGAAACGGAAAATATTTTTGTTCCTCCATCTTGACCAGAACTGGTTTACCTCCAGATAACCCAAGTCTACTAAACTGCCTGGAAATATTGATATATTGGCTTTCTTGGTCTGAGATTTGATACCTCTATCCTTTCTACCTTCAGTAATTGATCATTAAAGGGACACAAAAGACAGTTAACTCAAGTTTTGGTTTGGTTTGGTTTGATTTGGTTTGGTTTTGGGCTTTGAAACTTTAAATATCAGAATATTACAAAATGAGTTCAAGTCAGAGGATGAGGAATAAACTTAAAATTGCACTCCAAATTATCTTATCAGAATGAATAAGAATTTATTTATTTGATCCAAATCAAAAATAGCTGAGCAAACACATGTCAACACACTTTCAGATTTTGTGTTATTTACTTCACAGCTCAACGTAAGTCATCTTGCGTAGTGGGGAGTGGATGACAGCAAACTTGTCAGTCATTCAGGGTACTCTCCCCAGGGTCATGAGTTATAGAAAACATTTCTTTTCTTTGATTTATGGAAAATAAGAAAATACTGTGCATCTTAGGAAAACAATGGGATAAATATATATTGCCACTACTATTTAGTTTGCAATTATAATTTTGAAGTGAAGTGTTTACTATAAACCTTTGAACTCTCATTCCCGTCTTTGGATCAACTGGTGCATAAAAAGAATAAACAATAAATTATACGATTTCAAATTAATTACTATCCAAGGGGGAAGATCTTTAATAGATACATGGGGACCTAACCAACCATTGCTAAGCAAGAAAATAATTTTACATCTGTGAGATATTTGAATTGGGTAATAATTTGAAGAAATTCAGATTGCCCAGCGGAATTTGAATACAGACTTCAAAGAAAGGACTAATATTATATTTCCAGTTAGAAAAATAAATTGTAGTGAAGAATCATCCTGCTCAGGGGAGGTCCTCCAAGGGACCTTACCCTCCCCCAAACCATGCCAATAAGAGGCAAAAGAAATATCCAGTACCCATGCGTATTTTCTGACTTTCCCTACATTGATTATTTCAGCTCATATTTTTCTACACTGCCTGACTATCAGTTTTCTCTGAGTTTTGTTTCTTTGGCACTGCCTGAACATTTCTGTTGAGTCTGAAAGATTCTAACATATATGTTTTGTGGAGCAGAGGTGAGAGTTTTGAATTGTGTGAAGGTGCTTTGCTTGGACTGCAGGTAAATAGGAAGAACATATACTCACACATCACCAAGCACGTTCTTGCCTAAGGACAGAAGCTCTCATAAGAAGCAAAGAAGGCCCCCAGGACCAGAACATCTGCACCACATCCCATTGGACCTACCATTGACTTCACGGCGCCGAAAGCGGGGCATGTCATGGGCCCCCAATGGGGGTCTTATTCGTGCTGAATCAGGATACTCGTTTCCTGTATGGCACTTCCTTTTGATCCTACCCATCCATATCACACTCCTTATGTAATTCATATTTATAATTAATGTTTCTACTTTACACAGAACTCTCCTTGTTGCTGAGTCAAACTCTGCATCATCAGGGGCACATTCTTATGGGATTTGGGGCCTGAAGAAAAGCAAAATACCTTCTTCCAGATGTTCCCTAAATAGAATCCAGTTTTTCAGTGTTGCAGAAAGCAATATTCTGGAGCTCAAAGGTGCATATTTAATTTTATACAGAGACTATCTTTCCTGATTCCTTGTAATTGTCAAGTTTCTTTTGTTGGTGTCCTCTTTCCTTCCATAACTATCTGGGTCGCAGGTCTTCAGCTGCAAAGAGTAGAAATCCATTCAATATAATTTAAACAAAACAGGAAAACTGATTGGACAGTTACAGGGTTCTCACCATGACATCAAGGGCAGAGTCATTCATCAAGTGTACAAAAGGCAGAAGGAAGAAAACAGCTCGAAGGAACCAGGGGTTCTGTCTCAGTCTCTCTGCCTTCCCCTCTTGACCCAGATCAAACATCTGGTTTTCTGTGTCCCTCTGCTCCCCTGACCCCCTTTGCTTCATGGAAGATCAGATATTTCTATACTCCAGTCCAAAGCAGCCGCCTCCAGCCTGGGGGACAGGACCACGGAGTTTAATCGTCTAGCCCATGCTTTCTGCATTCTTGTCTACTGTTACAAAAGAAGCAACAGACCCCAAATGGAGTCACTTCTCTGAAGCCAAGACCCAATATCTAACCTAACTGCCATTACAACCATTCCCAACAATGTAATCCTCACCAATGTGAAATTTACTGGTCCGGACTGATGAGGTAATCTGTCACATGGGCCCTCTCCATCCC
Organism: Camelus ferus; assembly: GCF_009834535.1. Lineage (NCBI taxonomy): Eukaryota > Metazoa > Chordata > Mammalia > Artiodactyla > Camelidae > Camelus > Camelus ferus. The sequence continues at coordinate 8,052,136 of NC_045700.1, forward strand.
CTAAAGGGAATCGAGGTGACCTACATGATAAGATCCTGTTTTGCCAAAAGGGAGATGGGCTAATCTGAAATAATCCTTTTTCCTGTGTATGGCTTTCTTGTCCTGCTCTTGAAAACCTTCCCTTTCTGTTGCCCTTTGGAACTCCCCTCTACTTGCTGTGTGAGATGTTGCCCAAATCGTGAATTGTTCAATAAAGCCAACTAGGTATTTTAAATTTACTTGGCTGATTTTTTTTTTAACAGTACCAAACTCCCAGGAAAAAAAAAAAAGAATATGATTGGCCCAATCTGGTTGGATGTACAGTCACCTGAAAACAGTGGTGGCGGGTTTGTAGAGGTGGGTGAGGCCATAGCTCCTGTGGGCCACTGAGGAGGGACTGTGGTCATAGACTTGTCCCCAGCTGAGGAATGGTGACATGCAGACTGCAAGGTCATGTCTTAACCACCATTTCTGACATTCCACTAATTGCCTATTTATATGTCTTTCCCATAAGCTTGTGAATTCTCTGTTTCATGTGTCAAACTAAGATTTCTTCTCATCCTAACACGTTCTTTCAAATTTGGAAACACTGAGCTAGCTCCTTCAGTAAAATGGCTTGGGATTAATTTAGAAACTTTTTCTCTTATCCCCGACATAAATCCTTACATTACTGACTCTTGCTGAGATGTACTGGGTTAATTTGTTAATTAACTGAGTGAACTTGTTAATTCATTTCTTCTTTTGTATTCCGGATCTCAACTCCTAGTACTGACCCTGACCACCTCTTATTTGCATAACTTCCACAGTCTTGTAACTGACCTCTGTACCTTCAACATCTCCCTGCTCTCATCCATGCTTTGCTACCAGTGGCAGATGAGCAATTTAAACATTGTGTTTGACAGGTAATTTATGGTGCAATGGCCATAGATTCAGCCAAGGCCAAGAGATTTGGGAACCGAAGACTTACGAGGTTCAGTGAATCACTGAGTGCAGTGAATACAGCTCACGACTCGCGTTGATTCAGGTGCACTTGGTTTGACTTCAGACGAACCTGTGGGAGGAGCCTGGGAACTTTGGGCAAGACGGACGGTGCCTCCATGTATTTTCCCACTGTGAACAAAGTACTTAACGTCTTTTCATGCTCATTGTTTCCGTAAGCCAAGATTATAATTCTTACCTTCTAAGATTGTTTTGAGGATTGATATTAACGTGAGCATATTGCCTGGCACTGGGAGGTGTTTAGCAAATAACTTTATGACTTACCCCAGTTGAATTGAATGGCCTTCTGGTACTTATTGAGTTAATAACCAATATTATTTATTTAAGAATTTATAATAAGCATTCAGACACGTTTACAAACCTGGGCACAAAGCTGCCAAGATATTTACAACCATTTTACTAGTAATTACCACAAGGTTGGTGGATGACCGAGGTTACCCATAGCCTAATACATGAATTTCAACAATATTATATCCCCAACTGTACAAATTTTCTCAATGGCAGAATAATCTCTTTTTAATTTTCAAAAATACATGTCAATGATAGATTAAGCTATATGATGCAAGGGTTAAATGCATGGATTTTCAAAGCCTCCTTGGTGATCGTGGACACAATTAGCTTCTCCAGACTTCAGTTTTCCTATCAGTAAAAAGCACATAACATCAATTTCCCTGATTTGATGTAAAAATAAATAATGTATATCATTAAGAATACTTTACAGGAAATATAAAGCAACTAGGAGCTATGGTACAAATGAAAAGAAATAGTTGAGTAATGTCAGGTGAATGTCAGACCATTCGTGACTCTATTAAACTCGAATATAAATGTTCTATCATGGAGATTAAAATAGGTTTTGGCATCCCTCTGGAAATTTCAACACAAACCAGTGAGGCAAGAAAATGTTTGGAATTAGTTTTCTATCAGAACCATAGCACTGGGGAAGAGTTACCTGATTTGATTATCCAAGTATTCTTAGAGATACATACACCAATACAGGGACTTCACTGGTACCCTGTGCCATTGCATGGGTTAATTACAGATGGAAACAAGAAAGGATTTTGTACTAAATGAAATCCTATATTAGTTCCATAATCCCTCAGGTCTATAGTTGGCCTTTGAGAAGCAAAGTGAGAATTAGCATCATTTTTTCTGAATTTCACTTGATTATTGTTATTATGATATGCCTCTAGTCCCTCTGTTTAAAGATATGACAAGGAGTTAAATGATAAGAGGCTTGTATGGAGCCAAACTAGAATTCATCTTATTTAGCTAGGCATAAAAGGTTTACTTATAAAATGTATATTTTACATAAAATGACAGGGGAAGTTCTTAACTTATTCAGAAATCAGGCTATCTTCAAATAAAATAAGTTTCAGAGCAATCTTTTGTAAATAAACCCCATTTTGAGAATTTTCAATGACTTTACTCATGATAACAAGTGGAGCAGGGCCATGCTTTCGATATTTTTTTTTTAAGTAATCCACATGAAAATATCGGAGGATGTCATCAGATGCCTAACACATTCACAGAATCACCTCTAAAGATCCCTGATTTGGCAAGTTAGAATTTGACCAATAACAGATAACTCTCTTTCCACGTGACTTTTTTGCTTAACTAATCTACAATGAGCTTTTTTTTTTTTTTTTTAAGTGGAAAATCTCCATAATTAACCAGGTTACAGCATACAAGTAAGGGGCACCAAGTACAGTCATAATGTCCAACCACCACCTGTTTCTAGTTCTAAAACATTTTCATCACCCAAAAAGAAACCTCCAGGTGCATGAAGGTACCCATTCCTCCCTCTCCCCAGCCCCTGGTGTGCAGTTTGCTCTCTGTCTCTATGATTTTTTTTCTATCCTGGATATTCCATGTAACCGGCATCATATATTACGTGACATTTTGTATCTGGCTTTTTTCACTGAGTGTGATGCTTTTGAAGTTCCTCCACTGTTGTTAACATGTATCGGTTCCTCCTCATTATAGCTGAATAATATTTTATTGTATATGCATACCACAACTTGCTTATCCTTTCATCTTCTGATCTAAATTTAGGAAGATTCCACCTTTTGGCTCTTGATAATACTGCTACTATGAATATTTATGTGCAGGTATTTCTCTGAGTATCTGACTTTATCTCTTTCAGATGTATATCTGAGAGCAGAATTACTGGAATTACTGGGTCATATGTAATTCTATATTTAACCTTTTTAAAGTAGACTTTGCTTTTTGTGGCAGTTTTAGGTTTATAGCAACATTGAGTAAAAACCACAGAGAATTCCCACATACACATCACACCCACATATGTACAGCCTTCCCCGTCTATCAACATCCTGCTTCAATTTGTGCGACTGATGAACCTACACTGACACATCATTATCACCCCAGGTCCATTGCTGTCTGACTTATTTCACTTTGCATAATACCCTCTAGGTCCATCAGTGTTGCTGCAAATGGCAAGATTTCATTCTTTTTTATGGCTCAGTAATATTCCGTTATATATATATTATATATTATATATATATTATATATATATATATACCACATCTTTATCCATTCCCCTATTGGTGGGCACTTAAGTTGCTTCCATAGCTTGCCTATTGTAAATACTGCTGCAATGAACATAGGAGTGCATATACCTTTTCAAATTAATGTTTTCATTCTCTTCAGATAAATACCCTGGAGTGGAATTGCTAGATCATATGGTAGCTCTACTTTTAATTCTTTGAGGAATCTCCATACTGTCCTCTCATAGTGGCTGCACCAATTTACATTCCCACCAACAGCGCAGGAGAGTTCCCTTTTCTCCACATCCTTGCTAACACCCTTGTTTTGGAAAAATCAGTGGGCATATTTATTGTAACAGGATCTATTTAGAATTAATATCATACTTCCTCAGCTAATCTATAGCATAATTTGATTTACCCCAGGTCTTTCCTTTTTGTTGTCAATACGGCACACAATATTTATACATTATGATCTCCAAAATACAGTACACTTTTGTGTTTAACTGTAATACAGTCATATCTTTGAAGAAACTGAGAGATTAAAAGAAAATGTGTTTACACATATGAAGAGAGACTTTATATTTATCAATTATTTTCATTTATGTTCTCCCAATAAATGCCTTCCAATAAATCCAAGTTTACCACCTAGGAACTCTTTATCCTGAAAAATGACACATCTTGAATATTTTTAGCATTTCTAGCAATTCTTTTCTGCTAGTGATACATTTTTTCAATTTTTCTTTCATTGAAATATTGTTGTTTCACCTTCAAATTGAGTTTAGTTTTGCTGTGTGTAGAATTCTGAGTTGATGGCTTTATCCTTCATCATTTTAAAGACGTCATTTCAATATTCAGTGGCCGACATCATTTCTGATAAATAGTCAGTCATAATTTGTATCATTTTCCCCCTGTATGTAGTGTAATGGTTGGGTTTCCTCGGGCTACTCTCAAGGTTTCTCTTAATCGGTATTTGAACAATTTGACATGGGTAGACCTAGATGCCACTGGTTGGGGATTCCTTTCAACATGTTCTTCTGTCTGAAATACATTGATCTTCTTGGATCTTTAAGTCAATGTCTTTCATCAACCTGGGAAACTTTTAGAGTATTATTTCTTCAAATACTTCTTTTTTTCTGTTTCATTCTGACTCTTCTGAGACTCAAGGAACTCATATGATCTCATATTTGATGCTGTCCTGAAGTACTCTGAGGTGTTTATTTTCTCACTGTTTTTTGTATTGGATAATTTCTTTTGATTTATTTTAATAATAATAGCTCTTTTTCTATATTCTCCAATATACTGCTAAAATCACACAGTACAGTCTATTTATTTATTTTTGCCTTTTGTTTCTGAAATTTCCAGCTCATTGTCAAAACATATAAATTCCTCATTCTTTGCTGAGATTCCCTACCTGTTCATTAATTACACATGTATCTTTCTTTAAGTTCTGGAATATACTGACAATAGTCGCTTTCTAATTGCTATCAGCTAATTACTAATTTGGGTCTCCTTGGGCCTGGTTACTATTTCCTTTTCTAATAAAAAAAATCTTGGTTATGAGTCATATCTCCTTTGTCTTTGCTCATTCTTTAATTTTGAATGACACACTGCATATGGTCTGCAGAGTCTATAATCCATTTATCTTTCTGTAACAAGTGACTGCAGTGGTGCTGGTCCTACGAGGTAACTGGCCTGAGTGGATTCAAATTACAGACTCTGTCTTATCCTCAGTAACCATCAGTTCTAATTTCTCCCTCACTCTTTTACCCTCTAGCTACTTCTTTCCCGCTGGGTTCTGTGTGGTTGTAGCAAAGCATGAGTAATTCAGCAATTAGCAAAGAACTGAGGTAGAATTAGTGGAATTTGGGGGCTCAACCTTCTTACAGCTCACTTCTTTCTAGGATCTCTTCCTGACTTTCTCACTGTTCTGAAAGCCTTAAACACTGTCCTCTGACAAATCAGACCAATATGACTGTGGCTTCCCATGGCCTGTGGCTTCAAGCAAACCCCACAAATTTGTAAATCTCATCTGCCTGATTTCTTCTTTCAAGATTGTATTTCTCTCCATTTTCTGCCTATTTGTGATTACGTCACAGTTCCATCACAGTTCTCTTAATTTTTTTTGCCTAGACTTTATGATTATTATGTGTGAGAAGCTAATCTAAGCTACTCAACATTTACAACTCAATTAATTTCTAATTTTAATTATGCTTTTGATTAATCTATAATATTTATATTTTTTATTTCTATAATCAACTTCTTAATTCCTTATGGTTTCTTATTGCAAATACTTTCAAGTTCAAAATTTTTTCGTTATGTATATTTAACAGATCTGAAGCCTTCACGGCTCTGTCTTGGTTTTCCTTAATTTGTATTGGCGTTCTTTTTTGGTATCTTACTTCAGTGTGGGAATAGACACCTGTTACTGTATGCTATCCGTTTTCTATTATCCTTTTTTTTTTGTGACATGGATTGAAATTTGTTTGATCCAGAGAGTTTCTGTATTTGCTTCTTGTCAGTGTCCTGGGGGGAGTGTTAATTCAGTAATTCTCAATTACATTCTTAGCTTGGAAGTTTTTGTGCTATCCATGTTATGAACATAACCTGATGGTTGACATTTCAAAGTCTCAGGCAGCTTCTAAGCCTCATTCTTTGTCAAAATATTACATTTTCCATGTGGCTTGCTTTCATCTGGGAATACATTTATTTCATTATTTCAACAAGACATAACTCTTAGGTATCCCCATCTTACATGAGAGGATTTCCCACTAGACCCTCCACCTTGTGCAGGATGTGGACTTTGTTATCTGCTTCCTTTCTCTCTGTGAGTCTATGGAGGTAAAACCTCAAGTCTACCTGGTAACTACATGCTTGAAGCAAAAGCCAACTGCTGAATTCAGTTTACTATTCTGGACTTCTGCCTTCACTTGGTCTTTGTTCTGAAAGTCTCTTACTTACTTAATCCCCAAACCACCTATATTTGAAGATTAAAAAAAAATAGCTTTTCCAGAGTACTTTTATTTTTAGAAGAATCCTTAACTTTCTATAAAAAAAATTACACCTAAAATATTTTTTCCTTAAATCTCAGAAGAATCATATTGTTGGAAAACTGTGTTAGCTACTAACATTTCAGGTTTTAAAACAAGGAAACAAACTTCTAGAGTTTAAATGGTACCACTGCAACCTGCTTTGTAAGTTGTGGAACTATAATTGGAACTATTATCAGAAATATGTCTGATAAAAAAGCCATATTCTTTCCAACACCAACCTAGATTTGAATACTGGCTTAATAAGTGACTTACTGTACAATTTATAAACTTTCTTACTTATAAAATTGGGACCATGGCATGCAAGTTTGTTTAAATGAGATAATACAGACCTGATTATTTGTGACAATATAGTGAATAATCTACCAGTCAATCTGTCACTGAATAATTACTATAAATAATAGCTATAAAAGTGTATTATACATGTCTAACACTACATGTGTAAATATTTGTAATTTAACTCGAAATTGTGCCGTTGGTTGCTGAGTGTTTGTTGAATGAATGCATGAAAATGTCAATGAGGAGTGCCGTAACCTACAAAACGATTTACACTAGTATCCATCTCTATGAACTCTAACAGCCATCATTCCACCTTCACTATTTCTGTGTTTGTCAGGCATTTGGAAAGTCTATTCTGACCCAGAGCACAGGCTGAGTGTTTATATTCCTAAGAGCAGTTAAAACCATTTTCCAAGCATTCATGTTATAGTTAGAAACAGCCGTGGCCCAGGGGTCTGAGCAATCAAACATTGATGTTGGAAGTCTGATCTTGACATCGGCTCCCAGTGCTGCTGCAAGCAAGTCACTTAACCTTGGGTTTCAAGTTTTTCATCTGTAAAATTGGGATAAAAACACTTACCTGCCCCTCAGGAAAATGTCAGGATTTCCAAAAGTAAGTGTGTTAGAAAGTGCTTTGAATGTGAATTTGATACCTGAAATAGCAAAAATGAACCCCTTTCTTTTCCTTTCTGTTCCCACGGGCACTCCCTTTCTCAGTTAGGGAATGAGGCTTCGTAGGCTGGGAGGTGTTCAAAGGCCAGAGAGCAGGCCTCTCAAGAAAATTTCGCTGTTAATCACGTGCACAGTCCGCTGTCAATTAAGCAGAAAGTCAGGGCGATGGTTTGGATGGAGGACGCCAACCTCTTTAAACAGGGTTTCCTGGAATCAGTCTGCTAGAGCCGTTCTCATAATAATTTTACCAAAAAGTTCAGGATTTTCCCCTAGAAGTATGTTTGACATGGAAAAATATCAGGGCATTTTGGAAGTTTGAAAAACTACCATAACAATAAATTTGTGGAAACTAAGGTTTATCTCCAGAGTCTTCAGCAAAGTAAAAATAAAATTAAAAACATAATAGTCTATGGCTCTATCTGCTTGCATAGCCAGGTGGAAACCCAGGGAACTTCTGAGTGAGCAAAAGTGAGAATGTGGGAGACAAACGTGGGAACAAGCAAGGATAACCAGACCAAGACCTGAAAATCATGCCTGGGGAAAACTCTAGAATGTAGAAGGAGCTGCAGGGCAGGGGGCTCTCCTGAGCAGAAGGGACATAAGTCACGATGGACGAGGCGAGATGGCGCAAGCTGTGTACAGTCTAGAACGTGGAGCTTTGGAGCCACCCTGTGTGCAGAAACTGGACCCTGGGTCAGTTGTCCTGAGCTATCTCCAGGCCTTAGAGTTGGTAAATACTCAGAACCTCCCTGCTTTCAACATGTGTTCCATAGACACCATGATACGCAATCTACCGAGCGACATCGGGAGAAACCGTGGGGAAGTGGCCTCCGACCTTCACACATATCTCATCTTCACTGTCCCTGACTCCTTGCTGAGAATGTGATTCAAGGAAGGCCCTCATCAAAACACCCAGGCCACTGCCTCCTCCTGACACAGCCTTTCAAGGCAATCACTGAGCACAGTGCGGTCAAAATGGAGCAACCCGCATCCCCTGGGTACCATCTTTATCTCTAAAGACTTTGTAGACTGGGTGACAGCCATTCTCCTAAGTCTCTGACTCTGACCTAAAGAATGAAGCTTCTCTGAATAGCTTTCCTCTTAACGCTGACTCGAATGCCAATAGAAGTCCAAGAAATGTAGGTTTTTACTTAGTTCATTGCTAACTGGTTTCTCCTCCCATTTGCTATCTTTACTATTTAGGGAAGTATAATGTTTGACCTGAAAATAGCAGGTGTGGTCAAGACATTCCAAGAGTGGAAGCGAGTGATGGATGTGATTACATCATGCTTGAAATGACGAGTGTTAGCTAAGAGCTAGAAATTGCTGCAGTGGAAGCTATATATTTGATAAACTTTTTTCTCAATATGTTGCAGATGCATTTATATTAGTAGCTATCCTTCATGGAATAATGCTGTGTATATACGCATGTTTGTGTGTGTGTGTGTACTTTTAGATCCTGACAGGATGCCTAAAAACACAATTAAAATCAGAACCACAGCCTCACGGTACTCAAGTCTACAGTTGAGAGTCTTTCCCACTGTATTCTTGCAGCCCCTACCAAGGTCCCCCAAACCAACAAAATTCCTTTAACCTGAGCAAAGGAAAGAGCTTCAAGCAGTAATAATATTTACAAATGATTATCAAAAAAAATGCAGAATAGTGACAATTCAGAAAGATCAATTACAAAAATGATTTTAAAAAATGGGGGAGGAGAGGTCTTGCTTATTAAAACAGTGATTGAACAAAAAAAATGAACAACGAAACGTTCTGAGTGGGAGCTCTGCCTCTCTGTGATTCAGAAGGATGTGGAATAATTGGAGAAGAGAACATTAATTACGGAAATCTCTATTAGTTTGCACATGATTGCAATCCCTCACAGCAAAAGAAAAGAGGAAGAAAGCACACTGATGGTAAGGACTTCAGATACTGGGTCTTTGTGATAATATGTCCTGTTGTAAGTGAATTAATTAGCATCATCCTTTTTCATATTTGTATGGAATTTATTAAAATGTATCTACTCTTGAGAATGGAGAATTGACCACATTTCAAGACAACATAAGCTAACACAAAGGAGCCGAAGGCCTCAGACATTGGGAGAATCTCCCAGATCCTGAACACCTCCCCAGTAGATTCCTAGTTTGAATGGGTGGCCTCCTTGGTTTCATGGAGGTGACATTTCAGTCTCATCTTGGGACTGAGATTTAATGGCTTCATTTTTTACAGCATATATTTGATATCTTTGGGGTCAAACTCTGTTACCTTTATCACCTTGCTGTCTATTACGAGAGTGGGTTAAGGGTCCAGGTTGGTGTATTCTGTTTTAGAGATGCAGTGCGGATGTGTACAAGGCCTTTCTCTCAAGGGTCTAATACAAGACTGCAAAAAATAAAGGGATTGGGGCCAGATGTATTAGTCGTATAGGGTTAACGGGCACACAATACTGTATATAAAATAGGTAAACAACAAGGACCTACCACATGGCACCGGGGACTATATTCAACTTTTTTGTGATAACCTATAATGGAGAAGAATCAGAAGCTGCACACCTGAAACTAACACAATATATAAAAGTTATAGCCAAATAAAAAAATAAATACATATAAAAATATAAAGCAATATACTAATACTATAAGGCAGAAAGAAAATTAATACCATATACATCATGAAATAGAAATAGGAAAGAAAGGACTATTTCTTGCCTAAGGGGAGAGATGCGGAATTATGTATTGCCAAGGGGCTTGGTGCTTAGAAACCATGTCATTTCCCATAGAAGATGGTAATTTGAGGATGAGAAACTTCATGAATTTAAAAAAAAAATCCCCTTTGATGTTGTTAACAGAGCAAGATGCCTGGGTATGCAGTGCTCAGGCTCTGCGTCCCACTGTGCTTACGTTCCCTTGCTGTCAATAATTCATGGCCACTTTTTTAAAGGTCAGGCTGAACCCAAATTTTGGGTTTGGCTCTGCTCTGGTTTGTTTTACGTAAGTTTTCTCACTTTCTGACCTTATAAGAGTCTTACGGGGTCACTGTTCTAGTCATTTTAGAGATGAAGACCCTGCCGTCAGAGGGCTAAAGGAATTTGTCCAGGGTTACACGGTTAATAAGAGTTGAAAATGGAGTTGGAACCAAGGTCAGTTTTTTCCAAGGTGCATGCTTTTTGGACCATGAACTCTTCCTTTGAATTGCAAGTCACCATCTGGCTTAACAGCGAGAGTGGAGGCTGGCACGATTAAAACAGGAATTTAAACATGAGTTATTCATTTCTGTTGAAGGCTATGTTGATGACTTAGACCTGATGAGAAAAAGCCTTGCACACTAACAATTAAGGGAACTGACATAAAACACAAAGAAACACTTTCTTTCCATATGTTTCTACACATTTGTTCCTCATTCTAATATTACTTGCAAAATTATATTATAGTTGTTTGTTTATATGGAAATTTACAACTCGCGTGTCCTATGTTTCACTTTATTATGAAGGAGCCAACCAAGTAATTTCATTCTAATTTCAATGTAAATTCCAAGTATGCAGTACAGTTTGTTACGGTTTTAAAAAATATTTAGATATTTGATTTTTCATCGATTGCTACCTTGTGATACACAATATTTCTACTACAGTCAAATAATGCAATTGTGGTGTAAAACCATCTTCCTGTGATAAAGCAATGTTTTTACATTTTACTATATAAAGTATATCATTTCAGATACATGTGTTTTATATCTGTTTAATGGGGAAAATCCATCCTTTTTTGATTGGCTTATAAATGTCTCTTTGAAAATGAATGTTTGCATAAAAAATGTATAATTTAGATGTGTTTTGGGGGGATAAACTAACCCACTCAATCTGACATGCTGAGACATTCTGCATATCTTAGAACCAAACTCCTTGATTTTTGGAGATATTGTAGTATCCCATATCAGCACAGGAACACAGAGAAGTAAATGTCTTGCTGAAGCTTTCTTGTGTCAGGAACAAAAGCAAATGTAACCAAGATGGTGGCCGGGACCTTGTGCAGAGTCTAATTTGCCCTCACTTCAGCATTTTGTTTGCGTCTTCAAAAATGACAAATTCTCTGTGTCAAAAGCTAACGCTCACAAACTTAGAAAAAATAAGGAACATTGAAGATACATCAGATTCAGAAATAACAGAGATACTTAGTAAACACTGAGTCAATTAATCAGCAAAGGAGAAGGGTAAACGCACTATGGCTGGTATCTGGGGATTTTCTATTTCATATGGTTCACAGCTCTGCATGGAAATAGGACCAGTTTCAAAATTCATCTTTCCTGAACTCAGTGTGATCAACAGTGCCTTTCAGGATTGGTAGCAGGACCTACAAAAGCCCTAGAAACCACCACAGCTCTGAGCTGATTTTTTTTCTGATGACCTTCACCCGGTAGTGAATGGATTCAATTTGTGTCAGCAGCCACTTTATAATGGACACAAAAAAAGTGAACCCTGAAAAGCCAATGCTAGACAGCCGGTTACCCTCCGCTCATATTCTGTCATTTGAGAAAGGTCGTAGACGTGCTGTTTTCGGTTTTGATCATTGACTTAAGAAGGCCATTCTCCTCTTATCTCTCGGAGTTTGCATATTTCTGCATTACAGTTCTGGAGAATCCACTGCACATTCACTTTTAGGTTCAAAAAAGGAAAGGAGACAGTGGCTGCATCCATCTAATCAAAGGGACAAGGTGGCTGTATAAGACTGAATTTGGTGAAATAAATCCTTTTGTTTGTGGCGTTTCATTTTGAAAAAGAATGTTTAAATTACATTCAGATAATATGAAACCAGAATTTGGCCTGTTCTTTAACCAAGCTGGAACTTGGGGCACGGAGGAAGGTGGGATTACTGGAAAGCATTTAGAAAAGAAATGGTAAATAACAGCCGAGTACTGAAATGTATCAAGGGGTTTGCGTACGTTATCACATATAATCTCCAGCTTCATGCCCTTCATTTTCATTTTATCGCAAAGGAAACTGAGGCTCAGAAGGATGAGACCATTTGCTAGACTCCTGAAAATATTGATAGAGTCAGTAATCTGTAGTCCAATCTGTTGATGCCAAGGACCACATTGTTACCTATTACGGACTGGCCACCCCAAGTAAAAGTAAACTCATGTGGAATTAACCTTTTACCTTTATAATTAACTGGTCCTTTAGATTAAACTGACCAGCTCTTGAGTATTTATCAAGAGGGGAGCGATGAAGCCTCTGTGCCTTGGCTTACACAAGACGCTTACACTTCTGAAATTGTGAGGACACCAGCACAGTTACTATGTTAGACACCAGAAGACCAAACAATGACACACACTTGGTATTTGTTGGAACTCGGAGTTTGGTAGGGGAGGAGAAAAAAATCTATTTCAAGTTGTACTATTTCTGAACTATTTAATAAGAAAAGTCAGAGAATGTATTATAAGATGTTTGCTATTGGAATCATGCTAAACAAATTAGTGACAAGTACTGTATCAAAGAAGTCATATGTTTAATACATTTTGTAGACAGCGATGGTACACATTATGGTAAAAATTTTGGACCAGTTGAGAATAGTTATTTATTGAACTGTATAAAACTACAATTATTTCAAAACTTGTCAATACTTTTTCTTAATAACTGCAAAGATGCTGTCTTTGTTCAGTGACAGCCAGTCCAGGAGCATGGGGGTGAGGCTTTGGGAGCAGATGAGGGAAGAGTCAAATTCCAGTTCTGCTACCTACCAGCTCTGTGGCATTGAGTTACTTGGATATCTCTTTGGTGATATGTGTAATCTTCTGAAAAACTGAGATTAAAGCACTTGTAACCCGAGTACTATAAATCAAACAAGATATTTAAAATCATCTACAGCACGTGGCTGATGGTAAGCTCTCAGTAAGGGTAATTTTTCTTCTTTACGGAATTAAGCCACGTTTACGTCATTGGTAAATATCCTGGCTGTATGTATTTAATCAATCCACTTACAGTGAAATTGGTATACAATTAAGTCAAAGTAACAAAGGGATTTTCTGTTTCTTTTACAGATGTTACTCTTTACAATAAAAATGTCTAATTGATGGACTTTGCATTGATCCCTTGCAAATAAATCTCTGTATCATGTTTGTTTTCTGGCATAAAGCACATTTCTCCAACTCTTGTCATCTCTTCATAATAAGTGTTCTAACAACCTTAAGAAAGTCTCCTGAAATGCTAAACCAACAGCTAAAGGACCAGATCTTTCACCAGAGGCCCAAGAATTTACTGAAAGAATGTTGCACATTTAAGTAACATCTGCCTTCTCCTTTCTCCTTACTGGTTCCAAACATCTGCAGAGTTTACAGATGGGTAATGTGTCACTTAACTGTTTTCTTAATCATGCAAAAGATCTTTAAAACGAATGGCAGCCTTGATACTTTTGATTATACTGAGTTTATTCCTATAAAATGTATTCTCTTTTATTTTTTGCTGTTGGAGAAATTTTTAAAATCTACCCAAGTAACTTCTAATCTTTATCTGGAAAATAATGCCTATTCAATCAGGTTTTATTATCTGAACTTGAGAGCAAAATCCCCAAGTCCACAAGCAAATTACAGAAACAATTAACTGGTAAGACAGAAGAATTTAAGACAAGTATTAGCTCATTGAAACCACAGGGAAGGAGACAACCAGATAAATGTTATAGTTTAATCAAACTTTCTTCAAGCAATAGGAATTTCTTGACAATAAAGAAGAGTGCAAGGAAAGCAGATGTTGATTACATTGCCCATTCTCTGTCTCTTTTGGTGAAAAATAGTAAGAATGACATAGAAATGAGTTGCCTGGAGCTGACATGCTGGGGATAAACCAAGCGTTTCAGAACAATGTACTCTGAAGAGTGTTTGTTTCTTGTTACGTATGAGAATGAAGGCTTCTGACAAATTACACTGTTTAAACAGAGAAAATCTGTCTTTTCAGCTAGGTTGATTCTGAGAAAGTATGACAGAGCGAAGTTTTTCCTGTTCAGTCTTTCTGGGTCCACACCCCACTTTCCCAATCTTTTGGTCCTCTGGTTTCTTCCTTGAGCCACTCAGTGAAAAATGAGCTACTTTCAAATGAATGGACCCAATAATATGGCGCTTACCCATGAATGAGGTCTTTGTGTGTTTATGATGAATGTTTGCATGTGTTTACATTCTTATTTATGATCAAAAACATAAATGATGTAGTTTGAAAATATGTAAATACATGTGTATTTATATTTATAAGTATATATATTATATATTACACACACACACAATACAGTTGGATTAAAATCAATGAGGAAAGATATAAAAATCCAAAAGAAAAGAAAATTAGAATCTTGGAATGGGATCAGGGGAGATTCATACCATCATATGTCGACACTAAGTCCAAAACTTGGTCTTGATTTTTCTAAAAGCAAAAGCAAAGGGTAAAATGTTCCCACAGTATCTAGTAAGAGAAGTATTTGAAAGCTGGATTACTTGTAATCTGACCCTGAGAATTTAAGGACATGTCTTACAATAGTCTCCATGTCACTAACATAAATACAGTATTCAATTTCCTCATCTGTTTCTTTGCTACTCACTCAATTCAGGCTAAATGAATAAAGTAAAAACATAAATAAGTAAGCAGTAATTGTGGCCCAGACAAAATATGCTTCCAGTGCATTCAGATTATTGGGTTCTGTGCCAGACCAATGGAATCAGGTCTGGAAGTCCATTTTAATTTAATTTAATTTAATTTAATTTAATTTAATTTAATTTAAGTTACTTATTTTAAAATCATTTTATTGCAATCACTGGGTCTTTTTTTTTTTGCCTTTGTAAGTTACTTAGGACTGAACTATATTTCGACGTAAGTGAAACCCCATTCTAATTTTGACTTCACTCTTTACTACCTGGTTGGCCTTAGACCATTCATTTAACCCCTCTTAGATTTATTTATAAATATAGAGAGGGATATGTTACCCGGAAGGTTGTTGAGAAGTTGAAATGACATGCAGAATATGTCATCTGAGTACATACTAAATACTCTAGAAATTTTAGCTGTTATTTTTATTTCTGTTTAAGGAAAAGTTTTGTTTCTGGTTCAAGAAAAGTTTGCTACTGGTAGAGACCCCATATGCACCTTTTACCCTTCAGATCACACCATGTCAACTAATGCATTCTTTGCTCAGAAACCATAATAATAGTTGCTGAATTGGGGTCTTGTCATTCTTTGAAATATGCTGTCACTGTCATTCACAATTTTCAGACATCCTTTCCAAATAACTGGTGTAAGATTCATAATTATTCCTAGTGCCTGCTTAAGTCAGGTCCTACTTTGAATGGAAAGATCAAATCCTTTGGGTTTTAATCCATTTGCTTTCTTTCTTTATCCTAATGGATGAACTCCAGGAGTTTACACAGAGGATATCATTTACTTGTTAATACGACACAATGACACGGGTTTAATTTTCTCTATTGCTTTTCATGTGAAGAACTCGCGAGCAAGGATTTTTGAGAAATTCCGCCCAGATCACAGCGATAACTGACTGAGTGATAATGGATACATGTGCTTGGAAGACTCTGACTCCGTTCTTTCCAAAAGAGCATGCACTTTTTAACCATGCCTTGATGGTAACGTGGATTCTCATCTGCAGAGAAGTCCAACTCCGTGGTATTCTGTGGGCTTAGCAACCAGTTGCCTAAGGCATCAGTAATTCCTAAGGTCTTTCTTTTTTTTTTCCAGCTTTATTGATATTAACTGACAAATCAAAGTTGTGCACTTTTAAGGTGCACAGTGAATTGACACACCTGTACCTTGTAAAATTCGCACCACAATCAAGGTAATTAACATCCCCGTTAACTCACACAGTACATTGTGTGTGTGTGGTGAGAACACAAGATGCATCCTCTCAGCAAATTTCAAGTACGCAACATAGCATTACTAACTATAATTGCAACACTGTATAGTAGATTCCCCTAGCTTATTCATCTTATAACTGAAAGTTTATACTCTCTGACCAACATCTCCCCATTTTCCCCACCCAGCCCCTGGAAACCACCATTCTAGTCTCTGCTCCTGTGAGCCTGCCTTTTTTAGATTCCATATATCAGTGACATCCAACAGTATTTGTCTTTCTCTGTCTGACCTATTTCACTTAGGATAATGCTCTCAAGATTCCTCCAGGGATGTTGAAAATAACAGGATTTCCCTTTTTATGGCTGAAGAGTAGTTCATTGTGTATATATATACCATCTTTTTTAAAAACCCTGTTCATCCATCAACGATCCCTTACGTTGGTTCCAAGTTTGAGCTGTTGTGAATGATGCTTCAATGAACATGGGGGAACAGATATCTCCTCAAGATACTGACTTCATTTCCTTTGACTAGATACCCAAACTGGGATTGCTGGATCATATGGCAGTTCTATTTTTAATTTTTTGATGAACCTCTATATTGTTTTTCACAACGCCTCTACCAATTTATATTTCCACCAACAGCATACAAGAATTCCTTTTTCTCCACATACTTACCAACTTTTGTTATCACTTGTCTTTTGATAATAACCATCCTGAAAGGTGCAGGGTGATAGGTCATCGTGCTTTTGGTTTGCGTTTTCCTCATAATTAGCGATGCTGGTCATTAGCATGTTTTCTCAGAAATATGTCTATTCAGGTCCTTAATCCATTTCTAATTGGATTATGTGGGGGTTTTGCTACTGAGTTGAATGGGTTCCTCATATATTTTGGAACCCCTTATTAGATATAGGATTTGTAAATATTTTCACCTATTCCATATGTTTCTTTGTCATTTTGTCCATTATTTCTCTTACTGTGCAGAAGTTTTCAGTTTGATGGAGTCCACCTGTTTATTTTTGCTTTTGTTGCCTGTGATTTTGGTGTCATAACCAAAGCAACCATTGCCAAGATTAATGTCAAGTTAGCTTTTCCCCTGTGTTTTCTACACGTGAGTCTTTAACACATTTTGAGTTCATGTCGTGCCTACTGTCTTTTCTGAAAAATTGTGCTAATATTTAACTCTTGGAAAACACAGAGAGAGAGAGGAACACACATTTATTTTGTCAAAATATTTAGCAAGCACTTGGTGGAACACTTAAACCTAATAAGACTTTAAATTAATATTTAAAAATTTTTGAACAGTTTTAGTTACCACAAGACTTAGAACTATTGCCTTACCTGTGTAAAAGATGCAGTAATTTATTGCTCTCTGCCTAAAATCTTAATTCCCCCAATCTGTCTCTACACATCTGCCAGAGATAATTTATTAAAGTACAAGTCTTCAAATCTCAGGATGTGGTCCTCAGAGGCACCCCATGGGCTCCAGAATAAAACCCATGTTCCTCATCTTGGCATGAAGAGTTCTCAAGACCTGTGTGTGCTCAGTCTCCCTAGCCTGCTGGCATACTCACGACTTTATGGATAATTTCTTGAATGCATCCGTTAATTTGTTTTATCATTTGCTTGTGTTTTGCTTTGTTGTATCTCTGAGCCTTTGCTTGGGCTGTTCCACCACTCAAGAATGCCTTTCCACCTCTTCTTCACCTGAATGAAAAGTCAGGCTTTGTCTCCACCAGGAAAACCTTGGGTTGACTCACTGTGTCGGGTGCCCTTCTTCTTTGCACCCCGTACTGTCACTGCCCGTAATTGTTAGGACATTGTATGAAAATCTACGTACCGTTTCTTTCCGAATACTTTGAAAGGAACTTTTTAATCCCCGGATATGACACATGGACTAGAGTCTAGAATGCACAGCTTAAAAATGGATTCAACTGAACCCCATGCCATCTTTTTGTCTGTGTGTATATTCTCTCTCTCTTTCACACACACACACACACACCCCTCTTTCTCATGCTATCACTGTGAACACAGACACAAGTCATATAAACAAGTCCATTGTTGTTTTCCAACTGAATCTGGAAGAACTGACATGGAATGACATTTTTGTCTACATCCCATCTATTTTTTTATTTGTAATCTTCAGATTTTACGCCCCAACAGCACTGTACAGTCACAACCAGCTCTCTCTGCACTTCTAAGACATCAATCTTGTCAAATCTAATTGAATCAAAGCACAAGCAGTTATAAATGAAGTGCAGCTTGACAGATAAAAAGAAACCAAAAAAAAAAAAGGAAAGGAAAAAGAGACAGATCCACCAATGCTTTCACATCAAGATATTCCCTTGTGAAAAGGGTTTGTGCTTTCCTGAAAATTTCTCTCTAAGGTTTCCAGACTCTTTACTAGTCGTAATTTTGTTCTTTATTGAGAAACATGAAGCCGTCTCCAACATCAATTTTGAGATTCTGATTCTGCCCGCGTTAAATACTTCCTGAGGTAGAAACTGAACCTGCTACTCTGTGGTATAAACTTGTCTACATTTCCGTGGGAGGCTAGCCTTGGGTGGCAGTTTAGGATTGATGGCAACACTACTGAGGGTCAAGGAACACATCACAATGTGCAGTTCAACTTGGGTCCCACAGCCAGGTTCTGTTGGACTTGGATTTTTTGCAGCTTGCACGATTTCCAAAAATTACTGTCACAAGTGCCTGTCTTCGCAGATATGCAAAGGACCAATGTCCTTGCTTAGTCAAGAACTGCCCTCTGGAATGATTAGTGCCAGATCTCACCTGCACTGTGCAATGTATGGGAAATCTTTCTGATCAAAGCCCCTCTCAACGCCAGCTTGTCTCGATCTCCGAAATTAATTTCACTATAACATTCCTCCTTCTCAGGGTAGTGGGTTCCCATGGGGATTACTGGGAAGCATGATGGGGTCTTCCAGGATACCAGTATTATTCTTCTTCTTGATCTGAATATCAGTTATGGCAGTGGTGATGATGGTGGTGGTAAGGGCATTCCTTTTGTAGAAGCTCATCAAAATCTGCACTTATTTTTCTGTATGTGGAGTATGCTTCAATAAAAAAGATATTTTAAAAGATTCCTTCTTAAAGAACCGTGTATACTTTAACCAGGTTAAGGCGTTGTATCCAGGAATGGTAGTATTTCACAGTCTAGTATAAAGTGGGCTTTGGGTCTGAGCAAATCCAATGAGATCTCCAAGTTTGCTTCTTCCTCTCTGTGTTCTTTCCTCCTCTTCTGTTCCCCCCACCCCCACCCCACTAAATGGAAATTATGCTGCCTACTTAATAGGGTCATTGAGAAAATTGAGTTGAATAAATAATAGAAAAGCACTTAGAGCAAAAAGAAACCAGCGTATGGTGGCCACTGTTATTAATAGCAGCAATCCAGCAGCTGAGTTAGAACTGAAAAGAGAAAGATGAGAGGCTTTCCTGGTGTGGCCGAGCTGCGGTTGCAGCAGCGATATTAAGCTTTGTTTGGAGGAAGGAAGGCAGGAAACATGAGGGAAATGTGAGCGCTGTGTGCAGAAGATGCAGTGAAAGGCACACAGCACACACAGAGCCCCCTGGACACTGGCCTCGCGTGGAGGAGGCCTCAGTGCCTGTCCCCTGTGCTGTGAGTGTCTGTGTATCTGTCCACCACCAGCCTGAAGGTGTGCTTTCATTTTCATTTTAGTGCGTTCCTTTTCTTCTAGAACATATGGAGAATATTTTTTCTGAGAAAGGTACCCTTGGCCTCTAGAACCAAGCAATGGGGACTAAAGACAGAAACAGCACAGGGAGCTATATTAAATATCTTGTAAAAACTTATAATGAAAAAGAATCTGAAAAAGAACGTATGTATCTATATATTTATGTGTGTGTGTATAACTGAATCACTTTGCTGTATACCAGAAATTAACACATTGTAAATCAACTATACTTCAATTTAAAAATATAACCTTTAATGAAAAAGAATATGAAAACAAATATGTCTGTATATGCGCATCTGAGACATTGTGCTGGATACCAGAAATTGACACATTGTAACTGACTATATGTCAATTTAATAAAAATTTTTTTAAGTCATTAGAAAAACTGAAGGAAAAAAAAAAAAAAACCCAGAAACAGGATCCGGAAGAGTTCATCAGATTATCTTCTGTTGCATCAGGATGGCCTGGGCCAGGATGACAGCAGTGCGTTCTTGGAGACATTGGATTCTGATTTACATACAACTTGAGATAGTTGAGCCAGTGCTCCCAGATTCAGGACGCCTCTTGGTGTGGCAGATTTTGCTTTAGGGAAACTCTGCTGGAGTCCTTACACTTCCATCACCTGGGGCTAATTCCTTAGCTTCTATGAACCACACTTCTTTCATTCTAAACTGGAGAGGAGAAAACTGACGTCTGAGAGCCGGTGGGAATGAATGGTATATTTTATATAAGACAGTACATGATAGACCGAAGGGTAAAGGTTATTGAAATAGCTCTTTAGCTTAACAGCTGACTGTGTGAAATTTCCCATCCGTACGCAGAAAAGAGACCTTTCTTCAGAAGCTACTATAACAGCTTATTCATAAGGCAGGATTTGTAAATAAAAGTCACGCAGAACAAATGAGCAGACTCCTCCTTTTCTGAGGAGATAAGGAGTTATCTGTGGATGTGAAGAAGTTAAAGCATTTGTCCCCAAAGGGAGGAGAAAGAGAAGAAACAGATATACTCCAGTTACAACAGAACAAGTTTTGATTAAGCAGATTCAAGAACTGAAAATTTTAAAATATTCCTAATGCAGATTCCAAAGAAAAGCAGGAGTAAATTACACGATAAGTGCGACAAAGTCCAATAAATTTCACATTTTCCCCACGATTACTACTTCAATGCTTAAGAACAGAAGCCAAGTAGCCAAATATCATATTCTTACAAAATATCTGTGTGTGTCTATCCATGAGAAAGAAGTAGGAACATTGAAGCACCAAGCTTTTGTTTAATAATAAATCAAGGAATAAATCATTTGTCTCATGGTACCACACTAAGACCTTAGAGAACAAAATACAGATGGCTAAATATCAAATCTTAAAATAAAGAAGGTCATCAAAGAAAATGGTTAGAAAATGTGGTTCCAAAATTTTAGATGATAAAAGACTAAATATAGCAAGAAGAAAATGGAGATAAATTATATATAAAAAACTTACTATATAAAAAGTTATAGAATCCATGAAAAAACAACATTAAAAATCCAATGTGATAAGTGGGCAAAAGTCATAAAGTGTCCGTTTCTAATTAGGAAATATGCATTCTTAATAACTCATGGAGTGATAATTAACTTTTCCAGTCATGCAAGTACATGGAAATTGAAACAACCACAAGACATCTCTTTACATCTTTCAAGAATTTAAACTAGTGAAACATTCAGGACGAGCAAGGTAATGGGAAATGATCCTTCTTGTTAACATACTTGGGTCATTTGCATATTCCTAGTGCTTTAATTTTTTCCTATATTGTTAAGTATATTGCAAATGATTTCCTTTGATTTGAACCTTGCCCTTTCATATCTCTTGATGGATCAGGACTATTGCTATGAACAGCTGTGAATAGACAGCAGTCTAGATTCTTTCAATAGCAGCGTTTACTTTTCAAATTCAGTTTTAAAAGACCTGATTATACTGTAGTGTTTGGACGTCTCCAAGTAGACCAAGGGTGTCATCAGCCCAGGGCGCTTTCTGTGGGCAGGCACCACTGTTTGAACCTAAACTCCGGGCTTGTATCTCATGAGCAAGAGGATAGATGTGGCAGACAGAGCATCAGGGTGCGGGAATCTCACATGACCCAGCACTCGGGTGGTAAGGACCTCGGGACCTCGGGGCTCACACACTCTGTTCTCAGTGTGTTGACTTTTGCCATTTGTTTCCCCTTGCTCCGCACTCTGTGCTCTGCACTGAAATGCTGCATGATTTAAATAAGCTGTGGCATTTGAGCATTTTAATTTGGTCGATGGGACTTTCTGAGTGGTACCCACTGGATAGCTTGCCTGGCATTGACCTTGGAGGCCACCAGTGAATCTTGACAATTTCCCATGTAATAGTATCACTAACCGCCTTCTATATTATCTATCTTTTTCCTTCCAAGTCCTATGAAAGTTACTGAAGAATGGAGGGTACTAGACTCTGAAAGTGCTTATAGAATGAAAGAATAAAACTTTTACAGTGCCCTGGCCTAGGCTCCACTAGGTACAGAATACTGGTACCACATACAATTAAACTTTTAACAAATTTCAGGTACTCACAAGTCACAGAATCTCTCCATCCTTGTGTTCTCCTAAGTGCAAGAAGCTATTTGCAGATCATGGAATTCAACTTAATTTTATAATAGTAAAAGAATAAGGTTATGTGCACCGACTGTATAAGGTGTAACTCTTAAGTACTTAACATATAATGAATACTTTAATCGTGACAGCTGCCCTGTGCTGTAGACACTATGATTAGCTCCTATTCTGCAGAATAGGAAAGTGAAGCTCAGGGAGGGTCTATAACTTTTCCAAGGTCATGAGAGAGAGGACTTCAAATCTTACAGTCCTGCTTGTCATTTTTAAGGGAAGACCAAAGAGGTTAAAGAATTCACCTGAGGTCATGTGGTTTGGAAGCGACAGAATTAATGCTAGAAAATGAACACCCAGGCATCGTTTCTAACTGTCTTTCACCAAAACTCCACCAAGCATTTTCTTATGAACTCACTGATGTGCAAAAATTATAAAATAACGCAGGACTAATAACATGTTACAATAAAGTATTATAATTATATAGCATAGATTATAAAATAAAACAATATTATTATAAATAATAAAATTATTAAATAATACAAGATTAATAATATGCTATAATAAAGTATTATAATTACTATAGGATGGATTATAAAATAAAATAATATTATTGTGAATAATATTATAGCAGTAATTATGTTATAAAAGTAATACTATAAATAGTAATATAAATAATTGCATAACTATACAATAATTACTAATGAACTTCTAGAAATATTTTCTTTAACTGGGATATTTTTATTTTGTAGAAGGTCTTCTTGTGAAAGGCTTTCTATTTGTAATTCTGGTGTCCAAACGTCCACAGGTTGGTATACAGAAGTACAGCTGATTTTTGTGTTTCGCTTGCCTCCAGAATTTCAAATACTCTGAGAACTGAGACAATTTACCTCCACACTCAGCCTGGACACTGAAAATGTTAAGCACACCTTATTGTTAACAATAATGTGACTGCGCTTTTCTTGTTCTTACTAGCATGACTTTAAGTCTCCCGCCTGCTAGAAACTTTCCAAAAGACCCACCAACTCTTCAAGGGAAAGTACTGACAGATGCTTTGTGCCCTATGATGATTTCTATCCTTGATCTCAAAGTCCTTGCCTGAAGGTTTCCACCAGTTCTGAGTTATAGTGTACTAGTCCACACCCAATTCCAATCAAGACCCCCCTCACCAGGGGGCTGGGCCCCCACCAGAAAGTTCTGCGTGTTGGTGCTCCCCATCACTGAAGCGAGAAGTACAGTCTGTCTGGTCTGATGCACAGATGTGTGGATAACGTTTGAGGAGTTAGCTTTTGCACATCCAATGCTTGCTCCTTGCCACTGCTCCTTGCTTTGCGTAGCCCCAGGCTTACAACTGTATCAACAACATTTATCATTCAGAGCACATTTTTTTCTCAGCAAGCTGGATAGGTTGTCGTATCTTGACTAGGCCATTGTTTAGGAGGGTAGACATTTCAATAAGTCAGACAAAAAAAAAATCTAATAATGAGGCATCCTACAAAAATTCCTGCAAAATCGTCAAGGTCATGACACATGGGGAAAGTCTGAGAAACTACCACAGCCAAGAGGAAACTAAAGGGAAATTTTAACTGACTGTCATGGGATCTGGGAACAGTAGAAGGAGATATTAAGTGAAAATTAGAAAAATTGAGTAATCTACATCAACTATGAGACTCAGTTCATAATAATGTGTCAATATTGGGACATTAATTGTCATGACCTTGTGATGCTGATGTGAGATATTAATAATAGGGGAAACCAGAAGTGACGTATGTGAGAAATCTGTGCTATATTTTCAATTTTCCTGTAATTTTAAAAGTGTTCTGAAAAATAAAATCTACTGAAAGTAAAAAAAAACACAAAAGTTTCTTTTCTGACCACCTTTTTATTAGTCCAGATGTCTTTTCTTGGAAAATAAGCATTATTATTTGATCTTAATAGCTTCCCCTTTTCTCCTTTTCTGAGAGCAAAACTGAGTCTCTAGACAAGACCATGAACCCTTACTGGTCTGCATGAACCCCCTGGACTCTCCTCCTCCCTCCAAATTCCCTGTCTTCATAAGCCCTGTCCTGTGGTTCAGTCTACCTCAAGTTCTGTTTTCCTTCATGGAATCTTCTTTGTCGAATCCCGAGGTCACGATTAACTCTTGTCTTTTTGTATTCAGGCAGTTATAATTTGCACTCCCATAATAAGCAGAGGGAATTCTCAGGAACAGAAAACTTGCCTTACTTAGCAGAGCTGGGAGGAATAGAGGCTAAGTGACATACTTGAAGGATCATGGGTTTCCAGAGTGAGTAATTGTTTTAATGACACTTTCTTGGGCAACACAACTAACATTCCCTGAGCCTCAGTTTCCTCCTCTATGAAATGGTAATAAGGACTGAGACCGGTGATGAATTGTCCAATTGACAAAACTCACCCATGTTCTGCAGGTGAAAAGGTGTCAATACTCATTGCAAATGGAAGGATGGAAGGACACAGTTCCTGTCCTTAATTAATAATTGGTGGAGACAGGCAACTAGACATGATTTCTAGCCAATGACATAGGAGGACGTTAGCATAAAGGAAAAATGCCTTATGGATATAGAAAAAAAGTGTATCAATCCCAATTTGAGGTTTAAGATTTTCTGACCAAGAGGACACCCAGCCTGAGCAAAGATAAAAGGATTCTTTAAACAGGAGACAGTATTCACTAAAGACAAATAAAACAAGATACGCCACTGTATAGAAGTCAGCGGAGAATCTTTTGGAACCTGTCTGTGGTTCGCCATTGTTCGAGCATGAATCCCAAATGGACGAGTGGCAGGAGGTGACCTGAGGAAAGAAAGCAGGTGATGGAAGACCTTGTAGGTCATGCTGAGGTGTGCCCGAACGTATCCTGTATAGACCACCGAGCGCCAATAAAGAATCTTAAGGAAGAGAAAATGAATGGGAAAATTCTTGTAAATTCAGAGAAGTGTAACTTACAAAGCATAAATTACAAAGTGTAATTTACAAACTTGCCTAAAATATTTTGGGATACCATGTTGGGATAAAAGGAGTGCTTCCTTCTCCCTAAATAGGTCAGTTATCAGTGGAGATGAGCAGATGATGCCATAAAGAGATACTGTTTAACCTGGGTCATACTGGGTGCTTTTTAAAGATTCTTTTTTTTTTTTTTTTTTTTTGGAGTTTAAAAAGACGAAATTGAATTAACAAGAACAAAAGCTCAAGCTGAGTATGCCAGACCATTAACAATGGCAAATATTTATTGAAAACGCTCCCTGGTGTCCCCACAGTACAAAGTACCATCACTCCGATTTCTCCCATTCTGCCCCAGTGACAACTTGCCCTGTAACTGGGAATGCAGAGTAATATTTTCAACTGAAGTTCAGGGAGACAAAAACTCCTGTATCCATCATAATTCAAATAATGTTTGGGTTGTGGAATATGTTTTTCCTGTTGGTAGAAACTCTGGGCAGAGTAATTAAAACCTGGGACATATTTTGTGGGTGACCTGGACTTTACCTGACAAGCAATGAATGGATTTTTGTTTTTGTTGTTTTGTGGAGGTGGGGAGGAGGATTATGCAAAGTGGAAACAGAAAGGAAGGGAATGGAATTAACATTTGTTTCACAACTACCACGTGCCTCGTGCATTAAGTCCTACGTCTCAACTTCACATTAAGAGAAGAAAGTGAGATTTTTCAAAGCTGGGCAAATTGCCAGTGCCATTCAGGATATTAGAATTTGACTTTAAATCCAGGCATTTCTGACCCCTAACATTTGAACTGCTCAGTCTCTTGAATGGACACAAACTGGATTTGTGGCACAGAAGTGCCCTGACTCAGAGGTAATTAAACAGCTCTCCTCTGTGGTCCAAATGTAGACTGAGTGAACAGGAAAGCAAATTTTATTTCATATTACAATCCGTTTTCTCTTACAAATCCATAGAGTAAATATTAGCACACCGGGCAAATTAGACAAATTGTAATCCTCGCTGCTTCCCCAAAGTTCCTTTGGCCAGAATTCATTTGGCTCAGAGACCATATTTTAAGTTACATTATTCAGATACTATACACATTTGCCTTGGCAAAGTTTGCCCAGGTTTAATTTTTTTTTAATACAAAATTTCATGAAGATAAATTCATCAAGTGTAAATTACCTGTCACTGTGATTTTATGACTTCCATTATCTCTTCATCTAAGAAGCTGACTGAATTTTGCATGAAGCAGAACCCAATTCACCAGAGAATGTGCACAGAGCATTTCTAGATTTTATTTTCCTAGAAGGAACTGTTGACGATGCCTATACAAAATCAGTTTAAAAAGAAGCTTTGGTAATTAACATTTAGAAAAAGTATTTCAGTTAAAAAAAACCCTAATTTTTACTAAGGTATCTTTACACAAAATCAATTGCTTGTCTATAGCAAATGTCTAAGAATGGACTTTTTGACCTAATGTCTAAGAAGACTGCCAGTGATGGTAAGAGAGAGAAATGGGGACACGCCATGCACCAGTATCTCTTACCATGAATTTCTATATGTTTGACATTTGACATAAACTTTTTATTTTGTCATAGCTTTAGATTTATAGAATAGTTGCAAAGAGTAGTGCAGAGGGTTTCCATCACATGCAGTTTCCTTGTTATCAGCAACTTCTGTTACTGACATGTGTGTCACAACTTATGACTGGCATCGACACGTTCCTGTTGAGTGAACTTCAGACCTTCCCTGGAGTCCCTTAATTTTTACATAACGTCATTTTTCTCTTCTGAGGTTCCATCCAGGTACCAGGCTGAGGCTCTGTTAAACAGTGGAAGTTTCTCAAGCTTTCCTTATTTTTGAGGACTTTCTCAGTTTTGAGAAGTGTTAAGTACAATGTTTCATCAATTTAGGTCAGTTGGCTGTTTCTCTAAACCAGGGTGACGAGTTTCAGGGAAGCTAGATCGCAGAGGGAAAGCGTGATTTTCAGCACAGCTTGAGTTGCGAGATGAGTTTCCACCGGCTTGAGGTTGTGTTTGCTGATCAGGGTTCTCCACTGTGAAGTCTCCCTTCACTTTCCCCCTTTCCTACTGTTCTTTTTGGAAGGGAGTCATTAAGCACAGCCATCACTCAAGAGAAGAGGAGTGAGTGGTCCATTTTGGAGAGGGAGAATTTATATAAATCACGTGTGAAAAAATAAGCACTGAATTTTCCCTGGTCAGGATTGATGTGGACACACCACTGTGTGATGGAGGTGATGTCAGAAAAACTGCAACATTAAACATAATATTTATAAAGTTGGGAGCTTTATCCATGTTATTCTATTACATTGTACAAGTAAGGTAAGGGAGATTAGACAAGTTCATTAAGTCTATGGTAACAAAGACTTGAAGATGTAAAGCAGTCATTTCAACCTCACTTTGTTTGACTCCAAATCTCTAATTTTTCTATCACCTTCTAAAGAAAAGAGCATGGAAAAAGTTAGGTCTTCTTTTAAGTTGCTTGATTTGGTTTGTGTCCAAACTTGCCCATTCCCTGGCACTCACTTGGTTCCTCAGATGGCTCGGGGCTGCCATGGGACACGCAGCGCTGGCGCAGAGATCCCGCGCTGCACGCAGGTGCACCCCTCTCCTTGGTAGGAAGCACAGCGCCAGCTGCTGCCTCAGGGAAACCAGGGATGCTGAGCCCTTTCCGGAGGGCAGGCGGTACCCCCGCTGCCTCAGGACCATCATCTTTTTCTGTGTAAATCCCAGAGCAAACGTGCTTGTGGTAGAAACACACCTCAAGGAACAAAAACGAGTTAACAGCCTTAGAAATATGCGGCACGTTCCCCATCATACCTGCAAGTCCTTCATCAGCACTAGAAGCTGAGACCAGCCACGTGGACGTTAATGAATTTTAAGAAGGCAACACACAGAGGCCAGAAAAGGATGGACTGTTTGGGCAAGAAGTGTGTCTGTAAATCAGCATGGTTATTTTAGGGGAGTTTGTAGCCTGAGTGCCTGGAAAACACAGAATAAATGAGAGGAGTTTGCAGAGGGTAGGATTCAGTTTACAGCAGAGGCAAGGGAATATGCTGAGTGGTAAAAGAACTGAAAACATATGTGGAGTGTGTTTTGGGGGTTTTCTGCTAAATATCACAACTTTGGAAACCGACCAAATATTATAGAACACGAGATTTATATACACACTTGTCTAACAGAAGCAAAACTTCTGATGACTTCAAGAAGTCCAATGATACTGATACTCCATGACTTTGAAAACAATATTGTGGAACAAAGGAAAATGAAAGGAAGGGAAATAATGCAAAGAACGATGTGATCGTGCATTCTAGGGTGCTTTTAAATTAATGCAGACAGTATTTGGCGTCAACGAGTTTTGTGTTTAGAACTGGAAAAGGTTCTTTAAAAACTAACGGGGGCATGCTATCTTTATATGTTTTCATGTGAACTATCATTAAAATAGTAATTAAAATGTAACTGACGCCTGTCTTCACATCACAGCTTTATATTATTTTGAAACCTGCTTTGTTACTTTGTTTCGTGGTCTCTTGTAGGTGGTTAGAACTTTGTGCTTCTTTCTGCCTTACATAGCCATCGTAGAGTGAGTATTTTATATATGTTAAAT
Organism: Camelus ferus; assembly: GCF_009834535.1. Classification (NCBI taxonomy): domain Eukaryota; kingdom Metazoa; phylum Chordata; class Mammalia; order Artiodactyla; family Camelidae; genus Camelus; species Camelus ferus. The sequence goes on from NC_045700.1 coordinate 8,081,333, forward strand.
AAGAAAAACATTTCTCCTCAAGTTCCCTGCAAACTTCTGAGGATGTTCCTCATTCCATGTATAATTAGATGACACAAAGAATGAAGACCACAGCATTGGAACTGAGCAGACCTGGTACCTGGCAGGTCTGCTCTGCCCTTACCTCACTTTGGAGCATTCGTTTAACTTTGCTATTTAATTCTCCTCTGTGAATGGGGCTTCATGTATTTCTTTGGATGAATTGATTAAAATATTAGGCATATGTGTGTATCTATTGAAGCCCCTGACACATAGTAGATGAGAAATAAAAGGATACTGACTTCAGCGTATAGTTTTGCCCCAACTACATTCATATCCAAAGACCATCATACAGTTTTTAATATTATTGGCTGCATTTTATTTACCCAAGAATTTTAAGTCAAATTTTAACTTATCTATGTTTATATAATTTCATATCACTAGCATGAAAAAAATTAGTATCCCTTGATTTATTAGCTATAATTTTCCTACCTACTCATTAATTATTAAAAAACAAGTCATTGAATATATTCATCATTATTAGACCCTAAAGAAACAAAACTGCATCGTTGGAGCTTCTGGGGAAAGCCCACTGTAGGAACTTGACCTTCACCCTTTCCCCATATTTTACCATGATACAGCTTTGGGTTACAGCAGAATTGGGCTAAACATTTCATTTGCTTTACTCCCTTCAGCACAGATGATTCCAGAAGCTTAAGTATGTTGTAGAGTTGGATGAGGATGGCCTTTACAATAAAAAATCTGAGTCTGAATCTCTTGTTAATTCCCTCACATCTGTGTGAAATTGGATAAATCACTTATCTTTATGTAGGCTCAGATTCCACAGGAAGAAAAACAAAGAAAGTGAGAAATCATTAGTTACAGGAAAATGAAAAATCAAACAGAGAAATATAACAATAGTGTATTACTTATCAATAAAAATACTTACCTCAGATAAATAAGTTTCTTCTGTATAGCATGGGAAACTATGTTCAATATCTTGTAGTAACCTATAATGAAAAAAATATGGAAAGAAATATGTGTATGTATGTGCATGCCTGGGACATTATGCTGTACACCAGAAACTGACACATTGTAACTGACTATATTTCAATTAAAACATTTTGAATAAAACAATAAAAATTATTATAAAGCTACAGTCATCAAAGCAGTGTGGTACTGGTATAAAACAGGCATATAGAGCAATAGAATAGATTAGGGAGCCCAGAAATTAAAAAAAAAAAAATTACCTCAATGAATAATAAAATCAATAATCATTTAATTTATTCAAGAACTGGGATAAAATGTTTTGGAAAATGTAGGTGGGAAGTAAGAAAGTTTATACGAGAGAAAAAGGAATGGCATTGGAGGGTGGTCTCAGGATGAGCACAGGGCAATGAGTTTCATGGTAAGTTTTTTATTAACAGTGCATTTTAAACTATGTACTTATAAATGTTGTTAAAGTAAGAGTGTATTTCCAAGTATTATTTAGAGGTAGAGATTTGATAGTTGTGGTTATTGTTCACGCTTACTTGTCTACCTCCGATTTTGCATTCTAGCCTTAAACTACTTAGGGCAGGTCCTGGGGCTGTGCGGTGACCACTCTGTAAGCACTGAGGATGCCTGATCCTCAGCTGGGGCTCAGACCAATGGAAAGAAGATACTTTATCACCATAAGTTACTACAAGATATTGAATCTAGTTCCCTGTGCTGTACAGAAGAAACTTGTTATTCATCTATTTTATATATAGTAGTTAGTATCTGCAAATCCTGAGCTCCTAATTTATCCCTTCCCACCTCCTTCTCCTCTGGTAATCATAAGTTTGTTTTCTATAAAACAATGTACACATATTACTTTGACAAATGATGTATTTAAAATTGATAATAAAATTTTAGAGTGAGAGGTCTTTTTGTTTTTCTTCCCCAAGTGGTTTCATTCAAACAATACGTCTAAATTACTGAGATTAGCAAATACCTCGAATAAAACCACAGCGTGGTGTCAACATGTCAGTATGATTTTTCTAATCTCTATTTTTGCTGCCTGGGGGCTTAGCTTCATATTTTATAAAACCCAATCATGCTTAGAAAATTATCCCTGTTGTATCATCTCCACAATTTCTATCATGGGCTTTTTTAATAGAGAGGGTTTTTTTTTTTAAGGTAAATTCTACAGCCCCAGAAGTAAAAGTTCCTAAGCACATTTCCCCCTTATGGATTGGATGGAAGGAAGGAAGTACTGGTGATGAAGGCAAGGATGAGACTGTTTGCAGAAGGGTGTTTTTGAGTAAGAAATTGCCCAGGGAGTCCAGCACACAAATGGAAGTTCTGGCCTCTGATAGGCACAGGGATGGTACACTTATGATATAGGGAGAATAACCTCTGTGTGTGTGTGTGTGTGTGTGTGTGTGTGTGTGTGTGTGTGTGTGTGTGTGTGTGTTGTGTGTGTGTGTGTGTGTAGACAGATGATATAATTAACAGTAGAAAAGGGATTCGTACTAATCTGCCTGCTACTATTTTCCCTGTGAACAAATAATGAAGCATCGGCTGATACTGTGCAAAGGCAGGTGGGAAGGTATATTTTAGTTCTGGGAAGAAATAGAAGGTATAAAACAGTCATCTCAGGCCACTGCAAATGGAAAGAACCAAGGAAATATGGAGACACCATCAGACAGTGCTGAAGGCACCCTTGAAAACTGTCAAAATAAACTTAGAGCTACTCCATTCAGAAGGAGAATATATATATACACGTATATATAATATATATCATATATACAGTATTGTATTACATCCAATGTATGTTTTAACATAAATATATGTATGATAATTCCATTCAACTGTTCAAAAGTGCATTAGTCAGTATGTTGCTTGAATAGGCTTGATTTTGGTCAGGTATGAATGACAAATGAAGACAGATTCAAGGCAGCTGAGAATCTATGTAAAGAAGCAATTTTAGTGTCAAACTACTGAATCTAAATTGAGTTAGAAGGAAAAAAAAATAGGTGAAAAAGCAGTCAGATCATTCAGTGGAGGCTCCGACATGGCTGAAAACTCGTTGTGGTTGAGATGTGATCGTAAATAAGATTTAAATATAGGGTATGATATTCAGAGAGCAAGAGAAGGGAAATCAGAGTTTCAGAGGTGAAAAAGCAGGTGTGAGGTCGAAGAACTGAGACGTCAGGAGCACCAGGACTGAATAGCGTGAGTGCTGTAGACATGAGAAATGCTGCTGATGCTACAGATGAGAATACGGAAAGTGAGATGCTGAGATGTTCCATGACTAAAGAAAGACTGATTGACATCTCTGTAGCATCCTTCAGTAAGAAACAACATACATCCCCTGGCGGTAGACTGACGGCACATTATGACTTAGCCCTTTAAGTGAAAGAAATAAATTTCCAGAAGGAGAAATAGAACTTGGCAATCAGTCATTGCAGAAACAAAGGTAATGTAAGAAAACTGCATTTCACGTGAAACTTACACATTAGTCAGTTTTCCGTTCAGAAATTACTTCTACAATTTACAAAGTCAGCCCCTACACCCACTCCTCAAAAATGTCATCACTATTATTTGGGCGGCTTTGAATACCCAATGCATATTCTCATCAATTAAATCAGAGCTCAAACAGGATTATGTTTTTTGGCCCCCAAATAGGAGTAGCTATCACAATATGGTCCCTTCTGCTAAATAACCCTCATGGATTTTGCGGGCTTTGAGCATCTGTTCCACACCTCAGTAGAGTGTGTTAAGTACCTTTCAAATACTCAGAACCTCTGGGATCTCAGCCTGAGCAGAATTCTTCTCTCAGGACCCCCCAGATTCCCATTACCAGCTGTGTCTCCATTCTGAAGCTGCTGCTCTCGGTTGGATGCAAAGTTTCTAAGCCTCTCTCCCAACCTACCTCCAGTTGAGAAAGCTAAGATTTATTTAGTTGTGAAAAGATATCAGCATCTGAGGGGAAAAAACTGAGAACACAGAAAGAAAATTCCTCTAGCATCACAGGGAACAAATTATACTACGTGCATCAAAAATTTTGGATTGGGCTTCAGTGTTAAGATTTGAACAGTTGGAATCACTATGCTAATAATGATGCCATTGGGATTGAAACCAATTTGGTGTTATAAAAGGTGCGTAATGTTCTCAAAATATTTCTACTTGAAATTCAGGTCATGAAAGCGATAATACTGAAACAAAATACTTAAGCAAGAACAACATTTGACTATAGAAATAGCTTCCAGCTTCCTTCAGTAGCCAAAATCTCATCCCAAGGCAGTCACCTTGCTGTTGAGAAATCCCAGTCTCTCACACCTGTTGTCCCCTCCCAGACCCATTTAACCAACCTGGAAAATTCAAATGTACATGAAAAGCACAAGACGTGAAATGCATCTTCATCTTAGTATGTGGTCACTTTCCACAGGTTATAAACTCCCGTTTTATTTACGAAGTCATTGCCTGAAACAGAAGATGCTTCGTGGTTCTCACTGCATTTACCTCCATTGGCACAATTCTAATGTAGGCATAGCTTTGGGGTTTTATTTTTCAGGGTCACTCATTGAATTGTGTGTCTGTGTATATGTGTTTGTGTGTGCTTACATCTGATTTTTACTCACTCTGATCTTGGAAGGGCAGCCATCCATTCTGAGAAATGATTTTTTTAAGACAATTTTTTTTATTGAAGTCTAGTCAGTTTACAACGTTGTGTCAATTTCTGGGGTACAGCATACTGTTGCAGTCATCCATATACATACATATATTCCTTTTCATATTCTTTTTCATTACAGGTTACTACAAGATATTGAATATAGTTCCCCGTGCTGTACAGTAGAAACTTGTTTATCTATTTTATATATAGTAGTTAGGATCTGCAAATCTCAAACTCCCAATTTATCCCTTCCCACCTCCTTCCCTGCCTGGTAACCATAAGTTTGTTTTCCATGTCTGTGACTCTGTTTCTGTTTTGTAAATATGTTCATATGATATCGTTTATATGGGAATCTAAAAAAAAAAAAAAGGCAACTGAGAAATGATTTTAAGGTCAGTGTTGAGGGGACTCTAATTACGCAGACACCTGACTTATAAGACTGTTCACAGACAGCACATTTGTGTCCTCCTCAACATCACCACTTGTGTTTTTCCCATTCTTGCCTTAGTGGAGAAGTTTTTGTTTTTGTTCTTGGTTTTTTTTTAGATTCTGTTTTATAAGCTCTTAGCAAACTAGTACATCAAGGTTTTTCCATGAAATGTGATCAGTACTTGCAAGAATGACCTCCTTTCCTACACATGTTCCTATAAAGAGTGATGTACCTTCAAGAGGCTGTTATGTGAAACAATACTTTCAAGCTCAAGCAGAAACCCCAGATCAGTGGGGAGGGTGGGGAAGAAAAAGTCCGAAGACAGGAAAGAAAGCCATGTTCACACCCCATATTAGGTAGCTCCCCCTGAGGTGCTGATTGAAAGTTTTGGATAAAATACTTGCATTTTATCATGTGAATTCCCAAAGCCATTGTGATCAGACAAAAATAAGCTTGAGTTATTTATTGTAATAGATCTAGTTTTCCTGTCCCTCATTTGAGTCTTGCAAGACAAATGTAAAGTAGGTTTTCTTATTCCCATTTTACAGGTGAAGAAACTGTGTCTCAGGCAGGAAAAGGCACTGAATTTTCATGGCCCCTGAGAGTCCAATGTAGATTTATATATAAGTCAATCTAGTAGTAAGTCCTTGTCAATGTATCTGAGAGGAAAAATATCAAATAAATCTACAATTATTACGATCACCACCACGATCACAGCAAAAAGAGCTTATTTATTTACTTCTGAATATTGAAATGCAAATACATTGAATGGGAGTAAGGAGAAACAAATAAATGGAAAGATATTCTAAATCTACAGATTAGAAAAATTAACATTTTTCAAATGCTCATACTAACCATAGTGATACACAGATAGAATGCAATCCTTATCAAAATCATACTTGTAGTTTTTTCCTAAATAGAAAAAAGTGCTAAAATTCATATGAAATCCCAAAGTCCCCCAGACAGACAAAAAAATCTTGGGATAAAAAACAAAATAACAACAACAACAACAAAAAAGCTACAGGCCTTACCCTCTCTGGTTTTAGTGTAATTACAAAGATACAGTAACCCAGAAAGTATGGTACTGGTATAAAGACAGACATACCAACCAATGGAACAGAACAGAAAGCCCTTAAATCAACTACTGTGTTTACAATTAAGTGACTTTCAACACAGGTGCCAAGAGTACACAACTGGGAAAAGACAGTCTCTTCAGCAAATGGTGTTGGGAAAACTGTATATCTACCTGCAAAAGACTGAAGTTGACTGCTCTCCTTACATCATATACAGAAATTCACCCAAAGTAGATTAAAGACTAAAATGTAAGACTTGAAAGTATAAAAATCTAGAATAAAGCATAGGGGAAAATCTTCATGACACTGAGTTTAGCAATAATTTCTTAGATATGATACCAAAAGCAAAAGTAACAAAAGCAAAAATAGACAGATGGAATTATATCACACTAAAAACTTCTGTGAAGCAAAGGAAATAATCAACAGAGTGAAAAGGTAATCTCCAGAATGAGAAAAAAATATTTGCAAACCTTATATCTGATAAGGGGTTAATATCCAGCATACATTAAGAACACCTATAACTCTACAAAAAGAATCAAATAACTCAGGTAACAAATGAGCAAAGGACTTGAATAAATGTTTCTCCAAAGATATACAAATGATCAGCAAAAAACATGTTCAGTATCACTATTATCAGGGAAATGCAGATCAAAACCACAATGAGATATCACCTCACACCTGTCAGAACGGCCACTCCTAGAAAAACAGAAAATAAAAGATAGTAATAAGGAGAAATTGAAATGCTTATGCACTGTTACTGAGGATGTAAAATGGTATAGCTCTTATGAAAAGCAATATGGAAGTTTTTTTTAAAAAAATAGATTACTATATGATCCAGCAATCTACTTCTGGGTGTATACCCAATATAATTGAAACAGGATCTTGAAGAGATATTTACGCACCTATATAGTAAATAAACCAGTAACAAAAAAGGATAAATAATGTGTGTTACCAATAACATGAGGTATCGAAAGTAGTCAGACTCTTAGTAACAACACACAATTGTGGTTGCTGGAAGCCGGGGTCCCCTGGGGAGGGGGAAGCCACGTAGTTGTTTAATGGGTATTATTAAGTTTCAGTTTTGTAAGACCATTTATCATTCAATTGTGAATACTTTTGAGAATGGAAGAGGTTGCTGAACCTGTGAACAATTATATATTTTAAAATATTTAGTGTGCCACGTGTTGACTTTATTGTACTCATGAGTCTATAAAACTCATCCCTCAGCCATCGCAAGAGTAAGGACATGGACCCAGATGCTACGGGAACCAGAATTTGCAGTCTCTGATAAGAGAAATGGTTGCTAAGAGTCTTAGATCCTACTCATTCTTAGGCACTTGAAACCTAAAGACTTTGGGAAAGTTAAAATGAATGAATCCCTCCCACCCAATCCTCCGAGGTTGCAAGCAGGCTTACGTGGATATTACAAGCCTGAATACCGTGCCCTTGTGTGGAGGTGGGCTGGGACTGGAGGGCGGGTGATTAGAGATTCAGGGGAAATTGGAGGGTCAGGGAAGGGAGATGAGAGGTGGAAGAAATAGCCTAAGGGAGCAGTTCGGAAAATGCTTGTCCTCTCTTGTTTCCAGGAGCAACAGGAGAAGTAAGTCCAAAGGCCCTGAATAACCAGGAGGTAGCTTCTCTGGATGTTCCAGGACTTAGGTAATCTTTTCTTCAGGTTACCATGGACTGGCCCCAACAGGACCGGAAGGAGGCAGAATGTGTGGCACCCTGCAGAGCAGGAGGTGTAGGCAGTTGGGTCGGAATGGAATGCCTCTGTTGCTCCCCTCTCCTCCCTCAGCTAAGGAGTGGTCAGTGCCCTTGACCTTGGGCTTTGCTCTGAGAGCCCTGGGGCTCCCTCCGCCCTTCCAAATCGGGCCCGAGTTAAAGTGTGGGCTTTCCACTGACCAGGCACTGTTAGGCAGGATCGTGACAGATGGCGCAAATGGAAGTGGAGGTTTACCAAATCGATTGTGGCTTCTGTTCATGCAAAAACTAACGACTGTTGGTGTGAAGATAAAAATCTAGGATGAATGTCTGACCAGATGGACAGATGACCAGACAACAGGCCTGAAGGGTTAGAGCTTCAGTAAATCAGGATGAATGTTCACCCTCGGATGAAATGTGAGAGGATGAAGAACAGTCAACTCCTTTAAGAAGCTTGATGCTGGAAAAGTACATGGACAGGAGGTGCTGAAGTAGGAGCTGAAGACAGATGCTAAGATGTGAACCAATTTACTGTGTTGATCTGGGAACGGAACAGAGACAACAGGGAAGTAGAAGATTTCCATCCAAAAAAGATGCGATAGCTTCTCATAATATGTGACTTGTTTGATTCAATTTGATCTAAATTACAATGGCATTTTCCTGAAGCTTGGCTAAGTGTTTCCATAATAAAGAGGCAACATAAATAGATATAAATAGCAAATAAAATGTTTAAATAAAAAAAATTATGAGACTGACATAAAATTTATTCATGTAAAATTTATTTTAAAGTCACGATTTTTGACTATTCGTGGAGATTTCTGGCTCTATTTCTTTGTCCTTGGCCACATACTCCTTCTGTCAGCTTACAGACATTTTTTTTTTAATGTCACAAAAGAACATGTTGCTCATGGCTACATAAATGACATAGGTAACCCCTGCTTCAGAAATTTAGAGAAATGAGAGATGTCACTTCAAGTTAAATTGGTCAGAAATGGCTGTTTGAAATAGGAGGAATTGAACTGGGTCTTCCATGGTCTAAGGTTTTTTAGTGAGAAGAAAGCAATGATTTCTCTCATGTAAGAAATAAAAGAGAAAATAGTTTCTCATAAGATCTGAATTAACCAAACTTAAGTGCAAAATTGAATATCGTAGACTGTTTCTGTAAGGAGTTCCTCCTTTCATGCATTTAAAATATCTTCCCAGAGGACACACTCTATCTGAGATATGATCTTGTGAGCTACGGAATTTTACGAGAAGGAGAGAAAAATGGGAAAAATGACCGTGAAAGTAGTCCACGGAAATATTGAAAGAACAGATTTAGTACAGCAAAGCCAAATCTCTTCCACGTGAAAAAGCAGAAGAAAGATCTGTAAACCCAGCTGCCATCCTCAAGCTTCAAATGATAGGAAACTTAAGTCACAGCCAAAAACAAAACACTTTGAGATTAGGGGTAGAGCCACAGAATATAAACAGAAACACCATTGTGTGAGGTGGTTTTGCAAATGTGTGAATAATTCTTTTTCTCATGATCACAGAATCTGCCCCTACACACGACACTTCCTCCAGTGGGCAGACATCCTACAGCGTCTTAATGAGAACGCTGTTGCTGTGTTTGGAGAATTTCCCGCAGCATGATTCTGTGCCTCCCACCCCCCAGACTTCATAGCCACACTTCTCCGTTCACCAGTCTTTTTTCCCTTGGGTCTCAGAGAAGTGAAGGAGGCTGCAGCATTTGTGGACACCTGTATTGGGAAGGAAGCAATGAAAGGAAGTATGTGTCACATGGAACTGATTGTTTGGCAGGGGTGATGGTGGGTGAAGGTGAATGGTTTGGGGAGGACAGCGATGGGAAGGCTTCTGGGGTAGAGTGTGGACATCACAAATGTGAGTCATTGTGCCAAGGGGCCACGTAGGCAGTGCCTTTGACCCAGAAGTACCATGGTGGTGACTGGGTTGTTCCAGACTTCAAGGCTGTTCAGTGCTCAACCCTCTGGTCCTCATGAAGATTCTGAAGTCTAATATTCCTTTCTGTTTTTTATTTCCTTAAACTTGTTAGAGTAGGTTCTGTTTCTTGCAACTATAACACCTAACATATATTCCAAAGGAAGTTTTAACTGACCCACGATCAAGTCCCTTTGAAGAAACTGGGGCATACTCAAGCCTTCCTTTCATCTACAAGATTGAAAATTTAAGCATCCTAACGTCTCAACTCAAAGAGAGGAACGTTGACTCCTTATTAAATACAGCAAACTCAGTGTATTATCCCCAGGAAGAAGAATTTGGGTTGTTGGATCCTTTTAGGGGTAATTTAGTTTTTAAAAAAAGTAAAAAGAATAGTTTGGAGTCATGCAAACTTGGGCTGAATTCCCAATTTTGACAGGTAAGAGAGGCAAATTTTGGGGTCTTTGGTCAAATTAATTATCTCTTGGGCCACAATTTCCATCTTCATAAGGCAGGGTAACACCATCTTGCAGTTGTAAGAATCAGGAGATAATGTGCCTAGCTCAAAATAAATTCTTAGTCAATGGTTCATGTTATAAACTCAGGAGTAAAGACTCACTTTAGTCTAAGGGAAACTTCTGATAGTCAGACCTCCTGAGCATAGATTGGGTTTTTAGATGATAATGAACTTCTTTCTTTGAAAGTGTTTAAACATAGCAAGCACAATCATCTGCAAAAGATTTAATGAACAGGGCTGAGCTATCAGGTAGATATTGGACTTTATTTATAATTCCAAGAAGTAAAACTTAGACATCTGGCCTGCTCTAATCAGGTGTTTCCTAGGAGAACAAAGCACAATTTTCATCTATCTAGATAACAGAACAGAAAAAGAGTAGCATGTCCAATTTTTTTCTGGCTTCCTCCAACACCAAATATTACCACTAAGACGCTCTCAAAAATGTTGGCAGCTAGAAAAGTCAGGGCTTAGAGAAGCCTCAGATTTGTGTCTTAGGGGAGGTTCTCGGACATAACTTCATCTTCTTCAAGGTTACAGGCTTCCTGCTAACGCTGTGACTCGACGTTGCCTGACCTTCATGAAGCAAAGCTATGTAGTTCCCTCAAAAAATCCACGTAGGACATTCACAATACTGACCTCTTGTAGAAAAGAATCAGTCTATCCTGGGAGATGGTTCTATCCCTGATAAAAGAGAGTTCAAAATGTAAACCTATTTTTGATGTGTTAAGGGAATTGATAATAAAAGCAGTAAGTTATTATGAAAATATAGAAGATAATCATGGTAGAACAGAAGCAGCACAGGATATACAGTCACAAACCCTGAGTTTAATTCCTTGCTGGTAAAAGTAATTTTCAAAAAAAGAGAAAAAGCTAAAAATCATGTTTCTCATACAGGCATAAAAATGAATGTGTGTTAAGTATTTTATTTTACTCATTAACAGGGAATTGGTAAGACGTTACAACAGACCAAAGGAGAAAACAAAGAACAGACACACTTATAGATAAGGAATATTTTAATGAATGTGCAAATATTAAAATGTCCTGGCCTCTTCTGCAGAGGGGAGGAAAGTGAATTGAATTTCCACGGGACAGGATTTGCATGGACAGGAACTATTTGCATTGCTACCCGTTATCTACAACATACAGAATTCTAGAAAATTGAAACAAAGCCAACAAAACAAAAGCCAAAACCAAAAAAACCAAAAACCACCACCACTCTGTACAATCAGACAACCTGGAAATTGTACTCTGGACACTGCAGAGTTTTCCACTGAGGCACAAAAATTTCCCTCCATTTCCTATACTCTGATGAGCTGTTGAGACGCTGAACATTTTCTTTTAACATCTGCTGAGATTCAATTTTCATTTCATTAATAAACTCCACCTGAAGGATTATTAACAGAATCTAATGGAACGATGTGTAGGACATATATCCAGCACGTGGTCTAGCTGTCCCCCTTCAAAAACTCCTCACGACTTCTTGTGAGCCCCTCAGTCCTGTCAAATTTCTATAGTTTTTGACAGACTCTCATAATGTAAAAGAGAATGAACGTTAATGTTTAGAACATAGTAGGAACTGTTTACACATGCAACACTACATTCACAACGTGAACCATAGCAGCATTATGTGGAGGGAAAAGCCAGACACCAAGCCAATCCATTTACATGAGATCCTAGAAAAGACGAATCTGTAGTGAGGGAAACAGAAGCGGTTGTCAGGGTCCAGGATGTAGGAAGGTGTAAGGAGAAGGTATTCTGTGCAGACAAGAATGGATTATTTGGGTGTTTATGGAAATGTCCTACATCATGCTTGTGGTGACACACATTTGTTAAAACTCATTGCACTTACAATTGGTTTAATATAATTGCATGTATGTAAAACCTGAACAAAGCTGATGTTTTAAGTACATGTGATTTGGATCTATCTCCTTGACGCATGAGAAGCGCATCTTCTAAGAGGTTGTTTTGTTTTGTTTTGTTTTTTTCCATTTTGTTTACACATGGTTAAGTTCATATTAAAATGTTGTTTGGGGAGGGTCATCAGTTTCCCACCAAATACCTACTAGTTTTATTAAACTAGATGTGATCTTAGACAACTAACTTCAGAGACCTTGATTTGTTCAAACAGTAAACTTGAAAAAGTGGAATTCCACTATCATTTTGTTACTGAGTCCAAACTATTTCTGCTCGTCACATGACAGGCCAGTAAATCGGGAAATGAGGTGTTGGGACAAGGAATAATGACTTTATTCAGAAAGTCAGCAGACTGAGAAGATGGGGAACTAATGTCCTAGAGAACTATCTTCCCCAGGTCAGAATTCTGGCTTCTTTCATACTAAAAGGGGAGGAGGTGTGGTTGGTTGTTGCAAACTTCTTGGTGTCAGAATCCTGTGTTCTTGCAGCTGTCCAGGTAGGTCAGATTGTGGTGTTCCTATAAACTTTCAACAAGCCAGATGTGGATCTCTCCCCTGCAACTTTTTATCTCTATATGAATGGGAAAGTGTTACACCCTTAAGGTCAGAGCCTTGAGAATGGGCTCCTCTGTCTGTTTCAGGCTCTAGGCAACATTGTTTTACAAAAGGTGCAGAACCAGCATGACTGAGCCCCGGAGACAGAGCACAGAGTCAGAGCAAAAGGAACAGATCTCACATGGATTCAGATTGGTTCTTCTTTAGTACAATTTGGCATCCTGACCTTCCACTGTCAATGAGTATATTGAAGACAGGTCTCACTTAAATACATTTAATATTCTTCTTAGTAAAGTTGGCTATTTTGTCAATAAAGAATAAGTATAACCAAGGGGTTGAGTTCCTTCTGAGTAACTGCTGATTGCGTGCATGTGTGTTTGGTTGTTGTTCTTGATATTTCCTAGTTTTAGGTTGTTTTTCAGATTGCCAATATTTTATTTTGGGATGTCAGCACAGTGGAAAAAAATGGAGTTTATGTAATGAGTCTAAAAACACGGCAGCAGCCCCCACGTGATGTGATGAAGCTGCGTCAAATCCAGAGGCTCTTCTCCAGAGCAGCCCCTTCCTTTGGAGAAGCAGGCAGTCCTCTAACTCGTTATTAGCGGCAACCGTCTTTGGCTTGATTCCAGGTGCAGAAAGCAGATGATGACTCAGTCTGACAACATTTCCATTTCCTCGGCGAGGATCACTTATGAAGTGCCTTTAATCATTTATGAGGACGTTTCATCTGCCGTTTGCTGCAAACAGTTTGACTCCGCTGGGTTTGACAGCTTTCCGACATCCCGCAAACAGCTGCAATAATAGCCTTGACAATGTCGTTTACAAATGAGGCACAGGCAGGGGGAACAAAGCAAGTGATACACTCTAAGTAACATGGTAATGCGGTGGCAAGTTGTGTGGAAGACGAGATCGAGATGAGATTGGATCAGCTCTGGAGGAGAGGGGAACTCCTCAACAGAGGAAGGAATTTCTCTCTCTCTCTCTCTTTTTTTTTTTTTTAATTGAAGTACAGTCAGTTACAATGTGTCAATTTCTGATGTACAGCACAGTGTCCCAGTCATGCATATACATACATATATTCATTTACTTTCAACCTTGTAAACACCATCTTCGCCAAGTTTTCTGAAAGTCTGAATCTAGAGATGGTGGGATCCCTCACCTTCTTCTATTACTGCTGCTGCCTGCTGCTAAGACTTCCACATCGTACTGCTTCTCCAACCAGACCTTGAACCTACTGAAAGCAAGCCTTTCTCTTACATCTCTTACTATTTCCAATGTCTAGCATAGTGTCATATGCACATCATATGATCAGTACATCTCTGATCACACTGCTGCTGTCCAGTCTTTCTTCAGATCAATAACTTTAAACATAATTATATCTGTATCTATGAATTTCTTCAAAGTGATGCACATATGCATATGTACATCTATAAATGGGTGTAAGTGTATGTATAGCTTTGAAACATAAATGCATGATGATACATTTTTAAAGTCTGAGATTGGATTACATCATCTCTTTGCTTAATATAGTGAATTTGAAAGAAGATGTGTAAATTATTTAAAGTCAGCTGGTTGGAAGAATTGATCATCACCACACAGGTTATGACTGGATAAAGAAGATGTGGTGTGTATATATGTGTATACACACACACAAACACACACACACACACACACACACACACACACACACACACACACAAGAATATTACTCAGTCATAAAAAAGGAATGAAATAATATCATCTGCAACAACATGGGTAGACCTGGAGATTGTCATTCTAAGTGAAGTAAGCCAGAAAGAGAAAGAAAAATACCATATGATATCACTCATATGAGAAGTATAAAAAAAAGACATAAATGAACTTATTTACAAAACAGAAAAAGACCCACAGACATAGAAAATAAACTTATGGTTACTGGGGGAAGAGCAGGGAGGGAGGGGTAAATTGGGAGTTTGGGAATGGCAGATACAAACTACCTACAGAATAGATAAACAACAAGGTTTTACTATATAGCACAGGGAACTTTATTCCAATGGTCATTCCAGTGACCTGTAATGAAAAAGAACATGAAAAAGTGTATATATATATATATATATATGACTGAATCACTATGCTGTACACCATAAAGTAATACACCATTGTAAATCAACTATACTTAAATTTAAAAAATCTGAGGCAAAAATAACAGAAGAAGATTTTTGAAGCTTTGGCATCATAAATTTAAAAAAATAGACCTTATTATTTTAGAGCAGCTTTAAGTTCACAGAAAAATTGAGGGGAAGGTATAAAGATTCCCCGTACACTTCCGACCCCCACATAAACACAGCCTCCCCCACTACCCACATCCCTACCAGTTGGTCCATTTGTTACAACTGATGAACTGACAATGACACATTGTTGTCACCCAAAGTCCATAGCTCACATTATTGCTCCCTATCATTGTTGGACATTCTGTGGGTTTTGAAAAATGTGTAATGTCCTGAATTCACCATCATAGTATCATATAGAATAATTTCACTGCCCCCAAATTCCTCTGTGCTTTGCCGGTTCATCCTTTCCTCACCACCAACCCTGGCAATCACGGATTCTTTGACAGTTTCCATTTTTCAGTCTTTTCCAGAATCATATACTTGGAGTCATATGTATGTAGGTAGCCTTTTCAGATTGGCGGCTTTCACCTGGTAATGTGCACTTAAGTTTCCTCCATGTCTTTTCATGTCTTGATAGCTCATTTCTTTGACCACTGAGTAATATCCCACTGTTTGGATGGACCACAGTTTATCCATCCACTGACTGAAGGACGTCATGGTTGCTTCCAAGTTTTGGCAACCACAGGTAAAGCCTCAATAAGCATTTAAATGCAGGTTTTTGTGTGGGCATAGGTTTTCAATGTCTTTGAGTAAATATCAAAGAGTGAAATTGTGAGATAATATGGTAGTCACCATGACTTTTTAGCATACCACAGTCAATGTTACTTATGTCAGGTTACTTTTTCCTTATGTTTTTATGTTTTCTATTTTAGGTGATGAGTTTAAATGCTGGAGTAAATTAAATCCAGTGCTTGATGAAGTGAGATTGACAAAGTCAGTTTTACCTTATTCTGAAAATACATTTCCAGTATCTGTTTTATGTATTTATATTGATACATTTTGACTCGCTTATCCCCAAGAAGCACGTCTATAAGGGAGACTCCTTGACTTGCAAGGATTTATTACTAAAGTGTATATAATAACTGAGGATGGACAACAATATTTTAAAAAGCACAACAATTTAATAAATGATGTGATATGTCAGTATTAAAAAAAAAACATGTAAACACATTGAAGACTATGACGTTGAGCTGCTATTTCAATAACTGTATAAAATGATCTGCAGTGCAATATTTGTACCAAAGACTCTTCAGATTTCCTCGTAATGCTCCTTGTTGTGAACTGCTTCTTTACTAATAGCATCATTTACTGAGCACATACTTTGTACCATGTGGTGGTCCAAGTGTTTTAACACACGACTTAATTGAATGCTCACAGCTCAATGAGGTTAGTACATTATTTCCACTTTACAGGGAAAACAATTGAGACACTGGGCATTGAATAACACATTTATTTGGCAGGGGACCTAGGAACTGAACTCAGACTCTTTGAATCCGTTGCCCTCCATCTTATCCTCTACATTATGTATAATCTCACTGCCTGGCAAGTACATTTTAGATGCTGACTAACTCAAAATGAAAAATAAATATGTGTCTTAATTACTAAAGTGTGGAAAACATCTAAAACAAAATAATCAGTGGAAAAGCAAAATGGTCCTAAACGCTGTGTATACTGTCTGTGTATAACAACTTATATGAGTGGGAATTAAAAACTAGATTATGTGCAAAAAGTAAAACTGCTCTCTTAAAATTGTGATAATAAGGGCCTTTTGTCCTCTTTCCAAACTGATCTTTAAGCTGTTTTATCATCCGTTCAATAAGAAATAACATTAGATCTCTCAGACCCAATTAGCGAGAATTTTTGACAGGAAAATATATCGATGCTTTTGAAATTCTAAAGCGATGCTTTCTGACTTTCACATAAATACGAAAAGGTATTCTCACATGTCTTGGGTGTGCATTTTTTTTAATTTTTATAAATTTTCTGTTTTCAGTTTTATAAACTCTTAAGATAATATCAATAATTAGATTGGGGTCAAGGGCAAGAGTGAGTCTAACTTGCTCGTTATGTGGTTCCCATGACTATAGAAACCAGCACAGTAAAATCTTAATAAGCATTTATGGAATTAATTTACTGTTTACGGAGAAAGTGAAATCTCTCTCTATAAGGAATATTCTCCTAACATTGAAGTGAAATAGCCAAGGTCACATAGAAAGTCCACTCCCTGGTAGGAGAGGTGACTACAGTACCCCGGCTGCAGGATCCCACATCTACTCAGGGCAGCGGGGCGAGCACGTGCCCTGCAGTCAACCACACCTTGGCAAATGTCCTCATCCCGTACTAGGGGAGAACCAGTCTGACTCCATGTGAGATCTGTTCCTTTGGCTCTGACTCTGTGCTCTGTCTCTGGGGCTCAGTCATGCTGGTTCTGCAGCTTTTGTAAAAGAACGTTGCCTGGAGCCTGAAATAGACAGAGGAGCCCATTCTCAAGGCTCTGACCTCTAAGGGTGTAACACTTTCCCATTCATGTAGAGATAAAAAGTTGCAGAACAGAGAAGAACATGTGTCTTGTTGGAGGTTTGCAGGAACATTATCCTAACCTACGTGGAGCTGCAAAAACAAAGGATTCTGACATCAAGAAGTTTGCAACAACCAACCACATGCCTCCCTTTTTAGTATAAAAGGAGCCTGAATTCTGACTTGGGGAAGATGGCTCTCCAAGGCATTAGTCCCCCATCCTCTAGGTCTGCTGTCTTTCTGAACTGTTTAACCTTGCCCCAACACCTCATCCCCCGATGTACTGGTCTGGCGTGTAGTGAGCAGAATGAGCTTGGACTCAGTAAGAATCTCTCCCAGGCTTCAATTCTGCAACTATCAAGTGAGACTAACACCCTCCTAACTCACTGAGCAGCAGTGGGTTAAAGGATGCAGGCATCGTCCCTAGAATGGTCCTTGCACGAGGCAGGCCTGCAATAACTCAGCTTTCTCTGCCATTGCAGCATGACCCTAATCTTCATACAACATCTTCAAAGGTAGAGATTTTCCCGAGTTAAGTAGGGAAATGAAAGAAAAGGATTTTAAGTGAAGGCATCATGAAATAGTAGAGAAAACACAGAAAACGTACCCCACTTGTACCCCACTCCCAGTGCCAAAAAAGGAAGACTTTCTAAACACAGCCTTTGACTTCCAGCTGGAAGTACTCTGTCCATTGCAATAAGGCACTCTTCTCTAGCTAAGGGTTCGAACAAATTTCTTTCCTTTACAGATGTGCCAATTGCAGTGTGCAAGGTTCTCCACTTAAGCAGGACCACCATCTATAGAATCTGTAGGTAATATAATGCATCATTTATGGAAATGTGGCACTATTCACTAAATAACTCTGAAGTGTTTTTAAAATATTAAGCAAAGAATAAATGTTAAGAAATATTAATTACAATGGCACTGGTTGTAATTGGAGTTAGCTTTTAAATCTGGGAAGAAAAGATCATGAAATGTTATTGTCTAGTAAGTTCTTTCATACCTTCCCTTGTTAGAATTTGTGGTGAGGTCCGTAATAAGATTCCGGGATAGTGAAGTTAAAAATAGAGTACTCAGAAGAGTGGAGGAGATGAGCCCTCCTGGCCACGTGGATGAAAAGCTGTGGGTTGAGAGGGGGAGGTGTGGAGAGGTGGTTTCAAACCCGGGTCCTCTTCACCTATTCTTTTGCATTTATTTAAGAAACAGCTGCTATGTCTTAGGCACGTAATCATCAACAAGGTGAACGTGATCACTGCCTTCACAGAGTTTGTATGATTAGATAGAGTTGTTAGCTCAGACTAACTTTCCCTCATTGGTCTTCAGTTTCTCCTACGTCTAATGGAGATGATTTCCTTTATACATTTCACAGAGATGGTATTGGATAAATAGAGACAGCAAACGTAAGAAATGCTTGAAAAAGATAAAAATAAGATAAAAAAAAAAGGAATCACCATCATATGTCAAAACTGATATTCACAATCAGCAACTTTGCTGTGGATCGAATGTACTGGAATGGATATTTGGGACTTGGTAGAACTCATCTTTTGCCTGGGGACATATGAATTTTGATTTTCTCTCTTCTATTCTTTGTTTTGTATTTTGTTTTGAAATGACCACAATTTTCTTCTTCTTTCTCCAAAAACAAAACTCAACATAGTTCTAGGACTTAAAATAAATGAAGGAGCACTCCAGAACACTAAGCAAATCAACAAACCCCAAGGAAACCAGTTAACCAATGGGTCCAACAAGAAATGGGAAACATTAATGTCTGATTAAATCATGTATGTATATTTTTCCTTTTCATTTCATTGTATATATTTCCTTTTCATTTCCTTTTCATTCGTTTCAAAGAATTATGACCTTATATAGACACAAACGTGAAAGAAGAATCTTCAGAAAAGCAAAATTATGTTTATTCATAATAGAACTACAATGCATTATGAAGGAAACATTTGGAATACATCAACCAATGCGTTTATTGGCAGAGTCTTTTACAATTTGTTCTCCACTAAGTGTCTTTTTTTCAAACTCTGTGACATCCCATATGTTAGTGGCTTATAGCATATCCATCTTATGTCAAAAGTAAAATTTTAGGCCCAAAGTCAACTACGTATTTGACACGTTTCCCTTTCTAAGCTTACGGCTACCTCTGTGTTGATGTTAAGTCCTGCCAGAAACACTCAAACTCAAAACAGCTATTTATACATGCAGTACATACATATAAATAGCTAACACGGCAACAATGATAATCCCACATTAGCCTCCAATTAGATTTACATTTCAATTTTAGGAGCAAATGGCAGGCAGTTGGGAATTGCAGTCTACACAAATAGAGATATAAAGGGTACCACATAAAACCATCATTACATGACTTAAGGAATATCTGTTCCCTGCATTTAGGGAAATTATGGGATGCTGCAGGTGCTTTCGGTTCATGATCTGAACCTATAATCTGCCTCTCTGTGTTCTCATTCTCTTGGCAGCACACAATTTAGGCAAAGGAGAGGAGAGCAGAGGAACAATTGCTGAGTTGTCAAAAGAGTGCAGTTTTCAATGACTACAAAATTAAAAAGTAGCAAGCATTTATTTGATCATTGCTTCTGTCTAGCCTTCCCTCACTAGCAATGAATACAATAAAATCTACCTGATGGTATTTAAAACAATTAAAGCAATTTAAGTCATATTTGGCTTCTTTTTAAGAAAGATCAGCACATACACACACACACACACACACACACACACAAACACACAAACACACAGAGTTTATCCACTAAAAGGCAGAGTTAAGCAATTGCATCATGGTGTGTGCACATCTTGGTATTATAATTAAGCCACAAATATAAGAAAATAGACAAATGTTTATTCCAGAAACTTGAATTCTAATTTTGTATTTCTTTTTTTTTAATTTGGGAGGAGGAGGTAATTAGGTTTATTTATGTTAATGAAGGTACTGAGGATTGAACCCAGGACTTTGTGCATGCTAAGCACATATGTGCTCTACCACTGAGCTATACCCTCCCTCTCCTAATTTTGCATTTCTGTATGTTGAGAGATTAAAGTAAAAAAAAATTAGCAAGAAATTTCACGACTAAAGCTCATATTTTGGGGGATTCAGACATTGGTATTTCACTACACGTGCATCTCAACTAAATACTGAGCATGAATTGGTGATCTGTTGATAGTTGACAACTGGGCCTTTTGGAATGAAGTATATGGGAGCATTTTAATTGCATATTCAACTGCAAAATGTGCATTATTTATGTGTTTTAAATATATATTTCATTCTCTTTCTTAACCTGTGCTAGTTGATTCTGCCATTTCAGGTTGAAATGTTATCAATAATATGACTTAGCCTTGAAATGAAGTGGGAGGGAATCAAATATCAATATAACACACATATGCATATTTTTATAACCACATAGCACAGTGATCAGAAGCACGTGCTCTGAAGTCAGGTGGACCTTAATTCAAACGCTGTCACTGAGTGATATGACCTTGGATGAGTTGCTTATTCTCTTGGTGCCTCCGTATCCTCCTTTGTGAAACAGATATAAGTACTTAACTAACAGAGAGGTAGTGATGGTTAAATGACACAATATAAATAATAACCCATTTAACGTGGCATCAAACACAATAAGAGCTAGAAAATATTTGTTATTATTACTCTAATAAATGGAGAACACAGTAGTTGAAATATTACATGTTCACGGTGTTCGGTGTATTAATCAGGGACTCTTTTGAAATCTGCAAACATTCTTTATCTGCCATAGCTAAGGGTCCACAGCAGCCACCTACTGTATTAAAATGTGCAAACCAGTCAGTGCTCTGACTGCAGCTGGCTGAATGAGAGATAGACTTCTCCTTCTTAAAATGGCAACTCCTCCTGAATGACTTCTAATGCCCTGGTGTAGAAAAGACACACTGCCCTTTAAGATGAGTCCCTTCCCTTCTGGGCAACCCTGAGTGGGTTTGTGTTTACTCCTCCAATCTCTAAGACGTGGTCAATTCTGTCACCGATTGAACAAGAAAAAGCAAGGATGATTTGGGATTGTTGCTGCCTATTTTGACACTGAAATGTTCCCCAAAAGGAAGGAACTGGATGAAAAAGGAAAACTGAGTGGAAACAAGTATCCATCTAGACCCTCACCCAAATTTCCAGAAATTATAGAAAATACCATGTAAAAAATAAAATGTCATCAAATCTATGGAAAACAAGGGTTCATCCCATCCACGGATGAAGAAAAGAAGAATATCAGAAATAACTAAACATATGGGATAACCAGAGGAAGCTCTCTATGAAAGATGTGATTTGGTCAACAGGTGTCTCAAGCTAGGAGATAAATCAACCCTGGCAGAAGGAGCTCAAGGGCCGCCACTCTGGTATTGAGAGACATGAGGTTTTACATGCTGGCACGATTCCTACATGGTATCTTGTCCTCTCTTTGTGCTAGGAGTGAGGATTAGAGATGTTTACCCTCAGGCTGGAATAGTGAGTGTAGGTATCTGGGACAGAGTGACAGTTCGGTGTTCTGGGAAATGAGAGAAAAAAAATCAGCACAATAAAAATGCCCAAACCTAGAAGATTCTAAAGGTGTAGACCTATGGGCAGCACACACACTTCCCCAAATCAAGGTAACCTTCGGTACACAGGAAATGCATGCAAACGCAGATGGACAGAGAGTCTCCATTAGAAAGAGGAACATACTAACAAAAATCCTCAAAATGAACAAGAGAGCAATTAAGAAAAGCCAATAAAAAGATGAATCAAGTCACCAAAAAAAAAAAAAAGAGTAATTGTTATTAAAAAAAACAGAAAATTTCATAATATGTAAATAATATCTCTGGAGATATATGATAAGATATTACATTCCAGAAATCAGAACCCAGATTGTTTTGGAAAAAACAATTATCTCTTGAAAATGAAAATTATTACTAGCAAAGAAAAAGAGAAGATTGGGTACAGCTGAAAAGTGGTAAGAAAAGACTAACTCAGGGACTTTTCCTGAGAGTGGTACAAAAAAATAATAGACAGTAAAGTATGAAAAATCCGTAAAGAGATAAAAGGAGAAGACAAAGAAATCTATCAATTTTTCAGCACACGTGGTGTAAGAATGGCATATCTTTATGGCGGTGTAGGTGTGAGAACACACGTATCTCAGTAGTTCAGTGGTTCAACGATGCAGGAGGTTATTCTTGCTCGAATATTCTATGGCATGTGGTACTCTGGTTGGCAGTGGGTAGAGGGTTTTCCATGCGTTCATTTCAAGGTCCTGGCTGGCAATGGTTTTTCCATATGCAAGCTCTCCCAGGCACCAGCAGCAGCCCCAGGGAGGAAGGAGCATCACCAAGGAGTGCATGCAGGTATGTACAGCGGATGAACTGTCATTTACAGAATGGATGCACATCTGTGCTGCTCACGTTCCACTGGGAGGAATTTACACACTTTGCCACACCTCACTGGAGGGAAGCCTGGGGAATGAATCTGGTCACCCAGACTTCTCCACCACGGAGTAAAAAACATAAAACTGCTCATCATTTAAAGAAAATATAATGGCTTTATGTGAAAAATGTCCTCTGAGTACAAAAGATATTGAATAAAATTAGAAGAAGCATATGTAAGTGAAATGTCAAAACATAGTGAGGTGCTCCACGTTAAGGATAATGAAGCATTGCCTATGAACTTCTATAAGAAAATGCTTTGAAGCTAGAATTGTATACCGATGTGTTGGGTGCATATGGGAGAACAAATTAACAGTATTTTGGTAGGGCCAGAACTTAGAAAAAATATTGTTTACATACATTTTATGAAATAATTGCTAACAAATGTAGTACATAAAAATGAAAATATATCAAAAGGTTTTAAAACCTGGCAAATCTGACAAAAAAATTATGATGCAAACAACAAAATATGAAATTGAACATTCATGTAGGATTTGATGATGATGTAGCTGACTGAGAGGGGAAGCGTCTCATAGATCTGACATAAAGGGACTATGTAGTTAATAGTAAAAGTGAAATTCTCTGCTAGTGTAAAGCGGGTTATAAATTCTGTTAGAAATTAATGAAAGAGGAGAGATAAATTAGGTTATCAGAGGAGAAAGGGTGGTGAGGAAGACAAGACAGCTGTAGTACATCTACCTTAAACAAGAGAAAGGAAGTTACAACAAAGTCTTAGGATTCCTTCTCTTTCACAGTGAAGGTCTCTGAGTTGGGGGGATGGGCTGATGGAACCAAGTCAGAAAGCTCAACTAAGCCTTGATGTGCTGCCGATAAAACTATTCTTGGGAAAGAAAGAAAAAGGAAGAGAAAGAAGGAAGGAAGGAAGGAAGGAAGGAAGGAAGGAAGGAAGGAGTAGGAAGGAAGGAAGGAAGTGAAGCCAGGAAGTATAAGAACAGGGAAAGAAGAAAGAAAAAAAGAAGAAGAAAGAGAGAGAAGAGCACAAAAAAGAAAAGATCAAAAGATCCAGACCCAACCTCCCTACAAGAATCCAGAAGAGCACATCTCCCGAACGATAGAACGAACAACCTAGGAGTGCTGCGGGCAACCTTCGTGGTTTGTCTTGCTTACTTGTTCGTGGCGTTCGGCTGTCCTTGCCCTCCATCCCGCCTGTTGCCTTCCGTCCTTGCGCCCTCCTCCCTCCCGGCTCCCTCCCCTCGCCGTTAGACCGTTTCCTCCTCTCGCGTCCGCCGTTCCTTCGAAGGAAGGAAGAGAGAGAGAGAAGAGAGAGAGAAAGCAAGCCATGGATCTCTATAATGTTGTGGGTGGGAAGCTGAAGAAATTCTAAGTACAGATGGAATTTTATTTTATTTAAAAGAAGCCAAGGATATTTAAAATAACACAGAAATGGTATTTAGGACAGTATCTGGCACATAGTTAACAGTGAACACTCATTAGATGTTAGATACAATTTTTTTGCTTTTTAGAAAGTGATTCTTCAATTTAATCTTTAATATTTGACTGATATTAAATTGACATATAAAATAAACTATCAGAAAGAGACATTAAAAAAACATAATTCAATTTATAATTACATCAAAAAGAATAAAATGCTTGGGAATTAATTTAATCAAAGGTATGAAGACCTATACACTAAAAACTATAAGACATTAATGAGAGAGATTGAGGAAATGCATATTAAGATGTTCCTTGCTAAAGAGGATTAATATTGTTAAAATGTGCATGATGCCCAAAGCAATCTAGGGAGCCAATGCTATCCCACTCAAAATTTCAATGGCATTTTTCACGGAAGCAGAGCAAACCATCCTAAAGTTTTTATGGAACCACAGAAGTCCCCCAAAATGCAAGGCTATCTTGAAAAAGAACAAAGCTGGGGGGAATCATACTTCCTCATTTCAAACAATATTACTAAACTTGAGTATCAAAACAGTATGATATTGGCCTCTTTCCCCTCTCCCTCTCCCCCTCCCTCCCCCTCCCCCTCTCTCCCCCCTCCTCCTCCCTCCCTCTCTCCTCGCTTATGAGATGGCCACTTTGGAGAAGAATTTGAGAAGGGTTAGCATTCATTCTTTTTTAAGCATTTGGTAGAATTCATCGATGAAACCATTTGGTCCTGAGCTTTTCTTTGTTGGGAGGATTTTTAATGCTAATTCAATCTTCTTAGCCGTAAATTATCTGTTCAGATCTTCTATTTCTTCATGATTTAGTCTTGGTAGATTGTATGTTTCTAAAACTTTATCCATTTCTTTTAGGTTACCTACTTTTTTGGCGTGTAACTGCTCACAGCAGCTTCTTGTGATCGTTACTATTTCTATGTTGTCAGTTGTAATGTCGCCTCTTTTATTATGATTCTATTTATTTGAGTCATTTTTCTCTTTTTCTAACCTAAAGAACCTAAAGGTTTTCACAGTATGAATAAATAATAATAAACAACCTAATAAAAATGGGCAAGTGAGCTGTAATAGACATTATTAAAATATAAATTGTCAGTAGGACAGTGAAAAGACCTCAGCATCACCAATTGTCAGGGAACGCACATCAGAACCACAGTGGGATGTCAGTTCACACCTGTTAGAATGACTATTATCAAGACACAACAAATAAGTCACACAGAGAAAGATAAACAGTGCATGGTATCGCTTTTAAGTGGAGTCTAAGGGAGAGAAAGTTGAACTCATAGAAACAGAGAATAGCAAAATGGTTGCTGGTGGCTGAGTGGTGGGGGAATAGGAAGAGGCTGGTAAAAGGGAATAGTTCTCAGGTGTGTGAGGTAAGTAAGTACTGGGGATCTGATGTAGGGCATGGTGACTCTATTTGGTAACAATGTGCTGTGTAATTGAAATTTGGTAAGAGAATAGATCTTAAGAGTTTTCACACACACAAAAGGTAAATAGTGCAGAGATGGATGTGTTAATTAACTTTATGGTGAGACTCTTTTTACAACGTATACATGCATGAAATCTCCACATTGTACATTTTAAATATGTTGCAATCTTATTTATCAATCATACTTCAATAATCCTGGGAAGAAATGAGTGGCAAAATTGGTGAAAACTCTAAATACATGGGTCTCTAACAATACATATGGTGGTATTTGTCTTATGTGAACCCAAACCCTTCCATTCTTCAAAACTTTCTGAGGTCTACTATGCATGAAGGCTGTCTGTGACAAGTTGCTAGGTGGTAAGAAATGTGTAGCTTGGCCAACATAAGGCAGAAGAAGAACTCATGCAGAATGGTGCACCTATTTAAAAACTTACTAATGAAGTGAAATTTACATATTTAAGACATTAGCAACGATTGGAAAGCAAACATCCTGGAAACAGGTGAAAAGTTAATTAAAGAAAAAAGAATTATGGTCTATATATAATGGAATGGAACTTTGAGCTTGTCTTCTCTAGATATTAAGGGCAAGTTGATATCAGAGGTGTCTCTTGATCTCCACTGATGAGGCAAATGTCATAAATTCTCATTATGCAGATTGATAGGCTGAATACTAACAATGGGAGGCACTTAACTAATATGGAAGCCTCACTGAGACTACCAAGTGTCTACAAATCAAATAATGCCCTTCTTGAGTTTTCCAAATTAATCGGGTTTCACTCACCTCCCTCAAAAATGTCATTTCCCTTATGCAGAAAATAAAAGAGTCAGAAACTTGATTAATGTTTTGCTTTTTTTTTTCACTGAGTTCGAGCTCTTACTGCTCACCACCTGACAGGTCAATAAATCGAGAGAAGTTGCTGGAGAAAGGAATAGTGACTTTATGTGAAAAGCCAGCAGACTGAGAAGATGGTAGACTAGGGTCCTGAAGAATCATTTTCCCTGTGTTAGAATTCAGGCTTCTTTTATACTAAACAACAAGGGGACATAGTTGATTGTTGCAAACTTCTTGGCGTTGGGATTTTTTGTTCTTGCGGCTGTCCACATAGATCAGGTCATGATGTTCCTATAAACCTCCAACAAGACACGTGTTATTCTCTGTTCTTCAAATTCTTATCTCTAAATGAATGAAAAGTGTTACACCCTTTAAGGTCAGAGCCTTGAGAATGGGCTGCCCTGTATATTTCAGGCTCTAGGCAACATTCTTAACTTGTAGCAAAAGCAAAAGAATACAACGGTTAAAATAAAATAAATAGATCCAGTATGGGGTCAGATTTAATTTCCTATTACACTTTCACATAGTCACAGTAATAAAAGTAAAATGGAACACGTGTGACTAGATTATTGGAATTCTTAGATACCTCTTTAAAATCAAAATGTCAGTTATTAAGTTGGAAGATTATCAAGTCCCATTTTTCTTTATTTTTGCCCTTGTACTATATCATTCTCTCTAAGCAGTAAATTAGGGGAAGGCCAAAGATTATTCTGCTAAAAAAAAAAAAATGATTAGGGAGAATGTTAAAATAAGTGCCTAGGGGCACACTCTATAGATGATGGAACATTTAACTAAGAGGCAGAGACTTCAATTCTTGACCTTTATTCACATCTCTTTTGGCATTTTGACTCTATGCCTTAACCTCCTCATCTATAAAATTAAAATAATAAGACATGTTCAGTCTTCCTGGTGACGGTAAGCTCGCATAAGATTTTATGTGACAATGGTTTTTTTCTTAAGTAAAATGTGCATTGCAACTGCAAATAAAATGAAAAAAAATCAGCTTTAAACTCTAGTTTTTCAGTCTTGTGCAGGAATTTAATCCTTCACATTTTTCTTCCCATTGAAAAGTAGCTTGTGGGTAAAATTTGTTACATGACTTCCTACCTCATCATTACCTCTTTCATGTAGTGATTATTCTCTTTCCAATTAAAGGAACACGTCTGCTGTGTCTTAAAGAGAGGCATCGCAACATTTATGAGCATGCAGAATTTTGTATTTTTGTTTTCATTTGAGATACATTGGCAAGTGGTAACTTATATTGCTCTCAATATCACAGGCCTGGTTAAAAAAAAAAAAAAGCCATCACCATCAGTCCTACACTTTTCACAAATCCTTCAGTACTGAAAATAATAATAATACCAAATTATTATTATTAATTATTATATTATAATAAATTATTATTATTATTATTATTATTATTATTATTATTATTATTTATTATTATTATAACAGGAAAACATTATGACAAGACACCAGATGGAGTTCTGGAGGCATAAAATTACCTTTTCCTGATTGTCCCAATTCTGAGTACAAGTGAAGTCACCTCTAGTCTACATAACAACATTTCTCCCAAAGTCTCCAGATGCTCAAAGAAGTAATATTCTCCTCACTGGCTGCCCTTGGCAGCTAGATTCTACTGGGAAAGGGGAGTCTTGCTAATCCTGTCACTAGGTAGAAGAACTTGACTCCATTTAGGAAGGCAAATGTTTGATGCCTTGGGAGCCACTATCAACAGATGTGCAGTACTTAGGGATTTCCAAATCAACATATTTTCTGAATCAAGGAAAATGATGTTTTGAAAACTCCAGGACCAGTGGACTAAGCCACTTTTGTTTCTCCATTAAAAAAAAAAAAAAAAAAAAAAAGGAAAGAAAAACATTACATTGAAACTTTTGCAGAATCTAAGTCATGAAATCTTTGCTCACCTTTCTCAAATCACATTGATATTGTCACCTTTATAGAGCCATTTATACACATTTATTTTAGTTCTCAAACCACTTTGCAAAATGTCTGAACTGGTTATAGCTCTTTGCGTTAGAACAGATAGAAAGTCTGGTTCAATTAAGCAAAAGAGTAAATTGATCAGAACATTACTAGTTTATGGACTCAAAGCTTGACTACTTAAACAATCGAACTTTGGGAAGGGACAGAAGCAAGACAACTCCAGGAATCTTAGCAATGTAATCGAGAGGAACAGATTTAACTCCATATGAGATCTGTTCCTTTGGCTCTAACCCTGTGCTCTGTCTCCTGGGCTGAGTCATGCTGGTCCTGCACCTTTTGTAAAAGGATGTTGCCTAGAGCCTGAAATAGACAGGAGAGCTCTTTTTAATAGTAAAAGGGGAGGGAGTGTGATTTGCTGTTGCAAAATTCTTGGAGTCGGAATCCTGTGTTCTTGCAGCTGTCCACGTGGGTCAGGTCATGGTGTTCCTGTAAACCTCTAACAAGATACATGTTATTCTGTTTTGCAACTTTTTATCTGTGTATGGATGGAAAAGTGTTATACCCCTAAACGTCAGAGCCCTGAGTCCCGTTATCCTAAAGTGCTTCTGCATATGTGTGAAAGCCATGTTTCTAGACATCTTGAAAACAAGCAAAGACGCAACTGATCTATTTTGTTGTTGTGAAGCACTTCTTTTGTCGTAGGTACCGACGTTTCATTCTGTCAAGAGCTGTAGAGCATGTGAGATCTGACTCTCCTGCCAATTAAGAAGTGAGCCTGCCGCAGTTTTATGGATGCTGGCAAAAAATCTGGGTCCTGGGTTAGAGTCATAGGACAGCTTGTTATTTGCAGAAATGATAGTAGCCAGAATATTATATTGGCTCAGTTTTTCCAAGCCCCAATTTCCATAGGTTGGCACAAAGAGGGCCAGGGGATACTTGTCTATGGAAAACGTTGTTACAGAAGAGGAACCCCAGGTTTTGTAGACCCACATATTTTATAGTGAACCACAAGCACATCTGCTCAAAATCTGCCATGGAGGAAAACATTTAAGTGTATTAGACAAGAGTGTTAAGGCCTTTCCTTGGCTCTGGAGAAAGATATGATCTCTGTCTTCCAAGACTGGATTTATCTTTCAAAAGATGGTCTTTAAAGAGGCCTCAGTGCTTCTGTTCACCGGATGTGCAGAAACATGATGGACCTTGGACAACTGTATCCCCATATGGAGCACCAGAAGGCGAAGTGGAATGTCAGACAGAGTAGCCACTTTCCCTCAACTACACAGCATTTGAGAAATTTAAAACAAGCTTACTTGTAAGTTTAAAACAAATTTGAAACATGTATAAGTACATGCATATGAGATAGATAGATATAGATATATATAGATATAGATATATTTATCTTAGATGTACATATGACCAGGTATGTATGATATGTTATACACATATTTCATATGTAAAGGGAATGATATATCATATATGCATATCATCTATTTGTAATATGCACGCACACACACATATATATGGAATGATTATATTTAAAGATACACTGGTGATTTTAAACTGTTTTCTGGGTCTACTTTGTGCATCTTTTCTTATTATTGCCAAATAACAATTATATTAATTGTATCTAATTAAATTCTTTCCAAAAGCCCACAACACTCAAATTAATTTTAAAAATGTTAATGTGTGCTGTGAAAACACAATTTATTTTAGTAAAATGTCACATGCCTAGTAGTCCGAAAATACATTAAAATGAAAACAATCATATGAAGTGCCTGTTTTTGTTGACAAGATTGAATTTTGAACTAATGTAATGCTTGTCCAATTAGCTAATGAGTATGAGCTAAATGAAGGGAAAACCATTTAATTGTCATCTTTCAGGCTATGGCAATGAGCGATGTGCGCACAAGTGTCATATTTACTTACATATAATTGGATTCACACCAGCTCATTTAATGGACAGGGATACTGACCCTCAAAAATCACAGTACTTGTGTATAATCACTCAAAATAAACTTTCTCCTTGTGTCCCATAACAAATTTTTAAATAGAACAACAGAAGTGAAAGCATCATGCTCCTAATTATCTTGTTTCTTCTATTAGGAAAATCAAGTACCGTAATGTCTAGTATCTAAACATCTACTCATTGGCAAACAATTGACATGTTTCTGGCTTTAATCTTTATAAATATTCCCTGGCGTAGATATGTTTATCCCTATCTTAGGAATGAGAAAACTGAGGTTTGGGTGTCATGTCAAGTTACACAAACTTGGAATCTGTGATATCTGACATCAGCGTGTGGCCCTTCTCCTCAATCAAACTGGCCCTATTCTTTTCTATTTCCAGCATGCGTCTTCACCTAGCTATATCATTGCTATGAAATATGGACAATTTTAGGAACAAATATTGATTTAGCTGAGTGTGGGGTTGATGAAAAACAGCAGCAACAACCCAGGCAAACACTAGCTATGTCTCGTGTGCAGGAAGTAACATGCATGAACCAAAGGACGGGTGAGAACCGGCAAGGAGGATGCTTTACCCTAGAAGGAACTGAAGCCCCAGCCAGGGTGGCATATAAGCACTACATTTACCATGGAGACTTAGGCTGGATTTGATCCTGAAATATGAGTCTATTAGTTTTCTTTTGCTACCATAACAGATCACTACAAAGTTAGAGAGTTAAACAATGCAAATTTATCATTTTAATGAGCCTATGGGTCAGAAATCTGACCTAGACTCACTAGGCTGAAATCAAGGTGTTGAATGGCTGTGTTCCCTCCTGTAGGCTCTTTGCAGGATCCAGTTCCTCATCTTTTCCATTTCCTGGAGGTAACTCCCATACTTTAGCTCATGGACCCCTTCTTCCACCCTTAAAACCGGCAATGGCAGGTTGAGTCCTTTCACATAACATCATCATAACCTTCTCCTCTACATCCCGTTTTGACTGCGATTTGGATTGGGTCCACTCAGAAAACCCAAATTCTCCATCTCAACTTTAATTACATCTGCAAAATCCCTTTTGTCATGGAATGTAACGTATTCAGTTTCCAGATATGAGGGCTTGCCTATTTGGGGAGGACATTATTTTGCCTGTCACGGTGGATAAGGGCTAAACATGTAGAAGAAACACACCAATCAAAGACAGAGGTTGTCAGAGTGACTGAATAAACAAGACCCAACTGTGTGCTGTCTACAAGAAACCCATTTCAAAAAAAAAAAAAAAATAATGAAGACTCAGGTAAAAAGTAAAGGGAAAGAAAAAGATACACTGTGCTAACATTAATCAGAAGAAAAGTGGAGTAGTGATATTAATGTCAGAGAAAGTAGACTTCTGAACAAGAAAAATGATCGGGGACAAAGAGTCGTCTCCTTTCCAAGAAGACGTAACAAACTTAAACGTGTATGTACTTAACAGAGCATCAAAATGTCAGAGGAACCCCTGACAGAAGCGAAAGAGAAACAGACAAATCCACTACCGTATCCTTAAAGACTTCAAACCATAGCAGATACACTCTATTGGTATTTGATAGTTCAAGCAGGTGGAAAATCACCAAGGATCTAGTTGACCTGACCAGCGCTCTCAATCTTCTTGCTCTAATTGATGTTTAGAGAATATCCCCTTCAACAACAGTAGAAGGCACGTTCTTCTCAAGCTCGGGTGAAACATTTACAAGATATTTGGCACTCCAGACTCTAAAACACATCTTAATAAATTTATGAAAACAGGAAGAATTTAAAGTATATTATTGAACCACAATGAAATTGACCTAGAAACCAATGAACAGAAAGATGGTTGGAAAATCCCCAATATTGGGGGATTAAACCTACATACCTAAGTAACACTGAGGTCAAAGAGGCCTCAAGAAACAATATTTGTAAATATTTTGAACTAAAATTTAAATGCACTTTATCAAAATGTGTGGGGTGCAGAAAGAGTAATACTGGGATGGAAACTGATGGCATTAAATGTGTATGATAGAAATGAGGGAAGATATTATGTTACAAATATATAAGCTTCCACCTAGGAAAACAGAGGAAAAGGAGCAATTTAAGCCTATAGCAAGTAGAACACAAAAATTATAGAAATTATAGCAGAAATGAATAATATGGAAAATGGGAAAATAACAGAGAGGATCAATGAACCAAAAGTTGGTTCTTTGAAAAGATCAGTGAGACTGGTAAACCTCTGGCCAGGCTGAGCAGTGACCGAGTGTTTACCATTGCCCACAACTCACCCTCAGCATTGGCTTGGCCAGTTTCTAGGCAGGCTTCCCTTAACCCCACAAGCCTGTGAACTTTGGTTTGTTCCCCAATCTGAACAAGCAAGAAAATGTGAGACATTCCCCGCCCCAACCCCAGTTCATCCTGAAAACTGGCTGATCACACTGTCAACTGAAAAAAAAAAATCACAGCCTAAAAGTTGAGAAATATGTTTTATTCAGTGACAACATACTGAAGACTTAAGCCTGGGAGACAGCCTCTCAACTCACTCTAAGGGACAGTTCTGAAGAAGTAAGGGAGGAGCCAGGATATATAGGAGTTTTTGCAAGCAACAGGTAGTTGAAACATCAAGAAATGTTAGTTGAAGAAAGCCAAACATCTCAAGGTAATGAATTTAGCACTTTTCTATGTGTGGGAAAATCCAAGAGTCTGGGCTCATTGAAATCATTCCTTTGAGCTGCATCTTAGCTGTCTTTAGGGGCAGTGTCCTTGTCTTTCCCATCCTGAGTCCCCTCAGGAGCACTGTCTGTTGGGATGGGTGGTGGCGATGCAGCCGCAGTGGCTGATGATTTAATGGCCACGACATTCTTTGTCCACAGCAATGAGAAACAGAAACACATCCTGTCAGAACACCTTAATTACGCTCTCTGTTCATTCCTCCTGCATTTCCCCTCAAAAGTTTCTTCTCTCCCCACCGCCTAGAAAAAGAAAGCTTTTTTTTCTGTTTGATTTTTGATTGGCATGTAGATTGTGTTTTTGGAACGTTCTCCCTATTGGAATAGTCTTTTCAATACAATCTCCCCTTAACTAATAGTTTTTGTCTCATTTGCTGTTATTCGGCATCAAGAAAACAGAGAGGAGACACCAATTTCCATATTAGAAGGAGGTCATCACAATTGATCCTGTGTACATTAAAACAATAATAAAAGACTAAAAAATAAAAGAATACTAGGAACCATGAACAACAAATGCCCACAAATTTGACCACAGATGGACCGATTCCTTGGAAGATACAAACTACCCAAACTCATCCAAGGACAACAGATCACCTGAATATGTCTGTATCTATTAAATGGATTGAATGAAGAAGTCATAATCTTTTAAATCAGTAGAAAGAAAGAAGGAAGTTTCCAGGTAGTGGACAAGCATAAAGGAAGACCCTGAGATGGAGATGTGACAGGAAAGACGCCAAGTACTGTGACTGGAGCAGGTGGAGAAGGGAAAATCTCTATTTGCTGACAGATGCCAGTAAGCTATTTCCTCCCTGGTGAGCTCTGGGATTGTAGCTAGGGTGTCTCCAGGGGTACCTGACACTGGCCAGCACGAGGAGTCACCCAGTTGCTCAAGCCTTGGTGGATGGCCACCTCCTTGCAGTATGACAAGAGAAAGAGAGAAGGAAGCCATCTGTTCAGAAATTAGCATCCAACCTCCAGCGGGAGACCATGAATTGGTGAGAACACAAAGCAGGCAAACTGACAAAGGATGGTCCCTTGAATGGTGTTGGCACTCTGATGTAGGATTCATAACAAAGGAGCATTGTGTGGCCGACACGATTTAGAGCAGATTCCCAGAGTTCAAACTGGGGGCGTGGTATTGTGTCTGGAGCACATTGGCGAGCATCTCTGTCTTGGCTTCACCTTACGAATTAGTTCTAATCCCAAGTTGGTGCCATGCCATTTCCCAGTTGTTTTATCTTGTTTTTGTTGATCTTTCGGATTCATAAATTCTGTGGCAAATTTTCCTTCATCTGGAAAAGTAAAAGTCTATATTCTGTTTTACCCTAGAAATATAAGTGTGTATGCATGTTGTGAATATGTGTATGTGTATTTTGGTGGTGGAGGGGTAATGTGGACGTTGTTTATTTTTAAAAAGAAGATCTCTTTGCCAAGTGACTTCTTAGATTCATGGATCTGAGTGAAGTCAGCACAAAAGGATGGAAAAATGATCAGAGTAGGAATTTAGATCTCTTAGGGTGACCTCACTATGTTTAGCTTTAAGAAATTCTCGGACTTTACGTGAGAGGTAGAATTCCAAGGTTTGTCCTCTCTCCCTGAGATTCCCATTCCTAGGTTATTCAAATACTAGTCTAGGTATTGAACAGACTTTGCATTTGTAGTTTAAGATTCAAATCAGCCCATCTTAATCAGTTAATTGGACCTTAAAACTTGGTGATTATCCTGATGAGCTTAATTACATACACTCTTTAAAAGGCGGGAGAAGGCAGCAGAAGGGGATGTCAGGGACCAAGATTTGAAATACAAGAGAGGGGCTATTGCTGGTTTACAGATGAAGAGAGTGAGGCAGGTGCCCCCTAGGAGCAGAGAGAAACTCCGGTTGCCAACAAGAAAATGGGGATCTCAGTTCTAAGACCACCAAGAAATGCATTCTGTCAACCACCTGCTTGAGCTTGGAAGTGGGTCCTCCCCCAAGTTCTCCAGGCTGTTGCAATAGAATCAATGTTCCAGGATGTCTCCAAGACATGATGAATGAAAAAGACTTTAAAGGGAAAAGAAACAAGAGGGGCCAAGTGCTACATTTGAGTTCCGTGGCTTTGGTGTGGCCAGCATCGCAGCCCTGGGAAACCTAACATCCTGATCTAGGAATAGTTGACAAAGGTAAGTAATTCAAATGGAGAAGGTCAGTGTAAGTTCAGGGAAAACTTTACAGTTTGCCGCAAAAATAAAGTTGCATCATTCTATTTAGGGATTTTGTGAATTGCCAAGAAACAAAGAAAAGAAAACTATACTATCGTTGATGATCTACTTTGAGTTTGTATTAAAGCTTAAAGCCAAAGAGCCTCTCCCAGGAAATACTGCTATTCCAAATATCTCCCTGTCTTTCCCCATGTTTCAGTTTCTTGCCCTGGGCTAGAACCCATTTAGGTTGGGTTTCTAAAAAATGCAGATCTGGAGCTACTTAGTCAAATGAGCGTTCTATATTCCTAAATTCCTATGCAATGCCTTAGTGTGGTAAGCTTGGCTGCACCTTACAGCAAATTCAAAGTCTCCTTAACATCTCTTTCCGAATGCCTAGAGCCAGTGGGAATGTCCCTCCTTGCCCACTTCTCCCTGGCCATGCCTCCCATCCTCCTATTTCTTCTAACTCAGAGCTGTCCAGAAGCATATGACATCCAGCTGAGCGGTACCCAGAGGAGAAGAAAAAAAAAAAGAACCCAATCCTTCTCTTCAACATGAAAACCTCCCCCAGGTAGTGCCAACTTCACTGGGTGACATTTATGAATTCTTCTGGTCTTCAGGAAGAGATCTTGTCATAGTCTAGGGATGAATGCAGTTTTGTAGATGAATCTAATGTCCTACTTAATATTCTTCTTTTTATGCCTACCTGGTGGAAACCCAGCTTGAGCCTGACATTCACCCACTGATGAGACTCAGTCATGTCTGGAAATGTCTTACACATCAACCCCTCATGCCTCCTATTAGATATAAGCAGCATCAAGATCTTTGTTCAGCACTGTGTTCCCGGTATCTAGATGATGTCTGTCTTGAAGTTGTGTTCAGTCAATTACTTTGGAATAGAAAGGAACAAATCTGACTCCATGTGAGATCTGTTCCTTTGGCGCTAACCCTGTGCTGTTTCCTGTGCTGAGTCATGCTGGTTCTGCACCTTTTGTAAAAGAATGTTGCCTAGAGCCTGAAATACACAGAATAGCCTATTCTCAAGGCTCTGACCTTTAAGGGCATTAATACTTTTCCATTCATACAAAGATAATAAGTTGCAGAATAGAAAATAACAATTGTCTTGTTGGAAGTTTACAGGGACACCATGACCTGACCTACATGGACAGCTGCAAGAACAAAGGATTCTGACATCAAGAAGTTTGCAATAACCAACCAAAATCCTTCCCCTTTTTAGTATAAAAGGAGCCTGAATTCTGGTTTAGGGAAATGGTTCTCCAGGACATTAGTCCCCATCTTCTCAGCCTGCCAGCTTTGCGAGTAAAGTCGCTATTCCTTGCCCCAACACCTTGTCTCTCAATTTATTGGCGTGTCATGCTGTGAGAATGAGTCTGGACTCAGTAACAACTTGTCCAGCAAGAAAACTGACACAGTGGGCCTGCCCAAAGTTTGTGTTCAGGAGGGCCTGGGCGGTTCCCGTGTGTCATGAGACAGACAAGTTTGTTCTGTGTAATAAACAAGCAGGGAAGCTAGTGACCAATGACAAGAAAGGCATGTTTTTAGGCTTCTTGCCCATCGTGGGGTCAGCCTCCATGTCTCCTCTCTCCAGCCAGGATGACAGGAGGCTACATCCTGGTGTCATCAGTCCTCACAGCCAACCGAAAGAGCTCCAGCTCCATCTAAGGGCCCGTGCTCAGAAGTGACACACATCAACTCTGCTTACAAAGCCTCGGCCGGAGCTGGTCACAGGGTCACATCCCGCTACAAGGAGCCAGGAAGTTCAGTGAGGCCAATGTGCTGAATGTGTCTGGTGAACACCATTCATGATGATCATACCCGTTACCAGGAACATGAAATCAGGCACAATTTGCTTGACGAAGGAACAAAGTCTAATTACAGGGCAGACAAATCCGACTGCAGTGTATTTTCTGACTCTCAGAGGGGGATCTCAGCTCTGTCCCTGCTGAGCTCACACCTAGACCCAGGCCTGTGATGACAACAGCAGGAAATGGAAATAAAACGTAGCGAGCACTTCGTGGAAAATGTCTAAGGCATAAATAACTCCTGTTTCACGATTCCCCTTCCAAACGTCTCCCAAGGTGAGAGAGCCATCGTCTCCATTCCCAACTGAATCCATCACAGTGTTTTCCTCTCTAGGGCTCCATGGACCCAATTTTTTTTTTTTTTTGTCATCCCGTGTTCCTTTTCTAAAAAGGAGCACACATAATTTCAGAAACTTCAAGGCCCACAAAACCTATACCTGCCCTCCCCAGCGTCATCCTCTCCCACCAAGGAAGTGTGCACTTGTGGTCTGATAACAGTCATTCCTCATGGCAAGGAATTCCTCTGCCAAACTAACCAAATCCAGCAAGTCTGCAGGATGAACCCATTTCAGGACCAGCTTCTTTTCCTTGCAGGTCACACATACACAGATTAACGCCTTGTAAGACATTACTGGTTAGAGATTTTATTCCAGAAGCGTGATACCAGTGGGCACTTGGGAACTGGCCACTGCAGTGTGACTTTGCACCACTGGAAAATTGGGACATTATCAACTGTTAGTTTTTGTTCAATAAGTATTTATGTAACTATGAGAGAGAAACATACATAATTGGAATTTGTAACAATCTGATTAAATTCAGTGGGGAAAAATGTAACAAAATAACAATGATCATTAATCCCCAACTCCTAATAACAGATACACACTACTATATATAAAATAGATAAACAACAAGGACCTACTATATTCAATTTTTTGTAATAATACAAAATGGAAAAAATCTGAAAACATATATATATGTTTTATATATATGTATATACATATATAGTTATATATATATATATATATGTATAACTGAATCATTTTGCTGTATACCTGAAACTAACATTGTAAATCAACTATACTTCAATACAAAAGTAAAAAAAATAAAATAAAATAAAAACAATGACTGTGTTTGCTATCAGCTAAGCACTGGGATTATAGGGACAATTTATAAAACCTAGAAAATAATTTTAACACAAAAAGGTGAGAAATGGTGTCTTCTAAAAGTAATTTATATACTGTGCTGTTCTTCAAAGAAGGGAAATGTGATATCTGACTGGAAAGATTTTCTGCAGAAGTTGATTTCAGAGACCTCTGGAGGGTGGGAAGGAAATTCAGACACTCTTAAGAATAATCAGAAGAAGCTGTCCTTCTGTTCAGGATGTTGGTGGGGTGGGAAGAGGTTTCTATCTATTAAGTTTGGGGAAAATGGGTAATCTACTTCTGGTCCTGGCAACTCCATCAACTTGAATATGACATTAATCAGAAGTCCAGTGCCCCGCCCACAACTACTTTCCCCCAACTTGCTTGTTTCTAATTTAACTTGTCTGATTTACACTCGCAGCCAACTTCATGCACAAGCACTTATGTGGCCTCTCCATTGTGTGATATGCTGCTTTGAGTGTGGTAGAGAGATATTAGTGTGGTTCTCATACTAAGTAATTTAGTTTTTTTTTTAATCTCCTTCACATATATTCACTTACTTGATTTCCATGTCTTCCCTGTGAGTTTCATAGTAGTAGAAATATATATTTTTATCATCTGACCAATGAGGATCTAGCAACTTCCTTGAACATTGGCTACAGTTAGATCAGGAATTAGATAGCTAGGTTGCTTCTTAACTGGCATTGCAACCTTAAGAATTTATTTAATTTCTCTTAGGGTTAATTTTTTAATCTCTAAATAACTGTGTGTATTCACAAGCCTGTTGGGAACATTAACTGAAATAACATATGTAAAGCACTCCGCACAGTTCCTGGCACATAGAAAATTTTAATAAATGGAAGATCCACAGCACTGCCCTGACCAATATAAAATATTTCTGAGGAAAAGATTTTACTTTGCACATCATTTGTTTTGTGAGTCCTTAATGTCATTTGATCTTTTAGTCACACTGGCATAAACAGCCAATGAAAATGAACTCTCTTAGATAAGGTCTTCATGAACTGTTTATTTGTCCTCCAAATTGGTCAAAAGATGTGTTTCCAAGGCCAACAGGAGTGCAGGCTTCATGGGTCAACAGCAGCTGCTGGATACTCCTACAATGTGTTCAACATGCATGTAGATTTTGGCCGGTGTTTCCTGGCTGAGCCTTATTATTGGCATGCTGACTAGCAGACTAATGGTGTCTATTAGCGAGAGTAATTATGGCCAGTATCAGGGTTAATGGGGAACCTGGATTCCCTTTTGTCACTTTGTCGCACTAAAGCATAGAACCTTCTATAATAACTTCAAATACAATGAAGGTCCAAACACCGTATTATTTAACCCTGCCATCAAAACAAAAGCCTGATGTCCATGTGGTTTCCTTAATCACACTTCCAACCCACAAAGCCATGTGGTCTTAAACCCGTCCTGAAGTCACCATGACTGTCAAATACCCACCACATCTTACTACTGTGTAGCAAAGGAAATAGAAAAGGAATACTGAGTACCTGAGGTGTGCATAGACCATGAGTGAGGTATTTCCATCTGCTGATGGAATTTATATCAGCTGATCCTCAAAACAGCCTTTCCAGGTAACTCTTCTTGGTCCCATTTCAGAGATGAGAAAAATCCAGCCCTTGAAAAGGCAGAGACTTCCCTATAATCACACACAGGCGTACAAAGGCACGATTCTGGCCCTGGAAGAAATTATGCCTGGAGACTTAATGAAGTATTACAGGAGTCTTTAAAGAGGAGCAGCTGGTAGGAGAAAATAGGTTCAGTGTCAAGAAGGCCAACTATCAGGTCTACTGTCCACAATCACAGCCAACTGAGGGCCCAACAATTGCCATTACCTCAACATGCACCGCAGCAGACACTCTACCCCTGGAACAAGCTTGCCTGGACCAGGAGGAAAGGCCAGCCCACATCTTCCACTTTTGGGCAATGGGGTGCTCTGCTTTCTTACTCACCAAAGTCTCCACATGTTGCCACCCTCTAAGTGAGCTTTCTTTTCATGTCCCTCTTTTCTTTGGGTTCCTTGTTCAGTGAGTGGTATTTACTTGCTAGACTGCTATTATAACATTCTTTTAAAAATTTCCTCTTTAAAAGTGTAAAATGCATCCCTCTCACCTCTTTACTTACAAAATTTTTATTCAGTAGTAATGAGAAATTTCCTTTTTGTAAATGTATTGAATTAATTTGAAAAAAAAAGTAGAAAAGGAATTTTTTTCCCTTTTTTTTCCCAAAATTTGAGAGAATGGTACAGTAATGACCAAAATGTGGGAGGCCGTGGCTTAACTTGGCTTTCTAATGCAAGGATTTGGGTAGGATCAATGAGAGATGCATTTTAGAGCAAAGAGCCCTTTGGAAGGCTGTAACATCCTATTTCAAGAGATCAGCTTTGCTCAGAAATAGCCTGCTTCCAGGAAACAGGCAGGACAGATATCTGGAGGGTTGCAACAAAAGACAATTTTAAATTAGCTTTGAGCTCAGGTCCCTTCTGGTGGGAGTGGAGATGGTGGTGCTGACGTGGGGCATGGTTACCCGGTATCCGAGTCATGAGTCAGCACAGCACTGACCTTGCATCCACATTAGATCTCCTGTGGTCTAGGTTTCTGATGAAGTACAGAGACTACATTCAACTGCTCCCTTCTCTAAGGTCAGATGAGATCATCATAATCAGGGACTTGCAGAATCTCCAAACAAAATTGGCTAATAATCTTCATTTTCTCATGAAAAGAATCTAAGGTACAGAAGTCATCCAAAGACACAAAGCCTTTAATAGAAAAACTGAAGCCCAGGCTGAGACCAGTGAAGCTTCAAATTGCATGTCCCCAGCCTTATGGGCACTACCTCCATTATGACCATCAAACCAAAGGTCAGGGCATGTCACCTGGGGTGATGCTGCGGGGAGCAGGTTCAAGAGTAACCAACAGCAGCCTCCCCTTGCAGAATCCCAGAAGAACACGTACGACTGACAGCTAAAGAAGAAACAAGGGGGGGCAAGTCGCCAAGGACACACAGGACTGTTTGCTCCTTCAAGAGGGCCAGGTGTGCTTCACAAACTCCAGAACTAAGCTTTGAGAATTAGGTGCTGTCGACTTTTAGTACAAATGTGAGCCCCTTGCTCCTAGAAAACTCTTTGCAACTCCTCCAAGCCCACATCCCAACATCCAGATAAGATTTGTACATGAAACATTCATCACCAGGGTTCCCTGCTCCAGACCTGGAAGATCTCTGACTTAAGAGCTTTACATGTATCTACTCATCAGAATCACTAATGTCACAAAAATTGATAGGATTCCCTCACCTGTGTTGTAATTATCCTAGTTTTCTTATGACCAATTCCAAAGAACTTACCAGCTTTTCAACACGTTCAATTCTTTTTTTTTTTTTCCATTTTCTTAAATTGAGGTATAATCAGTTTACAATGTTGTGTCAATTTCTGGTGAGCAGCATAGTGTTTCAGTCATACATGTACATACATATATTCTTCTTCACATTCTTTTTCATTATAGGTTACTACAATGTATTGAATATAGTTCCCTGTGCTCTACAGTAGAAACCTGCTGTTTATCTGTTTTATATATAGCGGTTAGTATCTGCAAATCTCAAACTCCCAATTTATCCTTTCTTACCTCCTTTACTCCCTGGTAACCATACGTTTGTTCTCTATGCCTGTGGGTCTGTATCTGTTGTGTAAATAAGTTTATCTGTGTCTTTCTTTAGATTCCACACATGAGTAATACCGCATGTGGTATCTTTCTTTATCTTTCTGGCTTACTTCACTTTGAATGCTGATCTCCAGATCCATCCACGTTGCTGCAAATGGCATTATTTTATTCTTTTTAATGGCTGAGTAGTATTCCATTGTATCAATATACCACATTGTCTTTATCCAGTCATCTGTCAATGGACATTTAGATTGTTTCATGTCCTGGCTATTGTAAGCAGTGCTGCTATGAACATTGGGGTGAATGAATCTTTTTGAATTAGAGTTTTAGAGTTCTTTCCAGATATATGCCAAGAAGTGGGGTTGTTGTTGGATCATAGGGTAAGTTTATTTTCTATTTTTTTTAAAGGAACATCCATACTATTTTCCATAATGGCTGCACCAAACAGCATTCCCACTGACAGTATAAGAGGGTTCATTTTCTCCACACCCTCTGCAGCATTTATCACTTGTGGACTTTTTAATAATGGCCATTCTGACTGATGTGAGGTGATACCTCATTGTAGTTTTGATTTTCACTTCTCTGATAATTAGTAACACATTCAATTCTTGATGCCTGATATGAAAATGGAAATTAAAGAAAGACCCCAGTCCACAGTAAATCCTAGGTTCATTACTTTGCAAGGACCCCAAACAGAGACTCGGTAGGGGCTGTCCTGTCCCAATGCCAGATGTTACCTTCTGTCTCCCTTCCACCAACAAACTTCCTGCTGAGTGTTCTCAACTACTCAACACACGTCTCTAGGCTAAGGTCTCTCTGTAGTCCAACCAAAATGCCCTAAATTATCTTGAGCCCACCACATCCTGGAGAAAAGAAGCACCCTTATTCTCTGGACTCTGTTCTTGCCTTCAAGACAAAGATCCTCAGCAAAAGCATTCATGCTATGATTCCCATCACCTTTCCAGTGATATTTTTTGCTATTGCCTGACTATTGATCTATTTCCCTAATCTTTCACGTAAAAATTTCAGGGGCATCTGACCATCCTCATATTGCTTCTCTCATTTGGAATTCCCTACTTCTCTTCCTCCATTCACATTCACCTGGGTAAGATACACTTGTTCTTGGAGGTTCAGTCTTAATTTAATCCTGAGAGGTCCACTGCCATTACCC
The DNA here is from genome assembly GCF_009834535.1 of Camelus ferus. Classification (NCBI taxonomy): domain Eukaryota; kingdom Metazoa; phylum Chordata; class Mammalia; order Artiodactyla; family Camelidae; genus Camelus; species Camelus ferus. The sequence continues at coordinate 8,124,501 of NC_045700.1, forward strand.
AGTGTGAGATAAAGTTGACTGGAAGAACTAAATAGGTATTTCTCCAAAGAAGACATACAGATGGCCAACTGGCACATGAAAACATGCTCATTACTGCTAATTATCAGATAAATACAGATCAAAACTACAATGAGGTATCACCTCACACCAGTTAGAATGGCCATCATTAAAAATTCTACAAAGGATGAATGCTGGAGAAAGTGTGGAGAAAAAGGAACCCTCCCACACTGTTGGTGGGAATGTAAATTGGTGCAGTCACTATGGAAAACAGTATGGAGATTCTTCAAAAAACTGAAGATAGACTTACCATATGATCCAGCAATCCCATTTCTGGGCATACATCTGGGTAAAATTATAACTTGAAGAGAAACCTGCACCCCAATGTTCACAGCAGCACTATTTACAATCGCCAAGACATGGAAGCAGCCTAAATGTCCATCAACACACACAATGGGATATTACTCAACCATAAAAAAGAATGAAATAATGCCACTTGCAGTCATATGGATGGACCTAGAGATTCTCATATTGAGTAAAGTAAGTCCCACAGAGAAAGGCAACCATCATATGATACCACTTATATGTGGAATCTGAAAAACATGGTACAAATTAACTTATTTACAAACCAGAAACAGACTCACAGACATAGTAAACAAACTATGGTAACCAAATGGGAAAGAGTTTGGGGGAGATAAATCAGGAGTTTGGGATTTGCAGATACTAACTACTATATATAAAATACATAAACGAGGGCTTACTGTATAGCCCAGGGAAGTGTATTCAATATCCTGTAATAACCGGTAAGAGAAAATAATCTGGAAAATAATATATATTATGTATATGTATAATTGAATCACTTTTCTGTACATTCAAGACTATCACACCATTATAAATCATCTATACTTCAAAAAATACTTCAATAAAACTTGGAATTTATGATAGCGCAGTGTAATTATCTATGGATTTCTCTTTCTTTTCCATTAACAGGTGGCCAGTTTGAAGGAAGCAGTGATAAAATCAAAACAAGTAGGAATCTGCAGTGCATGCCAAGTGGTGGACTCTTAATAAAGGACTGATAAATAGCAAAAAACATCCTTATTCACAACTGGCGATGATGACCCAGTGACTTCTAGACACGGTCAGATTGTGCTTAAGCTGTTGGCCTAGATTTATGCGAATAGCACGCGGGCACCACATGAGCGCAGTGAGGCGGGTATTTATCACAGCATGTCTGTCTCAATCACTTTTCTGATTTTCTCCCAGCTAGGCTTCATTGTCTGATTTTCTCACTCTGGGATAAATATACTAATATATTCCAGGGCACATTGAAAATAAACCTTAATGAGAGGCAAACATGCAGAAACGTCCCTCGGCTGACCCTGGCTGGCGACCTGCCCAGAGGAGCAACTTGATGAGACATAGAAGCAGTAGGGCCATCACACTGCCTCCCTTCACGAGATACAGATAAAACTTCAGTTTGCCTTGTCCTCCTTAAAAAGTGATTTTTTCTCTCCCTTTGTAATTGGAGGTCGGTTATATAAGCCCTTCTTATTCTTTCCAGAGGGGCTGTGTAGTAGGGAAGAACCAATCTGACTCCATACTGAAACTGTTCCTTTGGCTCTAACCCTGTGCTCTGTCTCCTGGGCTCAGTCTTGCTGGTTCGGCACCTTTTGTAAAAGAATGTTGCCTAGAGCCTGAAATAGACAGAGCAGCCCATTCTCAAGGCTCTGACCTTTCAGGGTGTAACACTTTACCATTCATACAGAGATAAAAAGTTGCGGAACAGAAAATAACATTTGTCTTGTTGGAGGTTTACAGGAACATCGTGACCTGACCCACATGGACAGCTGCAAGAACAAAGGATTCTGACACCAAGAAGTTTGCACCAACCAACCGCATCTCTCTTTTTATTATAAAAGGAGCCTGAATTCTGACTTCGGAAAGATGGTTCTGCAGGACATTAGTTCCCCCATCTTCTTGATCTGCTGGCTTTCTGAATAAAGTTATTATTCCTTACCCCAATATCTCTTCTCCAGATTTACTGGCCTGTCATGTGGCAAACAGAACGCGTTTGGACTTTGTAACAGTTGAAGTCATCTGCCCTTCTTACTTTTGGAAGAGATTCTGTTCCGGCCATTATTTGCGCCTGGTCCACTAGGGCCCTTGTTTTTATGACCTTTCATTCTGGCAGAAGCTCTTACACTCCAGGGAGGCTTCCATGGTGGTTGCGTTTGCCGGACTGAGCTCTCAGCTCCCAGTCATCACCTCGCCAGGGCTCCTGCTCTGGTGCTCAGCGGGAAGGTCCCCCCACACAGTGGAACACAGCCATCTGCAGATGCCTGATAATTCAAACAGTCCCTTTTTTCAGGATGCTATTTTTTCAGTCAGTTTCAAACAGCTTTAAAATATCAAATTTGCCAAGCAGGCAATGTAGTTAGGCTGAAAAACTGATCAGAAAGAGACATTTTAATAGAGTTTTCACTAAAATGCCCAAAGTGATCTTGGAAGCCACAGCCTAGACCAGCCAAATGGTTTAATTCTGTCTTGGCAAATCAACACCTCTTTATGAAGTTACTAAAAGCCATCAGGACATAAAATGTATAAATAAAGCTCTAGAACCACCAAAAAAAAAAAAGTATATTTATTCTAGCTTGTTCCATCTGTCCATAGCTCTCACTCTTTGCAATGATTGATCACCTATAATAACTAGGTGCCCTGAATTCTGACAATGGTGCAAAATGACAGATATCTTCATTTAATTTTTTTTCTTGTTTATTCATTGCTGTATATTAGCCCTGGCCATGGTGTCCGGTGTATGTTACACCCTGAATCAACATTAGTTGAGTTAATTATTTCATTGAGCAGACACGAAGACTGGTGTTTCCTATCACATTGCTAACTCCTCATTTCCATCAGTAGTGCTGTAGTTTGCTTACCAGATCTTGAAAGCTGCCAACACACATGCACAGCCACATACACACATGTACCCATGTACACACACACCCCACGCACACAGTAAAATCAAAAGCCAGGCTCAACAATATGGTCAGATCGAAGCAGAGAAATTGACCCCGCACCTCCACGGATATCAGTTCTGTCCTGCACATCCATGAAGACAGCTAGACACACAGCATAAATTTATAGCCACATCACTGATCATGGTACAACTTGACCACCCAAAACACTCAGATGTGTGTTCCCAAAGCTTGCCATATCACAAAAAAAAAAAAAAAAAAAAAGATAAACAAGTTTCTATCGTATAGCATGGGGAACTATATTCAACATCTTTTTGTAACCTATAATGGAAAAGAATGTGAAAAGGAATATTTCTAAATATTTCTATGTATATGTATGATGGAAACATTATGCTGTACACCAGAAATGGAGGCAACATTGTAAACTGACTATACTGCAATTAAAAGGAATAAAATGTATCACCAAAAACCTTGCTATAAAATCGAGATTCTTCACCCTCTATTTGTTTTTAATTTTGTGAAATTTAAGATACAAACAAGCACTGACATCTCATTCTTCTCACAAAACGTGGGCCACACTCTGTTTTTCACAATTACTTTTTCTGAACTAAAATGCACGTGTTACATCGATCCCTGCTGAATTTCAAGTGTTTACTTGTTCTCATATTTCTGGGCTGGCATGATATTTTGAATATACCATCCCACATGTAAAACGTTTACCTGCATCTTTAATACACGTGAACTTGACAGGCACGATGCTATGCCTTCACTCGGGTTGTGGTTTAGATTGTAGAACAAGACATGTTTACATTTTCCCCGTAGAAAGTGAAACGCTCCCTGGGCGTGGCTGGGTTGGTATCTTTAAGTCCATGTACTGGCTTATGGGCTAGCTCACGTTTCTCCATTACATCTCCAAGACTATTTAGAGTCATGATTGGAAAGTGAAGAAAATTGTTAGATCTGGAGCAGAATTGGGTCAATGCCGCCTTATATATCCCTTTATTTTCCATGCCCCCTGAACTATAAGCCTGGGCTGGTGTTACACACTCTGTATACGGAAGTATTTTCTTTTCCCTCTGGACAAGCTTCAGCCTCTCTCCATCAAACAAGTGTAGGGATTTTCATCAATATGAAGATAATTTGTGCATATTAAGAGCCCAGAATAGAGCCCAGATCACACTAGCTGTCAGTCCACATCAATCTCATTTTCTTATCCTTTTCTCTGCTCTCGCCAATTCCACGTTCACCATAAACACTCAGTTAACACTTGTGTCTGCGGGACCGCCGGTGGGTCCAGACATCATCAGGATAAGCATTCAGAGTTAAAGCAAACTAAAATAGACACTGCCTCTTGTCAAACCAGCCCGTTGCATGTTTTATAATGGTTTTATGTTTAATTTACATAAAGTTAACTCCTGATGGTAGACAGATCTGTGAGTTTTGATAAATGCACAGAGTCACGTTTCCTCCACCACAGGCAAGACACAGATGAGTTCCTCACCCCAAATCAGTTCCTTGTGATGCCCCAGTGGTCAGATGCTCTCCAGCCTTAACTCCTGGCAACCACTGGTCTGTTCTCTGTTCCTGGTAATTTTGTCTTTTCTAGAATGCCACATAAAAGTTGTATGAATGGAAGTTTCCATTTATCTTTGGTAAATACTTCAGGGCGGTCGCTGGGTCTTATGGTCAATGTATGTTTAACTTTACACCGAACTGTCCAACTGTTTACCACGGTGGTGGCCCCCCTCGCGGTCTCACCAGCAACGTGCGAAGCTGCAAGTTGCTCTCCGTGCTCATCAGTACAATCAGATCTGTGCTGTGTGTGTGACTGTAAAGTTCAGTGCAGTCTCCTTGCGGTTTCAACGTAAGTGTGATTAACAGTATTGAACGTGTTTCCACATGTTCATTTCCCACGCACATCACTGCTTTGGCAAAGTGTCCACTGAAGTGCTTGCCCGTTTTCTAATTGGGTTTGTTTTTATTTTTGGATTTTAAGAAGTTGTCTATGTAGTCTGCATACAAGTGCTTGGTCAGTTATGACTTGCAAATGTTTTTCCAAGTGAGTAGCATGTATTTTTCTTCTCTGAACACAACTGTTGGCATAGCAAAAGATTTAAAATTGGAAAATGTCCAATGTATTACTTTTAGAAAGTTCAGTGGATCATGCTTTGGAGTTGTAAAGAATTCTTTGCTTAATTCAAGTCACAAATATTTTACCTTTCTTTTTCTAGATGTTTCATAATTTTACAATTTATCTGTATGTGTGTGATCAATTTTTAGTTAATTTTATAAGACATGAAAAGGAGGCTGAAGTTCTTTTTTTTCCCCAAATAAATGTCAGGTCATTCCAAAACTGTTGTTGAAATGACTCTTATTTTTTCACTGAATTGTTTTTGCACCTTTGTTAAAAATAAATAGGCTAAACGTGTACATATTTCTCCAGACCCTATTCTGTTCCATTGGTCTTTGCATCTACCCCTGCATGAATCCCAGACCATCTTGGGTACTATGTCCTTATAATAGGATTTTAAATGAGGTTGTGTGAGTCCTGCAACTTTGTCACGTTTCAGTATAATTATTTCCTTCCCACATAAATTTTAAAATCAGATTTTTGATAGCACCAAAAAAGCCTGTCAGGGTTTTGATTGGGATTGTATTGAATCTGCAGATTTCTTCTGCTAAACTGACCCATGGAATGTTTTTATGGTGCTATATCCTGTCCCTGAACCTGGTCATTCATGCATGGTCCAGTCCTTTTTCACTGTTTCCACAGCCACCAGCAGCAGCCCCCACCCAAACCCATCTCCCACCCTGTCTTCCATTTGCGCTTTCCAGTATTAGCTGTACTTAGAAGAGAGTAGGTGAATCTGGCCCCATACGTATCTCAGGACAGAAAGACCATGAAGAACAGGGAAGTAAAATGACATGAAACTTAATCATTTCTATGGCTAGTTCATCACTGATCCAGCCAAAATACTCTGTAATATGCCAGCCTAAATCTACGTAAAACCTAACTGCCCCAAACGCGTATTCAGTAGTGATTTCCTCACATGATAAAATTCAGCGAGTAGCTCTGCTTAAGACTCAGCGTAACGCAGTCAGTGATGGACTCTGCTGTCTGTGGTGTAAGGACCACGACACCACTCCAGATGACCGTAGCCTTTTTTTTTTTTTTTTGGTGGGGGGAGGGAGTTAGGTTTACTTACTCATTTATTTTTAGAGGAGGTACTGGGGATTGAACCCAGGACCTTGTGTATACTAAGCATGCGCTCTGCCACTCGAGCTACACCCTCCCTCCCCAGTGGCCGTAGCTTTGATGGCCAGATTTGCCAGTGCATGAACTAGCCCCAGCTCCTCTCCTGGGGTCCACAATTGCTTGAGCCCCGTCTCTGATGAGGTAAAGCATCCAAAAGCAATAGTACTATGTCTCTGCCCAGCATTAAAATGTCACAAACTCTTTAGAGGGGAATGATTCAAGAAACCACCCTTACTATGACAAACCCTAAAATGCAAAACCAAGACACTTAGAACAATGTCTTCATCATTTCAAACTTAGGCACTTTAAGTCACTTTGCTAACAGAGCCCTGGTGACATGCCCTAAAGATTTGTTCTCTTCTTACCAGCCTTATGGGAAAGCCTCTTCAAATTTGACTTAAGAAGCAGTCATTGTCCTCAATATTGTATGAAACAAGGATGAGATGGTGGGAAAGAGAGAGATTTACCCTCGAGAGCTTCAGTACAAGCAGTGAGGTGGAGGGACGCCCAGGGGAAGGCCAGGGACTAGGCTGCTGAGAGACTTCAGTGAACTGCATGACCAGGTGACTTACCCTTGATGTGTCTTGTGCCTTCAAATCAAAAGTGCAGCTCCAGAATCAAACCCAGAAAAAATAAATAAATAAAAAGCATAGACTTTATGAGTAGACCCATTTAAATAAAATTGCTTCTACTAGACTGCACATTCTACTCCTAACGGTGAAGATGTTGCTTTTCCAACCAGGATCTTTTGTGTGTGTGCCCCTTTCTGCAGAGCAGCCCCTTTCTGGAGCAATTTTCCTCACCAGCATTTCAGTCATGAGCAATTTGCTTGCTGAACCTGAAATCTGAGCACAAGGATGTAGTCTTGAAAGATAAACGAACCAGGCTGTGATCACTACTTAGTAAAGCATCTTGTTCTTATTGTTCCAAGATTGGTTATTAATCTCCTCTATTACAGCTACATGTTACTAATAGTCCTCCCTCTTTCTGGTGACTTATCTTTGCCCCTAGATTACGTTAACCACATAGCATTATCAAACCTTCAGGCACTGCCATACAAGCCTTAGGAAGGGACATCTCCTGGCTGTACTGCCCAGAGACGCCAGGCTGCCTTTTCCCCAAACAATCATCCATTTGCGGCTCCCGGATATCTTGGGTGCCCAAGAAAATCCAACTAAATACTCAGTCGATTGATAAGAACAGGCATATTATGATAGATTAAGTCATTGGTGTATCCATTTAATCTGTATTTAATGAGCTTTCTGTGGCAGAGACTGTGTGATGCAAGAATGAATAAACAGTGGGTCTAACTTAAATATGGTCACCCATCAGCTCACAAACCTCAAGGGTCTGAACTCCTCGTGGCTGTGGCTTCCTCTAGACACGACCTAACTCAGACATTGTTGTATTCATTCACAGAAGGAGTTTAGAACCTAAGTTCCCAGCATCCAACTCTGGTACATGTTCGTTTCACCCTTAATATATTGAGAATAGATAGGAATTGATTTTTTTTTCTGAGTACTTGGATTTTAGATGTTAGACCCTCCCTTTGAGGATAGGTTGCACTTTTTCTATTCATTTCTTCTGTAAAGATCACCTTGTCGCTAACCATGCAACCTCAAATGTTATTTTGTAGCAAGGAAGTCTACTAACCTATTTTGGAGAAATATCTTGCCAAGGCAGAGTATTTGGAAATCAGGCTGAAATGTTAAGTTGAGGTCTGATCCTGGAGAAGGCTCAATGCCAAGCTCTTGACCTCAGATTTCCTTATTAAGCTATAGAAATTTATTCAATTTTTTAAATATATGATCATAATGAAGTGTGTGCCAAGACTAATCTGATAAAAACGTGTAGTTTCGGTTTTTGTATAGGGGTGCTATAATTCAAGGGAATTGTCTGAAAGTTAAAACAATATTCCACAAGGAAAGGAATGATAAATTTATAATAAGGTACTATCCATCATCATAGAAATAAGCAGTAAATGTAAAAATATCTAGACAAATGCACTTCCTGACTGAACAAGTAATCAATTCATTCAGTGAGTGAGTGAGCCACTCACCCTTCACTGCATTTTCTGAAGGGGTTAAAATTGACTGATTAAGGAGGTCAAAGAAGAACCTGGGAGCTTGGGCTGGGTCTCGTGAATGGGTGACTGAGACCATGACAGCTCAGTGGACAGGATACTTTTCTACTCTACATGTGACGGCCCTATAGAATTCAGATAATTAAACTTTGCTTGAAATGCAAAGTTATTTCTACCTCAGCAGGCTGTCAGGACAAATATACAGGAACCAGAGACAGCACAGGAAGTATCCTCTTAGACGCTTTTTTTCATAAAAGGATACATTCTAGATTTTTGATCATGAGATGAGCAAAGATGAAAATTAAGAATACGGGGCAAATTTAGATGATTAAAACCACAAACATCCAGCTTTGGTACTGGCCCATTCTGACTAATCACATAAAATCCATTTGCAATGAATTCTAGCTGATGCCTAACTTCTCACACCATAGTTAGTGTGAGTGTTTGAAATGGCAATTAACTGACTAATTTAATTTCTAAAATTACTGCTCCATTTTCTTTTTGTGTGGCCTGAGTTTCAATTATGAATACCCTTGTGATTTGTTTTTCATGCTTTTCTTTTTATGAGCAAATGTGCTCTGGTTCTTTCCCTTACTAACAAACTTAGGACGTTAGATGTTTTATGAGCTGATTTCATAATATTTTGAATTCCTGGCATTCCATGTCCTGCTTTGCTAGGCACATTTTCTCTTCCTCTGTAGATTTGCAAAGACAAAGTATATATTGAGTGTTAATATCCCAATGTTCAAAGGATCACTGGTTGTCCAGGAAGAATTTTAATTCCTTTCTACCCTTGCAATTATGTTTTCTCCCCCAATAATATTTTCTGAAGTGCTAACGTAGCCATATGTGGCCTGATGGAGTCTTCCCTTCTCAAGAACAGAGGCCCAGCACACATTTCAGTGGCTCAGGAAAGTGGAGAAGGCCATGTTCAGCGCCTGTCAGATGGCAGAGAAGATATGTGTGAGGCCAGGACTGGGAGGAGAAGGAATTAACAGGTCAGGGGCCGAGATCTATTGCTCCCCAGTGAGAAGTGTAAAGAAAATAAACAAAGCTAAAACCAGAACCTCTCAAGAACTCCTCCCACATGGAACTGATGTCAGAATTTAGTGCAGCAAAGAAACTACCAACCCCACAGAGTCCAACTGAAAAACCTTTACCATTGCCAGGAGCTGTCTCCACATGACATTAAACAGCTGCCGAAAAATTAAGTGATCTTTTAAATGGATAATTGCAAATAAGTTCATCGTTAACAAATGCAGACAAAATGATTTTTTTCCTGTTTCTCAATTTTGTTAAGACCCCCCACACACACACACACAAACACACACGCAGCTTTTTGTGGTCTGTGTTTCTGACTTTTCAATTTCCATAACCAAACATTTCTGTGCTCAGTAAACCAATTACACATGTTGATAACTAAAGTCTTGAAGTATTTAATTAGACATATATGCATGCACACACACAGACACATACAGACAACACACACACATGCTAAGAGAGAATTGGCTCTTTTGGTTGATTTTTAGAAATTGTCAAAAAGATCCCTGTCTAGATGGTAATAAAAAGTGACATCAAAGCAGAAGTGGTTTATTTAAATTAATCTGTGAAACGTACATTTTAAACTCTTTTACAAGTGGACCTCCAGAGGAGCAGGGTGGTGTAGCTAATAAGTTATCAATGGCAATTATGAAAAAAATGACCTGTAGCAGTAAAAAAATTACGCGGAAGGCTCTCATCCGCCCCTCGGAAGCCTGGGAAGTAAATGTCATGTTTGACAAAGTAGTTCGTGTTGAGAAGTACCATCTGTGAGGAATATTAGAGACGGGGAGGAGGCGTCATGCTTGATAAAGCTGGTAATGTGGAAGCACATCAGACGGGCAGGCTCGTGTTTCAGCAGCTCCGGGGAAAGAGAGTCAAGAGAGAAAAATGAATTTGAAGAAAACACCTGAGACCACGGCTCAGGAAAGCAGGCGCGTGAGAAGTACTGACACCAAGCGTCGGATGAAACGCTTCCCATCCCAACGAGCCATCTGTGTGTGTCTCTGTTAGGAGACCCGACCTCATCGTATTTAATACTTCCTCTCTGCTCCCAGCTCACATCTGACACTCATTAAATATTCTTTCCATGCACGTCCCAATAGACAACAGCCTTGGAGATCAGAAAAACAGGAAGCTAACAACCTCGTTCCTCCCTTCTGGACATATCAGCATCCTTCAAGTCAGTAAATACATCTTGAGGGTCTTTTCCGTGGCAGGTGCTGTGCTGGGAAACTCAGCCTCCTACCCGGCCTCACGGGGGTCACCGTCTAGCCAGAGGCACTTGGACAAGCATATCTCGGGACAACCAAGGGGCATCAGCTCCCACAGTCAGCATATATGAGAGGCAGAGTCTGTGCAGGAGCGTGGGGGTCGGTGTGCCAGCAAGACATCACCAGAGCTGCGTCGTGAGGATGAATGATGGCTCATTGGGTAGCGAGAGTCCAGGCAGGGATGTGAAACCCGCATCAACCTCCACAAAGGTACTTTCACATCTGTATTTCCCTGAAAAACCCCGGACAAGTTCTACCAACAGTTTTCATCAGGGCACCATGCCCTTGTGGTGATTTGTAAAACAGATGTGTTACCAGTCCGCTGTCTCCACTACAACTGCCACGGTGGTGGTGGCAGCGGTCTTGTTCACCATTTCATCTGCAGTAATTACGACCAGTGTATTAAGTTCAAAATTGGGTAACTGACAAACTGTGCTGGAAGACCTTTCGTGATTTTGTCTGTCATCTCCCGATACTCACTCTATAATTAATATTTTCTTTACTCAAAAGAAAAAACATGGAAAAGACAAACTATGCTGAGAAAGTTGTACTCGCATGCGTCTGTTTCTCTCTTTGGAAGAGGAACTTCTTCATGAAACTTTATGAATTTCTTCAACGTATGAAACAGGCAACACTTGCAGGCTTCCTTCAAACAAACAAACAAGCAAACTTCCTTCACTGTGTGTTTGCTCGCTTTTTCCCGAGGCTATGAGGATGGACGGAAACCTCTCCTCTCAACTTACCTCAAACGACTTATTGTATTTGTAACCAAACAGGACCCTGTGGGGTCTTCCAGGGTCAGACCCCTCCCTATATCCTCTGCTGCAGCTCCTCTCTGAAGGATTCAGATAATAGTATCTCGTGTATATTTCCTGAGTGTTTCAGATGCTAAAACCACCACCAAAGGGAAGAAATTAACTACATTGTGATGGAGAGCACACGGCCCCAGACCTTCTGGCGCTGGGGCGTTGACAGTGTTCACTGCCCTGTTACCCTCACATCAACTCATCCGAGGACTGTGCACCAGCTGATCACACGTGAGCCACCTGCCTCCCTCACCTGCCTTTAAATACACTTTGCAGAAACCTTTTGGGGAGTTTGGGATTTTCTTGGGTATGAGCCCCTGTCCTCCTTACTCGGCACTGCAGTAAACCTTTCTCTGCTCCCAATTCTGATGTTTCAGTTTGTTTGGCCTCATGGTGCGGCGGGCAGGCAAACTTGCTTTCGGTAATACAGTTGTATGTAGAATTCAACAAAGCCAACTATTTTTGCCCAAAGACAGGTTATAGAATGAGTGGAAATAACATCTTCCCTGTGAAGCATTTTCTCCAGGGTGAAAGAAAAGACTCTGTTCTTTATTTCTCTCTAGAACTGGGGGTCAAGAACTGCTCAGACTTTGGAAAAACAAAACAAAAGCCGTCAGCAAAGCAAAAGGCAAAAGCCTGTCCTTGGAAGGCTGGATTCAGTGTAAGTGTTACCTGATTGTTGTTGTCATTTGGTAAAGGACAACGCGCAGCCGCCTACTGAAATCTCTTGTGTCATTAAATTGCTCTTTATTTCTTATTTCAAAAGAATCAAAATTAAATTTGGTGAGGATTTTGGCCAAAACTTAAAACTTGAGTAGGCAAATAAGGATTAATAAATAAAGAAGATCTAGTAAAATCATCAATACTGTTTTCTGGATGCCGTCTATGTACCAGACAACACGCTGGCCTCTGAGGAAGAGCTTTACCCTCACAGAGCTCAGCTCAGTTGTGTGAAGTTGTAAGTACCAATACTGGATGGAGAAGTGTGCGTACTATGTTAAAAAAAAAATGGGTGGAGTGTTGATAATCTATACAAAATGTAGTGAAATACATGGCCAGTGGGACAAATACAATCATAATAACCCAACCTTGGTACATAGGACTGTCTTAAAAATCTTTTTTTCTGGAATTAGGAAGAAAGGAAGAAAGTCATGACATGATCATGATGACTTAACTAAAACTGAAGGTGAGCCTCTACTGTAATTCAACAGAAGACCAATTTTTTCCTTCTTGAAGGCAGACATGCTGACAATAATAGCATCTTTTAATAAGTTATTTGAAAGATACAGGTTCTAAGTATCTTGCCAATGTGTATGTGTCTATTAGGAATAAGGTATAGAAATATATTCAGTAAATTAGAGACAAAGAACACTGGAAACTTTGCATTATAGTCATTTTGGTATTAAAGCAAATGTTTCAGGTTCAAGTGATCCTGAATTTGGATTCCAGGAAGTCCACTTGGTGGTTGGATAAGATAACAAGAAATCAAATGTAAATGTCTACTTTACAGATGTCTTGTGAATATTAGAACAGTACTCTGTAGACAATAGATGCTCAATAAAATTTACAATGGACTGGCCTCCATGCCATACAATTCTTATCCCTTTTTCTTCACTTTTTTTTAAATTGAAGTACAGTCAGTTACAATGTGTCAATTTCTGGTATGCAGCACAATGTCCCAGTCATGCATACACATACATATATTCATTTTCATATTTTTTCATTAACGGTTGTTATAAGATATTGAATACAGTTCCCTGTGCTATACAGAAGTTACTTTTTATCTATTTTTATATATAGTAGTTATCATTTGCAAATCTCAAACTTCCAAACTTATCCTTCCCACCCCCTTTCCCTTGGTAATCATAAAATTGTTTACTATGTCTGCAAGTCTGTTTCTGTTTTGTAGATGAGTTCATTAGTGTCTTCTTTTTTCTTTTCTTTTTTTTTTTTTTTTTTAGATTCCACGTATGAATGATATCATACGGTATTACTGCCTTAACCTATAGGGCTGACAATCCAGGGTTCACATTGGTCCTCTTTGTATAGATTTCAATGCTCTTGTTTAAAATGTCAATTATTCCATGTATTTTCTTAGATTATTTGCAGTTATTTTAAAGTTATGTTAAAGTCATAACTCCAATTTCTAGACCACTTGTGAATCTGGTCCTATTGTCTGTTTTTCCCTTGTGTTCCTATTATTTGATGTAGCTGTCTTTCATTTTTTTGTTTGCCCAGTGAATGCTGGACATTTGAACTGAAAAATTACAGGGGTTCCAAAATCTCCTTAGCTTCTGGCAGGTAGTTGGAATAAAAGCGTATCAAATTAATCTAATTAGGGCTTGAGTTAGTAAACACAGCTTATCATCTTCACATGGGCTGAGTTATGTCTTTTTCCTCCTCACTCCTGAGATGTATACCAGGTTCCTTCTTTCTTGGCTGGCCCCTGATCTTCAGTTTTCATCTCCCTCGCCCTGTGAAACTGCCAAGAGCCCCACTAATTTCCCCAGTATTTTTATCCTTTACTTTCTCCATGGGTTCACTGTTTCTTACCTTGTACTACTCCTGAAACAGTGTAAAAGACTGTGCTCATTTCAATATAGAAATCCCTTCCATTCCTTCTTAAAAAACCTCGACACCTCAACTTCTGGCTCCCTTGATAGTTCCTGTGTGACTCCAGATAAATGCTTTTGGCATTTCATCCAGCTTTCATAATTGTTCTCGGCAGGTAATTTCTTTTTCACAAGCTGATTTGTCTTAGCCAGAATATGTAGTCTACGTGTGTACTTTTATACCCAGCTGTATATCACTTTCTCACTGGAAATCATTTTTTGTTTTTGTTTCTAATCTTTCAATTGTTCACATTGTTGCACTTGTTTCTAGCAGTATCTTAGCTGATTTGCAGTTTGAATGTTTCAGTTTGTAGACAGATGTGGGTGGTACCAGTGCAGGGCTTTTTCTTTGTGTGTTGCCTTCATAGGAAACAAAATGTTCACTCCAAATCGAGGTACGGTTTTTGGATATCCAAAATCAAAGGATCTAAATGTTCTGAATTGACCATTTTCCCTTCAGTTACTACTTCAGCATGTAAGTTTGCATGTCTATATCTGTTACTTCTCGAATTAATTTTTCTCTGATTTGCACTTAATGTTTAAAGCTCCCTATTTTAGGATTTTTGATGTGGGGAGTTGGAAAAGTGGAAGAATCCAAAGACTTAGAATACAATATTAGAATGCTGTAGAAAAGTCTGAGACCTGCAGAGATGCCCAAATCTCACAGTGTTTATCTGAGGTCCCCCAAATTATGGACCATCACAATGAGGGTTGAGTGCCAGGACTGCTACACAGCTCCTTTCCTAGCTTCTGCTTCGTCTTTATAGCAGGGAGGTAGCAGCCAGTACAGGTCTCGCATTAAGTCTGAAATGGGATGGGTAGGACGCATTTCAGATTCCTATCATGCTCTTTCCTTGGATTGATGAATAGCCTGGTGATGTTGCTGTGCCGAACCTGGGTCTCACTTTCATCCAGAGGCCAGTAGAAGAGGCTGAATCCGGAAAGAGCCCCACAAAAGACACCGAGTGATGTCTCCAAGACGTGAATGATGATGGCCTTGAGGTGGGACTCCTCAGGTCTCAGTAGAAGGTTCTGCACAACCACAGCCTCATGCTGTTTTCACTAAGCCAGGAAGTTTGTCTTCACCTTTCTTCCATGAAACCTTTTGACCACTGATTTCTTCAAAATGATTTGAAGACTCAGATGTAAAATAAGTTCCGCAAATGGATTATCTTTTAAGTAACTCTCTCCCACTCAAAACACTAACATAACAAATATGTTAAGTGAAAAAAAAGTAGAGTTCTGAGTTTTTTTTTCTTACATTGTACATTATTTTTCCTCTGTCCCTTAACTCCAGCTTCCAGAATAATACTAAATGATATTGGAATAATCACACTCCTCGCCATAAGCCTAAATGTCATGGGAATTCCTTTGCCTTTTTGCTCTTGGTTACAAGATGAGCTCTTTATTCAAGACAGGCAACTTTGTTATGTCAAGAACATATTCTTATAATACGAGTTTTCAGCTTTTACCAGAAATCATTGTTGCATTTTTTCCGAGTGCCTGCTTATTCTCTAAATTATGACCTACACTTTCTTCCATCTGTGTGATAACTTAACTATAGAAACAGATTCCCTAATAGTAAATTACCCTGATTTATATAAGATTTATATAAGATTATTTATATAAGATTATTACATCTACACTTCCATGTGCTTACTCTGTAGTATTTTTTTCCTCTTTTGGAAAAATAATTAATTTTGCGTCATAAATTGTAAAGCTTTCCATAATGTTCTCTTTCCTAGAAAGCTTTTGTAGCATTCAGATGTGTCAACCCTAAAAATCTGAAAGAATTCACAATGGAATAATCAGGAATGGATTTTTTTTATTTAATTTTTTGACATTTTAAAAACTCATAGCACATGTTTATTTATGCATTTAGTTTTTCTACTTCTTACGATAATTTTCTCCATTTATTTGGAAGCTCGAATATATCTAAGATCCTAGTCTATGCAACAAAGTCTATGTAAGTCTCTAGATTCAGATTCTGGTTTTAGCATACATTTAGCTTTAGCATCTGAGGTTTTAATTAGCCCCTTTCAGCCTCAGTGCCTTTATATTTAAAATGAGAGGAAATGATGCAATTATATCATATAACCATCTGGGGATTAAGTAATATAATGAATGGCAAGCATTTAGCAATACCTGTTATCTGGTAAGCACAGAGGACCTATTACCAGTTATTGTGCCACAAAGGGTTTATCCTGCATCATCTTGATCGTTAGCACCACTGCTCACACAGGAAGACCTGAGTCCATACTCTTTGTTGGAAACCCCCAAACAAGTCACTCACATCCGTGTCTGTTTCTCTGCCTTTGACGTTCATTAAAGATATATTTACTGAGGGCTTACTGTTCTAGGCACTGTGGATACAGAAGTGACTAAACAGACCACAAAGAACAAAAACAAAACACACACAACTTGTTTTCAGGGAGCTTTTATTC
This sequence comes from Camelus ferus, assembly GCF_009834535.1. NCBI lineage: Eukaryota > Metazoa > Chordata > Mammalia > Artiodactyla > Camelidae > Camelus > Camelus ferus. Next base: position 8,140,989 of record NC_045700.1, read on the forward strand.
TGGTAACCTTCCCTCTGCTCGCCTACTCTCCTCTCATCCATTGTCAGTCAGTGCCATGGTCGACGCTCCTCGCTAGCACATGCTTCCTGAATTTTTCAGTTAGGAACATTTTAATTTTCAGAAGCAAATCAGATTCTGCCACTGCTTTTTCGGTGCCCCCGTTGAACACCAGGCCAAGCTTTTATTCTTGAAAGTTGAAGGTAAGACGTGAGGACATGATCTGAGATGGGGTTTGGTAAGAGTTGTGGTTTGGGGTTTTCTGTTTGGCAGCAGTGAACATCGGGACTGGGGCAGTGAGGGGAAACAGAGGCAGCCTGACTCCCAGACTGTGTGATGGTATAAAAATGCAGGAGAAGGAAGAGAGAGGGGAGACTCATACAGACAGACCAGGTAGGTTTGGACAAAAAATTTATGTCATGATAGGGGAAAGGAAATGGAAGCTAGAGAAGATGACTCCATCAATTTGATCTAAATAATTGAGACTATTAGAAGTGTTATTAATAGGAGTTAAAGATATAAGAAAAATACCTAGTTTGGGATGATGAGATTATTTTTTAATATTTGATGACCTTTGAGTGTTTAAATATTACCCAGAGAAAAAAATGAATGTCAGTGACTTGTTCATGGCTATATTGTCAGTGCCTGCAACTGTGCCTGAAATAAGGTACATACGTGTGAACTGACTGAATGACAGTTTTGAAAACAAAATATGTTTTGCTTGACAGCAAACACACATTGAAATGCTGTTTTCCTCCCAAAATTCATATAACCTACACCAAAGGAATTTTTAAAAATAAACTTGATAAATAAAACTTAAATTAACAAATAAATACTCCAAATATTTGTGATTTGATTTTGACTGGGAGTAACTTGAATATATGAAAATAGGACAATCTATCAGAGAAGAAAGGATTAACAAAATGCTTAAAAAAGTGTAGGGAAATAAGTGAAATATTTAAACCAAAAATTAGTACCTGTAATACACGAATGCTCCTACACATCGCCAATTTCAACATAACTAATACAGTAGAAAAAGAGACAAATATTTGAATACACAATTCATGGCAGAGGAAGTATATTCAATAAGTCTATTAAAAATAAGTCTATTAAAGTATAACTAGATTAAAAAGATGATCAATATTACTAGCAATACCATTTTTATTTAATATAATAGAACAAGTTAAATATTTATAATAGTGTCAGAAGAAACAAGAATTCTCAAAAATAATATTACTGGTATTTCTAGACTGTTAACAATAAATTTTAGGAAACCATTTTTCATTTTCTGTTATCTGTTTAATTTAAAGTGTCTCAACCATTGAACTCCAAAAATCCCACTTCTAATAATCCGTCCTTCAAAATATGGCAAGATAAGCCGAGAGAATGTTGATTACAGGTTATTGTTTGTAATCGGAAATAAATCAGAAGACACTTAAAAATCCATCAACATATAAATAGTTAAAAACTGGAGTATGACCACGGGATATCATACAGTGAAAATAAATGATCAGTGAAAAGTAGGTGGTTCTTGACACACTGCCATAAAAATTACCTCAACGATCCATTACATCATTTACGTAAATATGTAAACATGTACGTGCATGTGCGCTTGGGCTGAATGTGTGTTTGCGCAGGTGTGTCAAGGTATTTGCGTGTGTGCACCTGCAGGAAAACATCAAGACAGATATTCAAGGAACTGGGAACTGTGGCCACTTCAAGAAAATCGAGCAAAAGCCTGGAGAGAGGGAAACAATAGTGGGATTATATACTTACACGTCTGCAGTTAAATATTCTTTGTAAAGACTATAGATTACTGTTGGGGTAAAAGTGAGAGTCAAATGAATTGGTACTTACCTGAAAGGAGATGGCTAAAACCTCGAGATCAGGAGATATAATTTATACAAAGGAAAGATTCCTGTTTCTGCTGTTACCCTTCCTGGTAAATAGATCAGACACTGTTATAATGAATGTATTTATGCACACTAATGAACAAAATTTCATGTCCCAGTGATCTCTGAATAATTTCTTATAATATACCATTCATCAAAATTATGGGAACCTTAGCCATCCCTTTTCTACCTCATTGGGAATAATTGTGGCTTCTTGGGATGTTCGGTAGTTGCTCTTAGAGTCCTCAGTGAAATAGAAATGAAAGCCAGGTAGACAGGCTAATGCATCTAACAGAAAATTAGGAGAATAGTTTCTACTTAGCCACGACTTTATGAGGACTGTAGATTGTGTTCCCTATAAAATGTGAAGGGGAGGCTGACTGCATTGTACATAATTTTTAGAATTGCAGATTTAAAGAGTTCTAGAATCTCACCCGACTGTAACCTTCTGGAACTCTATATCCCTGAGACCAACAGTTCTCTCAAAATGTAAACCCAAACCTAGCTTCTCCGGTCCCAGCAGAGCATCGTCTTAGTGTAAGTTCCTCCAGAAACAGCCTCTGGAAAGGGATTTAAATAGCAGTCACATCACTTGTATGTGGAATCTAAAAATAAAAGACAAATGAGCTTATTTGCAGAACAGAAACAGACTCTCAGATACAGAGAACAAACTTCTTGTTGGTGTGGGGGTGATGGGAGTGGATAAATTGGGAGACTTGCAGATACTAACTGATATATAGAGAATAGATAAATAACAAGTTCATACTGTATAATGCAGGGAACTATATTTGATATCTTGTAGCAACATATGGTGAAAAAGAATATGAAAACGAATATATGTATGACTGAAGCATTGTGCTGTGCACCAGAAATTGATACAACACTGTAAACTGACTATAGTTCAATAATACACATATATATATACTGTGCAAAAATAAATAAATTGCAGTTGCTTATTTGGGAAATGACCTCAGGAAATACCACTAAAGAAGGGGGAGTGTTGAGACAGAGCAGAAATCAGCCAGGAGCAGTCTGGGGTGTAATCCAGCCATTCACCGCCTAGCCCACCCGGGGTGACTTGGGGAGGTGCTGGTGGCTCCATCGCAACTCCCCGCCCCCCTTGCTGGAGGGCTGTGACTGGCATGACGGATGCTTCTGCACACCTGTCCGACCTGTGCAGAGACAGAGCATGTCTCCACAGTTGGGGGGCAAGAAAAAAGTTGCCCCAAGGGGGAGACTCAGACATTTCTACTGAAGCAGCCTTCAGCATGTGGAGGTATGTGCTCGGGGAAAAGAGCGAGGCACTGAAACATCACCTGCACTTCACCGCTCACAAGTTCCCTGTGTTGGGTCACATTTTTGAGGGGGTAGTCAGTCATGAATACTGAACCAGAATAGCTCTATGACAGGAGTTTCAGTGGGACCAGCTACAGTCCTGAGAGTGCATTTGTTCCCGAAGCTGTACCATCGAACCTCGGGATCCGTGGGGCCTTGGTTCCAGGGTTCAATGACACCAACATCCGTGGATGCGCAAGTCCTGTACAGCCAGCCCTCCACATCAGCGGGTCCCGCCAGCCGCGGGTTTAATCAGCAGCGGATGGTACCAGTGAATACAGAAGCCGAACTGTAATCATTACATTTCCAACCTCTCCATCCATTACCACTCACCCTATATTCACATCACCCTGCACCACTGTTTCTGCTGGCAGGGTTGCTGGTGCAATGGAGTAACCCAGACCTTTGTTCCTGAGTATTTGACCTAAACTCGCTCTTCATGGTAGGAAGGGCCGCATCTTCTCCAGTATTATCACCCCTTCCTTGGCCCACTAGTCCCAGGGCATGAAGAGCCCTGACACTGGGCAGCAGTCATGGCGTTAGGTGTTGGGAGGAGAAGGCTGGAACTCATTACCACTAAGTGGCTTGCTGGTCTTTCTGTGAGTCAGGAGCAGACTGAGGGCTGAGCATCAGATCTCTGCTGCGGTAGGCTGAGCATTCAGCTCCAGGAGCAGCGATGCTTCCTGCGGTGAACGGGACCCATTCATCTTCTCCATTCTGACCCCCCAGCTGCTTTCTTCCCAGGCCCATGTGAGTCACGGGTCTTGCTTCCATCCTCAAGGAGAGCAAAGACAGAAGATGATCCGCCTTTCAGGACAAGATATCTTACTCCTCTTGTTTTGTGCCTTCTCTTCATGGCTGAGCTTTGCTGGGCGCCGATAGAAATTTCAAAAATCCACATGCTGTATGCCCACGGGCCCAAAGAGCATTCAATCTCTGCATTTTCAATCCTCTCAACAAGCCAAGACATTGGTAGTTGCCCTAGAACCTATGTCTGTTCTTATTTCTGGCCAGTTTTCTCTCCACACCAAGTGGATAACCTACTGCAAGTGTCAGCAGACGATGGCCAATGGTCTAGCCACCTGCTTTTGTAAATAAAATTTCATTGGAACACAGCTGAGCCTATTCCTTTCCGTATCGTCTGTCCATATTACCAGGACATGGTTGAGTTGTTAGGGAAGAGGTCCATGCACATAAAATATTTTTTGCCTGGCTCTTTGGGAAAAAGTTTGATGACCTTGGACCTGGGGTACTGCTGGAATCTCTTCTTGTGAGGAAAACACCACCTTATTACTGCCTTTCCAGGCCAAGCCTGATTGGAGCTGTTATCTTCAGCAGAGCGTTTTTGGCTGAAATCAGCATATCTAACCAATTCATCCATGAATCAGGTATCATTTATTTTTTCTTACATTCTTCACTAATTTAAGCAGCCTCCGGTAAGTCCACCTGTGTGAGAGGGAGTGATATCAGTGCATCGAGGAAGGTGACATGGGTCTGAGTGAAGTTGGGGGGTTTCTTTTTGAGGTGCTTGCTGTGCCCTTCAATTCACGGTCTCTGGATCTGAAACTCACTCAGAGATGGAGGGTCAGCTGTGTGCTCCTTTGCAGTAGGTGATATCCGTGGTCCCCTCCTCTGCTCCTGCCGGATATGTAAATGCAGCAGTTCCACCAGTGGCCTCCCTTGCATCTCTGGTGGTGGCCCGGTCCCTGTGAGTCAGTGACTTGATCAATAGCCCATCTTTCTGGCACGGACTCTTGGTTGGGTTCACCTGATCGCTAGCAGCTTAGTGCCATCAGCTGGGCTCCGCCACTCTGGAATCCTGCCATTCCCAGGGACGCAGAGGAGAACTGTGTTCATGGCAGAACTCTCCATCTACCCACGCTGAGGCTCCCAGCAGTTTTCGTACCTCTGTCCTGGCACATCTCTTACTGCTGGTGCAGAGACAATCTCTGAGCCTCCCCAGAATGTGTCTGGCTGGGGGGTTCCCTGTTATATAATAGATCAACTTTAATACACTCAATTCCTTGAGCCTTTTTAGCCATTTAAGACAGGTCTTCTAAGACAGTTCTGTCATCTCCACTTCATTTTCAATACATCATGAATTTCTTTAACCTTCTATGATCCGTTCCAGAAGTACGCTGTGGGACTTGTTCTAGTTATCTTTGCCAGGACATTAAGCCCAAAGTTGCAGAAAAGGGACCCCATATCAATCAAATCTCCCGTGTCAATCCTTATACTCTGTCCACTGCCAGGGTTTGGCAAACTCCAGAATATCTCCTGAGCTGTTCTCCGAGTTCTGCCCGTCCACATTAGACACTGCCTTTCATACTTTGTAAATAATGTCTGTCTTCCTGTAGCAGGGGCAGGAAGACATACTGAAACTAGACCTTAATTATTACTTGTAAAACAAAATGAGGGAAAGTCTCGGTGAGGACAAGTGTAATGTGGCAGGGACTCTGAATGGTCTTCAGGCAAGAGAGGGCCAATCTTTAGCAAGGAGGCATTTCTGCCTTCGAGGATTCGGGGAACCCGGATGCTTCAGGTTCTCAGTCGCATGCACCAGATGTTCTCATCTCAGACCTCAGGATTCCATTCCTTCCTATCTGGGTCCCTACTCCAGCATAAGAGACTTCTTGGGACCGTGCATTCAGCTTGCTTTGTAACTCTGCCACTATCCCATCCGGCTGTAGGAAGTGAGAACCTTTCAGTTCTGACCTTCACGCAGAAGCTGAATTGAGAGTCGGCCAACCTGAGCCTGCAGTTTTCTCCTGCCAAAGTTTCACCGATGGTGAACAGTCGCCAACCAAACCACCTTCTTATAACTACCATTGACTTCCTGTTCCTCAAGTGCTAGAGTTATTGCACGGGACACTGCCCGCTTTTACCTCCACCCCAACTCAATTCCCCATAGACAGAAGTCTCAGAAATGCTGATGCTGTAACATGCCAGGAGTTATCACCATTCATCTCACCACCAGCAAGAAGGTCATGACTGCCATTCGGGTAAGCAGGTTACCCAAGGTCAGAAGGGAGTCCTGAGATGTGATGCCTGGAAATACTCCCATTACCAAAAGTCTTGGCTTTGGTTCTCATTCAAGGAGTCCCCGGAATAAGGATTCACATACAATTGGTTTATTTGGAAGGTGATGCCAGGAAAGTCTAGTAAAGTGGTGGGAACTTAAGGCAGGGAAGAGAAGGAAACCCTACGGAGTCAGGGACTGGAGCAAAGTGAACAAAAGAGAGAGTTGCTCAGAGGTGAGGTGAGAGAGATGGTAGGGTCAGATTTATGTCATGAAAACTTTGAGTGTTATTATGTTAAAGACTGGGAGATATTATAGAGTTTTGATCAGAGAAATAACTGATATAATTTAATTGGCATTTTAATAGAAAAGCTTTGGCTCCTGTGGTAGATTGTGCGCTGACAGAGTGAAGACCAAGACAGAAACAGGAAGGTGAGTCAGGACGTTTCACAGTAAGTCAGAGACAGGCTGATGCCTTGGACAGAAGTACAAGTGGTGAGAAATAGTCAAATTCTGGACAAATTTTGAAGCAAATGATTACAAGATTTGATGTCAGGGTTTAAAGATTGTCCAAGCGTGGCTCCAGAGTTTTAGCCAGAAGAGCTCAAGTTATCATTAACTGAGAGCAAAAAAAAAAAAAAAAAAAAAAGGGAAAGAAGATGGGTTCTTAGGGACACAAGCCAAGATGTTGGGATGCCATTGCACGTAGAAGCACAAAGGTGAGCGGAGTGGTCTGGAGGTGGGAGGAAATTCAAGTCAATCAAAGGAAAGAATGTGGGGAACACGTAGGTCCTCTTGGCCATTCCAATCTGACATGTCAAAGAAATAAAGGAAACGGCTGCAGTGAGGAGACACAGCCAGAAACACAGGTGGAAAAATGAGGAGCATATGGAGCTTAATATTTTACTGATAAGTGGGTCAGGATACGGTATTTACAAGACCGTTTTTAACTTGAGTTATTCTTTTTTTGCTATTGACTTGTGTGAGTTGCTTGTATATTTTGGATATTAATCCTTTATAAAATAGATGGTTTGCAGTATAATCCTATTTATATGTTACTAGATTCATTTTGCTAGTGTTTGTTTGTTTTTTTTTTTTTTTTACATCTATGTTCATTAGAAATATAGGCTCCAACTTTCTTTTTTCGTATGTGTCTTGTTTTGGTTTTGGTACCACTGACTTCACAGGATCAGTTGAAAAATGATCCTTTTGCCCGTATTTTTAAAAGACTTTGTAAAATGTAGGTATTAATTCTTCTTTAAGTGTTTGGTAGAATTAGTTTTTTTGTTCTCTATTTTAGTTTCACTCAAATCTTTATCTTCATTTGCATTCTTTGTGTTTACTTTGGTCTTATTTTTCTAGATTGTTAAGGCAGAGGGGCTCAATTAGTAATTTGTGATTTTTTTAATGTAGCCGTTGACTGTTAAAAACAGTCAGATGATGACAGTTCTTTAGAAATATTGCTTTTAGGCAGCTCCATACTCATTCTGTCCCCACTAGTGCATGCAGTGTGGCTGGCTCTCAGTGTGACTGTGGGAATATGGGTTTTCAGGGCTCCCATGGGGGGCAGGGAAGGATGATGAGGAAAGGGCAAGTAAAATGCCACAAAGCTTTCTGTTCTTACTGAGATTCAGCTGTTTTTCTTGAATAAATGTTCTTTGGATTGTCTTCCAGCCTCTGGCTAACTTACAGAGCTCTAGAAAGAGTTGATTTTGACAGTTTTTGTTAGTGTTCTCATTGCGCTTAAGGAGAAATGGATTTTCAGAGGTCCCTGCTCCACCATTCCCACTGATAAAAAAAAAAAATGTTTACATATTGAGGTTTGGGGCCATCATTCTGGCTTCTGCATGAGTTCCCTTGAATTTGATGCTCACTAGAACAGCCTGTGTGTGGCCCATCAAACCTAAATTGCACATCTGCTTTAATTATTAAAGAAAAGGGTGCATTGACCAGAAGTAAGGAATGTCCGTGTTAAAAATACAGATTAAATGTCCCTCTTCCTGGGACACCAAGGCTGGTCCCCCTGTGATGGTAAGACTTGCTTCCTAGATATCAAAGCTGTACTGATTTGCTGTGCACATGCTGCTCTGTTTTTGTTAGTTTGTTAGTTGTTTGTTTTTAACCTTGAAGGACTGTATCCCTGACTTTTTCGTTGTCCTTTGTTCTGACAAGACATAAAACTGCTGAAAACCATGCTTCTCTGGAGCAGTTCCTCAGAGTCATTGGAGAGGCTGTCTTCCAGGCTATAGTCCTCAGTTTGGCTCCAATTAAACTCTTTTCTATTCTTATTATGGACTGTTTATTGCTTATTTTCATTGACACCCCTGATCTCATTCAGTGCTTTATCACTAACCTGAATTTGAATATGGGTGTTCTAAATCCTGAGATAGTCCCACCTGTTAACATTCAAGAGAGAACCAAATGGGAAATCAATGAGATTATTAATTTGCAAATGACTGGGGAATAATCTACTCAAATTTCTACAATGTCTGTCTTTCACACTTCTTAAACCACAGAAATACGGTCACAAATAAAATGTCATGCGGAAGTTTAATAGACATGAAATGTTCCAAACAAAGCTATGTTTTTTGGAGTCAGGGTGAGACACCCTGTGGATATCTGCCTGCTCTTCTGCTTGTGGGAGCTTCCCATAAATACAGTTTGAGAGGTAGGGTAACAGTGAATAAGGTAGGTCTTCAGAGTGGTGGATGGGGAGGGTGGCTTCCCTATTGTTCACAGATGGAGATGTAGGTCCTGTAATTTCTAGCCCAATTCAATGTTCTGATACAGTGCACTCAAGGTGGGACTACTCCTTACTCATCTTTTTATCAGAAGGATATTCTAGGCAACAAGGATGTTTCTCATTGTTCAACCTGGTTGAATAGACCTCATGTGACCTACAATCATTCTTGAGCAGATAGTGCATTTATAAGTAATACTGAGCAACATAACATCCGTAACAAGGTGGATGAAAAATACAAAGTATTCCTTTATTTTCAAGGCCACTAAACTGTAGATGAACCGCCGTTCTAAATGTACGTCTTTTATTCTTTAGTCTTCGTGTTGCTTTGTTTTCCTGTCAGTGTGATAAATGGTGACTGAAAAAAGTGGCAATGTTTAATAGCATCCCAGCACAGAACAATGGGAAACACATTTGCCTGCACACAGACAGATGACTTAGGTTACTTGCCACAATGCTGAAGAGAAGTAAATTAATTGGTCTTATTGAAGTCTTTGGGGTTTTTGTTTTTGTTTTTGTTTTTGTTGTTGTTTGTTGTTGTTTTTAAATGTCAGAAATGCCAAGTGAGTCTAACATAAGTGTCAGTCTCTTTATTCTGTAAGAAATGGCACTTGGCTTTTTAATCTGCAGAAATAAGCCTTGGTATGCTCAGTGGTGCCAATCAAAATTGTTTTTATTTATTTTTAAAACATTCAGTGGAAAAGCAATCCACAATTCTCTTTCACTTACCAGATCTTCTAATGTCTGTGTTTCTAAATTTGGAGGTTATAGCTTCAGGAAAAGAAATAATTCAAAGGGAGTGTGTTTTAAAAATGACAGTGGTCAGTGAGAACTTGAGGGTTCTGCAGTGTGGCTCCATTATACCCGTGTGAGGTGTATAAAATCATGCTGTAAGCACTAAGATCTAAGGCAGACCATGGTCCATGGGGCAGATCCAGCCCAGTGCCTGCTTTTGTACAGTTCCTGGGGTCAAAGTTGTTTTTGCATGATTGGAAAGAGAAGAAGAAGAATATTTGGTGACATATGACCGTTATATAAAATTCAAATTTAAGCCTCCATAAATAAAGTGCTTATTGGAACACAGCTGAGTTCATTTGTTGACGTATTATCTCCGGGAGCTTTGCTGTGACAGTGGCAAAACCGAGTAGTTGCTAAGGCTATGCTTACTATCAGGCCCTTTACGGAAAATATCTGCCAAACTGGATCCTAAGGTCTCAAATCTAGCAGGACCATAGACTGCTTTCTCTCTGACTTCCTTGTTCTTTTATATGACCTTCCCTTTCACTCATCCACCCATCCTATTGTCTTGATTTCCATCTATATCATATTTGTCACTTTGGTAATAAATTAAATTAAGTTGATAAAACATGGAACAAATAGTCCACTCAAGATGGGGAGTTTTCCAGTCTTACATCATTTCTTCTCTCCCATACTGTGCCTGCTACAGCACTGAGAATTCAAGACATGCCATGGAACTCGCTTTAGCTTGATCCTCTGGGTGTTTCCAGCCACCTCGACTGCTCCCTTTTTTTCTATCTTAAAAGCATTAAAGATCCATTTCAACAAATAATATAACCCATCAGTTCCTTCATGCCTCCAGGCTACCATTGATTATATGTTACCTGCTCCTTCCTTCCTGGGGAGGCAGTTGTGTCCTGTAGACTCTGATAAGACTCTGTCCCAAACACAGGTCTCTCCAAGGCATTCTCTTTCCCCTAGGCACAAGTGTTCCCGGATTCCAGGAGCCTAACACCTAGAGTGCAAAATAGAAAATGGTTGGCTTGCTTTTTTCTACCTGAAAACCTCCTGAGATCATCATTCCAGTCAAGATTTGGTGCTCTGTTTCATTTGTTTTTCCTCCCATGTCGAGCATCTCAAAGTTCATAGAAAATTGTACTAACCCATTTTCTTGACAATGTAAGTGGATTTCTATTTTATATTGACATGGTGCATCTTTCAAAAGTTGTTTGCCATTTAAAAAAAACACATATCTTTTTAAGATATAGATTTTTCCAACTTGTTTTCCTATCTATCTGCATTTGTGTAGGAGAGGAATATTTCCAATTTTTTTTAAAAGCCCTAATTCTGTTACAATGCATTTTCAATTACAGTCCAAGCTATATTCACAAGGCCAAAGACCAATAAGAAATACATGCCTTTGATGATAACCCTGCTTTGCCTTTAAAGAGATGTTAATTTTCCAAATCCCTGCAGATTGATGTGGAGCACAGATGTGCTCAGCAGTCAGTGCACAATATGCAGGCTTGTACCTTATCTTCCAAAGTAGCAGTTGAAAATGGCACTCAACCTAATTAGCTCTCAAACATGATTTAGAAGGATGGGAATCGGAAGGAGAGTCGGAGCCAGACAATATGTTGCTAAGTTTTGAAATAGAAACATGTTTTTAGGAGAGAGTCTTGAAAAAGATTTGTATGTGGGAATGAGAATGATAAAACATCACTCGGGGGCGACCCTGACTGTGAATTCATCAGCCTCTTTTTGAAGACGCTCCATTTATCTGGACAGGCTTTCCTCTTGAACCATGGAAACCTATCTGTGTGGGGATGTAGCCTACCGGCTTCTTTGTTCTTGACCTGCACCTGTTTGGTCCAGTACTTTTACTCCGTCTAGTTTTTGTGTGTTGTGATTTACTCAAAGATTCTGACTTCTAACTCCACCACCTCCTCTTCTTCATCTTGGTCTTTACTCTAGAGCATGACTTTTTGGTTAAAGTTCCATACAGAATGTCCTTCCTTGGGATTGGACTCCCAAGAAAGTTCTGAGGCATAAAGCCCTATCTTCTTAGAAATATCTGAATGAGTAATGATATTTACAAAGTTAGTGATGGTCTACATTCAGGCAGGCCTGAAAATGCACTGTTTTCTTAAGATATTTTGGGGTTTTTTGATGTTTGTTTTGTTGTAATGCCAGGGAGTTGCAGAAAGGCTGGTTTGAGAATGTGTCTGAAGTTGTCTCCAAAAGAATCACTTCCTAAAATTTTAAGATCATCAAAACGAAGAAGTATTGGGAATCACTGGAGGAAAAGTTAGTCAACTCCACATCTATCATGACCATATGTGGTGAAAATATTCTCTACATCTATATCTTGTGTGCACCAATACACAAAGATCCAATGTTATTTAAATATATATTTACAAAAAAGTAAATTGTATAGTCAGAACACCTAAAACATGGTATTTGATTTCTTCAAGAGCTAGAACAAGTACTAAATCAAGTTTATTTAGATAAATATTGTAAACTTTTTTCCCTTTTTTTTTGGAGAGAGGAGGTAACTAGGCTTTTTTTAATTAATTAATTAATTTATTTATTTATTTATTTATCTATCTATCTATTATTTTATTTTATTTTAATGGAGGTGCTGGTAATGGAACCCAGGACCTTGTGTATGCTAAGCATGTGCTCGACCACTGAGCTACACCCTCCCCCTGTAAATTTTGGTAAACACATTTCCTTTCATGATTTGATATGTAGAGAAGAAACAGACCATTTTTGACTTCACAAATGATTTAAATGGACTGAAAGTGCTGTTCAGCCAGGCAGGATAAAATTTTCTCTAATCAGCACAGTATTTAACTTTCCTTTCAGAGCATCATTCTATGATTTAGGTGAGATGCAGAATCACTCATCCAAACTTGAGAAACCACTGGCTTTGGATGGGAGTCTAGGTTTGAATTCTGATTCCCAGACTTTATTTGCTGCATAGCCATGGACAACTTATCTAACCTCATTCCATTTCCACCTGTGTAAAATATGGATGATGTTGAGCAGAATAAAATGCACAACCTGAAAGTTAAGAATGATGTTTTATGCAGCAGACTTTCTGAGGACTCGAGCCCAGGAGGTGGTCTCTCAGATGGCTCTAGGGGACTGCTCCAAAGACGCAAAGGAGGAGTTTATAGTCCAGGATACAGGATTTTTTGAAACAATGACCAGGTAGCCGGAACTTCAAAAGATGACTGTTAATTAAAGAAAGCCAAAAAAAAGAAGAAGAAGAGGGAGGGGGAGGGGGACAGGAAGGGGAGGGGAGGGGAGGGGAAAGGGAGAAGGGGAAGTGGGGAGAAGAGGAGGAGGAGGAGAAAGAGGAGGAGAAGGAGAAGAAGAAGACGGCCAGATATTACAAGTTAAGGAAGTTAATGCTTTTTTTTTTTGTATGAGAAGATGCAAAAATGCAAGAGTCTGGGCTCCTTGAAATCATTCCTTTGATGTGCACCTTAGCTGTCCAGGGCCACTGTCCTGTTCTTTCCCATCCTGAGTTCCCTCAGGGTCACTGTCGGGGGTGGCGGGGGTGGCAGTGGTGGCGGATGACTTGATGGCTGCAACATCCTTTGTTTACTGATATGGCTGCAGTATTTTTCCTTCACAAAGACAATATTACAAACAGCTTTCGCAGGGGTTAAAGTGAGGTCATATTGGTTGAACACACTGTAAAGGAGACTTAGTACAAATCACTGCCTTTCATGTCTGTCTCCTGAAAACATTACATCCCATCATACCTTCATCGCTAGTCCTGACATTTGGCTCAAGTCCAAGCTACTTCCTAAATCTTTTCAGATATATTCTTTCTGGCTTCTAGTTTTGCTACTCAAACGAGCCCTAAATGTGTATTTCAAGGTGACTTGTTTTTTGTAACAAACCACAAAGTGATGCCAGCCACTACGAAGTAACCCCCATTCCTTACCAACTGCCAAAAATTGCCCTCAACTAAAATATTCATGCTTTCTCCATGAAAGAACAGTGTTAAGGTGACTTCAACATTCTGAAACTCCTCTCAAAGGCATTTACTTTACCAGAATCTTATTTTCCAGCTTTGAAAGAGTATACACCCACATTTCTCTGCCCTCTGTACAACTTATGACAAATATAAAGTTTTATACAAAAGAACATCTTTATATTCTTCTCAACGATGACTAATTATTGAATTAGTTTTCTAAGCAAGCAGAGATTTAGAGATTTTCCTTTCTCACCACTCAGACTTCCATAGTGTTTTTGTGTGTGTGAGAGAGAGAGAAGGGAGGTTTATTTAATATAGTAATGTTTTATGATAATTAGTTTTTATAATTATATTTTTAAATAAAAAGTCCCTATCAAATAGCCTCTGTGAACAGGTCTGTTAATATTTGAATAGGTATATATATATATATATATAAACTTTTTAATCTTACTTCTTGATTGGCACAAACTGGATAGTTGTTGAGTGTTTTGCCTACCAGCCACGGCTTGGGAACCTCTATATCAGAATGTCAACCAGAAACCCACAGTTACTTTGGCTTCTGCTCAAGGAGAGAAGCCAAAACACAGTTTGCTTCCATCTGGGTAAAAAGAACTTTAGCCTGTCATTTCTGAAAGCAGAAACATACTAATTATCGAGACGAGATCTTCTCTGCAAACTTCGGAAGAGAAGTGGTGGGGAAAAGTTTAAAGCAAGTGGGGATAGTCTGTTGACTTTGCAGCCTCCCTCAGGCAAAGGTGGTGCTGAGACCTGTCAAACTTAGTCGCCCAAGCACCACTCACAGCTCTCCTTCCAGACTCCTGAAGTCCAGAAGAAGTGGTGCATCAAACTCTGCTTCCTTTTTGTTATTTAAAAAAGGTGGTGGCTCCTCGTCCTCCTAGTGAGGAAGCTGTGGTTCACAAGGTATTGCCTTGGATCAAGCAGAGAGCTGTATTTGGTTTCACCCTGAGTATAAACAGTATTGGTTCCCCTGAGGAAGGAATCAGTTTATGAATCTATGACCTCACGATTCTGTTCTCACTGTACTTAATTATCATCAAAGCCAAGTGCAATGAACCGAATGCCTGTGTCACCCCAAGTCTCATGTGCAGAAATCCTAACTCCCAGGGTGATGATCTGAGGGGTGAGGAGTCTGGATTGGTTTCCTTTAAGAGAAACTGGAATGCTCCCTTGGTCTGCTTCTTCCATGTGAATGTGTAAGAAAAGGGCAGTCTACAACCAGAAAAAGCCGCTCACTGGAACCCGACCATGCTCGCTCCTTGATCACAGACGTTCAGCCTCCAGAACTGCAGGAAATACATTTCTGTTGTTTATAATGCACACGGTCTACAGCACTCTCCTACAGCAGCCCAGACTGACTGACACTGAGTATTTACAACATTCGGATTTGGTTGGATACATTTGAGCCCTACATGTCTTATCTTTTACCCTGGAATTACAGTGGAGACAACACTCTTGCTGGAATACACAAATTACATCTGATGTACATGTGTGTGCTTTTTCTTCATGATCTGAGCTTACCTTGCACCATGTTGGCTTGAGCGATTCTTCTCTTCTGCCAGGATACCCCTTAGCTCTAACATCTCCTCTCCGTCTGCTGTTTGGTTTCGTGCATCAAATCACAGGCTCCTTGAATACCAGGACCTCGGAGCTGGATATTCCATCCCTAGCCCCTCAGGAAACAAGATAATGAAATAAAAATAATTGATTTTTTAAAATCTTTTTGGAGATCATTTCAAGGAATAAAACAATCTGACAACTCCCTGCATCCTCTAGTTACTCCACCCTACTGATGATGTTTCTGCAACGTTGTACCAGTCTGGGAGGCTTTACACGCTATGTGGTTGGACAGCCTCGTCTCCCTTCAGTAACTCATTCATGCACGTATTTAGTATTTAGTAACTGTTTACTGTGTGCCAGACACTACACTGAGGCTACAGTGGTTAACAGTTTAGTCATGGTCTTAGATCCCCTGTTGCGTTTACAGGGTCTACTGTACCCTGTTCCCTTGAGCCACACGTCCTCCCTGTTCCAGCTTTTCTCTGGTTATCACCTCTTGCCTTACTGACCAACCTCGCCTTTACACCTGCATCTTTGGTCTGATGTTGCTCTTCAAGGATTGACTTGGTTCGCGATGTGGATACCAATGAGGAATTATACAGCATGTGTGGATCAGGTGATTTGAAATATGAGAAGTAAGACAACTTCATCAGGCATTTCCGTCAGAAAATGAATGGCAGGCTTTTCTTTTGAAAGAATTCTAAAATATTTATTATTTCATATATTTGAGGACTGAGATTTTTTGAAGCCTAGGTTACATTGTAGGCTCTTAAAAATTTGGGAATCAACCATGTCCAAGCCACTTTACTTCAATAAACCTTGCTTGCTTTCCAGTAGTGATAAAGTTAGAACTGTGGTCTCCAAGGTCCTCATCAAACTCCTGGATGCTTTGACTCACCTCAACTACTGAAACAGCCCCCCATAGGTCTCCCTGCTTTCACTCTTGTCTCCTTAAATCTGTTCTCTTCGAAGCAGCTAGATACATCCCTTTAAAATATAAATCAGATCATGTCACACCACAACTGAGAATTCTCCCACAGTTTACCATCCCTCTTAATTCAATAAAGCCAAATTACCAATAAACCAGATAAATAAATTACCAGAATAAAGTCCCAGGTGACTTGGCCCCAATCACCTACCTCATGGGTGATTGTTATTAAGGTGTAGTTAGAAAAATAAATATGAATTTAGATTTTGAGGAATTGGATTCTTTATTCATGAGAAGTTATGCATGAAAGACAACATCTTAAATGTGTTCACTCAGGGGGGATTTTTTTTTAACTGTAACTAAGTTCAAAATCTTATTACAAATTTGTAATGATAATACAAGAAGTTAGGCCATCTGAAAACAAAGAAAGGAAGAGCTTTGTAAACATTTGCATTTCTCAATGGTATAAAGCCCACTTTCTTCTAGGCTTGAGGTCACCTTGGTGCCCTCCTACCCCACTCAAAAAAAACTTTTTTTCTGAGTTTGAGATTAGAAGGACTCAAACTCTACTTTTAAGATATGGGACAACCTTACAGATATTAAGGAAAATGTCCTTGGGCAAAGTAGTCTTCTCAGTAAAACTCTGGTCTCTCACTGAGGCAGTGGGATCACATGTCTGTATATAAGAAGGTGTTGGGTGCCAGATATGGAGACAAAGGACAAAGATGATGAGCTCAAAGTCTTCAAGAATACACTACGAGATAAAAAAAGGAAATGACAGATTGTTTAAGAGGCTTTGGTGACAGCAACCAAATTTGACGACTTCATTTGGATTCTGACTTGAACCAGTCAGATTAAGAGCAATGATGTCACAAAGCGGAGGAGATGGAGAGAAGGAATGAAAAGGGTGATTGTGGAAATGTGCACACTTCCTTGATATTTGATTCTATTAACTACTTTATTTTAACTTTTTTTGCATGTTGTATGATAATGGTTTCACAGGTGAGACTTTTACCTTTTTATAAATATGAACTATTTACAGATAAATTGTATGTTGTCTGGAATTAGTCTCAAAATAATCCACCGGACAGAGTAGGAGTCGGAGTAGAAACAAAACAGAAGTAGTCATATACTAAAAATTTTTGAATCTAGGTGATAAACACATTGGTTTTTATTATATAGTTATATTCTACTTTCATTTATGTTTAAAATTTCATCATTTAAAAAACAAAGACTATCCAAGGGGCTATTTAGGCAAAGAAATGTTGAGCAGGGTAGAGGGTAGTGAGGCCTCTGGAAACTGTGTATATCCCAGATTCCAAGTCACTCAAACTGAAATCTGCTTCAAACGCTGGGTAGCCGAACAGTGCACAATAATATGTTGGATCATGCCAATGCCACATTTTTTTAATTGAATTCTAGTCAATTACAATGTGTCAGTTTCTGGTGTACAGCACAATGTCCCAGTCATGCATATACATACATATGTTTGTTTTCATATTTTTTCCATTAAAGGTTATTATGAGATTGTGAACATAGTTCCCTGTGCTATACAAAAGAAAAGATTTTTTAAATCTGTTTTTATATACAGTGGCTAACATTTGTAAATCTCAAATTCCCAAATATATCCCTCCCACCCCCTTTCCCCAGTAACCATAAGATTGTTTACCACATATTTTTGATCTTTGGAGTATAGAAGGCTTAAAAATCTCACTAGAAACAAAGAAATGTTACTCTGAGAGTTGTTCAAAGATGCCTTGAGCAAAAGATGGGAGACTGCGAGAAGAAGGGCTGGTTATGATGGGCTGAGGAAGGGCATTGGTGCAGCCACGTCACCAACCACAGAGAATGATGAAGGAAGTGAGGGACAAGGCAGGTGGGGATGATGTAGAACCACCATCCAGGTAAATTATTCCCAAAACTCTGGGCATCCCTGGAGCCTAGAACATCCTACATTGGCTGGATCCATTTTTAGCCACCACGTGGTTCGGACAGTTGGCCCTAATTATTCAATAAGGCAACTTCCTCCCTTGGGAAAAAGTGATTGATTTTGTAACCCACACTTTATATCTGTGAAACTGACTGCCGTTCTGGAAATGTTGGTTATCTACGTTGCTAGTCAGATGTAGGACTCGTAGGCAAAGAGTAGCCGTTAGCAGGTGGGCAACTTCAACACACAGTTCCTTTGAGGGAGATGGAGAAAATAAAATATGATGGGGTGCTATCTTGGGATACAGCTTCTGAGAGTTTATTGATCTGATCTGTGGTTCATTAAAAGACATTTATGTTTTTATCAGTCCGTCAGATGATGTAATTAAAAGGCAAGATTCTGGAGGTGGCTGAGTGCTTTCTTGATGACAGTTTTCAGGCAGCTGAAACCAAGGGTCCCACTGATATGAGGTACGAAATACAGAATCTGAAACTTGTGATAAGCGATAAAGAAGAATCCAATAGCTGTTGAGTTGAATGTGAAGAATTCAGGAGTCTTTCCTTTCAGAAAGAGCTTGGGGGAGACTAGAAATTTTACTAAGTGCATTCTCCTGAATATACTCACCTAAAACAAACAGGGGGACTATATTCAATATCTTGTAATAACCTATAATGAAAAATAATATAAAAAATACATATAACTGAATCACTATACTGTACACTGGAAACTGACATAACATACTAAATCAATTATATTTCAGTTAAAAATATAAAATTATAATACTAAAATTAACTTTTTTTTTTTTTTTTTTGCTCATGGAAATGGAATTAACTTTTCATTTTTTGCCCATAGTGCTGAGATGGAGTTATTAAAACACAAGATTTTTTCTGAGAAATGAATATATAATCAGGAAAGACATCTTTCTCCAGAGAGGAACTTCAGGAGGAGGCATGCCATATAAAATTGGAAGGGTTTCAGAATGAAAATGTATGAAGAAAAACACATCAAAGGATGACAGAGCTCTGCTCCCAAGCAGGTGAGAGACCATCTGGATTAATCTTCTTTTCTTAGAAATTATCCTACTGAATCTGCGACTATAAATGTTGATAAATCGTGAAATACTGGTTTTAGGTCACAGGCTAAACTTTTCTGAGGAAGTCATTTATTTTCCCTTTTTGATTCACTGCGTCTTGGGACCAGTCCTTCCTTAAAGCATTGGGTGAGGAATGGGAACGATGGAGGGAGAAGCGTCTGCAGCAGGACTGCGAAATTACGTAGCTGGTGACAGAGGGAGAAGTCGTCTGGAGAGAGGAGGGGCTCTGTCTGCTGGAACCCACAGAGCCTGAAGCTCACCAGCACCAAAGGGAGGAGGGGGGCTAGCTCAGGTCCTCCTTCCACGCTGTGATCAAGGAGCATAGATTCAACAGGTTGACTGTTCTTGTTGCTTTGCCCATAACAGCCCTATTTTATACCTGCTGTCATGACATATCTTTAAAAAGTTCTTTTTTCCCTCAATCTCAAAATAGCCCAGTTTGGTAAAAATAATTGAACTACATCCTCATTTTCTGAGGTCTTCATTTTTTCTTTAAGATTATGTTTGATATTCATTAGACATTTTTAAAAATGGGTGGAAGGACATTCAAGAAGTTTATAGTCATTTGGGATTAACAGATACAAACCACTATACATAATGTAGATAAACAACAAGGTCCTACTGTACAGCACAGGGAACTATATAACTATATTTAACATCTTGTTATTGCCTATAATGAAAAAGAATATTTATATATATATATATATAACTGAATCACTTTGTTGTACACCTGAAACTAGCACAATATTGTAAATCAACTATATTTCAGCTAAAAAAAAAAGAGAAATTTACAGTCAGATTGTTTGTAAGAAAAACCTTTTTTAGATAAGTAGATTCTGCTAATGTCATTCGCAAAATTGCACATGGCTGAACATTAAAACTTTTGCTCAAAAATGTGTGTGTGTATGTGTGAATAAGATATGTGTATACAATGTATATACCCAGATATATGTGTACATATTATATATTCCATATTATATAACATATTTAACACTGTTATATATTATATTTTGTATTTCATATGTACATATCTAGATATAACACGTTTGTACATGTATACACACACCCCACACATATACACATATATCCTAATGGTGATATATGATCCATTTTAAACAAACTGCTGTACGTGTAACTACTCAATTAAAAAAAGTAAGAGTTATAGGCTTTTAAATAATGTGGAAAATATTTCAGATGATAGATGATAAGTGACCTATTTTTTTTTTCAAATATAGGCATATAGAACCCTATTTATACAACATACAAAGAAGAAAACATTTTCTGGATAAATTAAGGGAGAAACTGTATATATATATATATATATATATGATTATACACATGTATATTATATACATATGATTACAAGAGAATTACAACTCCAGTCTTCTCACTTCTGCACAGTTGGGAAGAAAAATACACATGAGAGAAGAAATAGCTAGTACTATAGTAAAAGTGGTCATGAAGATTCTAGGTGAAGCTTAAACTTGGGGAGCAGTAAAAAACGAAAGTATTCTGCAATTAGTATTTCAGTAGTATTTTTAGAACATTACCAGCTTCACGTGATTGTGAATTACAGGTGATGTGACATGACAACAAAATCCACGTGTCACACAGATCCAGGTATTTGGCAAATGGACTCCTGATCGGATGATTTATCTATCTATATCAGATGATAGATCGCATGATTCATCTCTAGGGTGGTAAAAACTGCCGGGGCGATAGTTGCACTATCAATGAGATATGTCAATATGTGTGTACACATTTGATTACGAGTATAAATGCATAAAAACACACACAGATTGTGTACAAGGGATGCGTGTGTGTCAATGCAGATGAGGGTTTAACGGCACTGTGACTCAGTGCACAAGACGCTTCTTGACTAAGACCGATGTGGTGTCTCTTCGTTATCCTGTATCTGATTGATATAAAGGAACGTTTATTCAGTCTAATCTGATTTAAGGCTTTATTCAAACTACAATTTGAAGTAATCCCTTTAAGTAATGTCTTTCTGTCGATACTTTCTCAGTCTCATGGAATCTGCCCCTTTTCCTCTGCTTGTACCCAGCGTGGCATCTGACTGTAGGAAGGAGGGCTCCTGTCACCTTGTGGTGTGGAGTGACAGAGTCCTTGAATTCTTTGTGTCTTTGGGCTCCTAACTAATCCTGACTAAGCTGGGACTCTTGGCATTTATTTTCCACTTTTATTGAGAAATATCTGGCGCGCATCCCTGCATAGGTTAAGGAATACAGAATGATGGTTTGATTTACATACATTGTGAAATGATTCAAGTTCAGATAACATTCATTATCTCATATAGATATAATAAAAAGAAAGAAAAGATGAAACAAAGGGAAAAAAGTGTTCCCCTTGTGAAGAGAATTCTCAGGATTCATTCTGTTGACTTTCCCCTATATCATACGGCAGTGTTAACTAGCCATTGTGTGTGGTATATGACATCCTTATTCATCATATAACTGGAACTTTATTCACCTTTCATCACCTTCCTCCAACCCCCCCCCCTCAACCCTCCCACCCTCTGCCTCTGGGATTCTGGTAACCACAAGTCTGATCTCTTTTCCCACGAGTTTTTTGTTATTGTTGTTTTGTTTAGATTCTACATGCAAGTGAAATCATACAATATATCTTTCTTCGTCTGTCTTATTTCACTTAGCAGAATGCCTTCAAGGTCCATCCATGTTATCACAAAGGGTAGGATTTCCTCATTTATTATGACTGAATAATATTCCATTGTACGTACGTACCATGACTCCTTTATCCATTCATTCATATGTGGACATTTAGGTTGTTTCCATGTCTCAGCTGTTGTAAATACTGCTGCTATGAATATTGGTGTGCAGGTATCTTCCCAACTTAGTGCTTTCATTTTCTTGGGATCTATTTCCAGAAGTGGAATTGCTGGATCACATGATATTTTTAACTTTTTGAGGATACTTCACAGTGTTTTTCATAATGACTGTACCAATGTACAAGCCCATGAGCAGTGCACAAGGGTTCCTTTTTCTTCACATCCATGCCAGCATTTGTTATCTCTTATCTGTTTGATGATAGCCAAAAACTGATTCAGGTTTGGTAAGTTGCATGTTTCTAAGAACGTTTCCATTTCTTCTAGGTTGTTCAGTTTCTTGGGGTATGGTTGTTCATAGTAGTCTCTTATGATTCTTTGTATTTCTGTGGTGTCAATGGTAATGCCTCCTTTTTCATTTAGAATTTTGTTGATTTGGGTTCTCCCTCTTTTTTCTTGGTTAATCTAAGTGTCAATTCTTTTTAAAGAATCTACTCTCAGTTTAGCTAATATTTTCTATTTTTCTATTCTCTTATTTATTTCTGCTTTAACTTTTATTATTTCATTTCTTATACTAATTTTCTAGTTATTTAAGGTGCAGGAAACCCTCGTGCACTGCTCAATATACATATATATATGATTCTGTCTGAATAATGTATACATTGTTGAATATGAGGTATTAAAAGTTCCCAACTTTTAATATATTACTGTTATTTTCTACTTTTAGCACTGATAATTTTTGCTTATATATTTAGGTGCTTTGATATTGCATGCACAAATATTTGTAATTGTTATATTTTCCTTTTATCATTATATAATGATCTTCTTTGTCTCTTTTTTATCATTTTTAGTTTAAAGTCTATTTTGTCTGATGTAAATATAGTTACCTCTTCTTTTTATTTTGATTGCTATTTGCTTGAAACGTCTTTTCCCATCCCTTCACTCTCCATCTACGTGTATCTTTAAGGCTAAAGTGAGTAGCACATTGTTGGATCTTGTTTTTTGTTTTGTTTTGTTTTGGGGGGGGTTGGGGTTTTTTATTTTTTTAAATCCACTTAGCTATTCAATGTCTTTTGATTGGATAATTTAATCCATTTAAGTTTTAAGTACTTATTGATAGATAAAGATGACTGTTGTCATCTTATTCATTGTTTTCTGATTGTTCTGTGGATCCACTGTTACTTGCTGTCTTACCGGCTGTCTTTTTTTATGTTTTGATGTCTTCTGGTATTAGTAAGCTTTGACTTTATCACGTTCTTTTGTGTAACTAGTGCAAGATTTTCCCTTGTGGTTGCCATGAGGTTTATATAAAATACCTTAAACTTATACCACACTATTTTAAACAGATAACAACTATACTTTAATAGAATTCATATACTTTACAGTTGTACTTTTTCTCCTCCTCACATTTTAGGTTATAATTTACATGTTTTTTTATATTATGTAAGTAATGACAGGTAATTGTATTTATGATTATTTTTGCTAAGTTTTTTTTTTAACTTTTAAACTGCTGTTGTAAGTGAGTTATTCACCATTATTAGCATTTTGCAGAAGCTAACTAGAACTATATATTTACAAGTTCCAGTGGGATTTACACTATCTTTTTGTGTTTTTATAGTGTTAATTAGTGTTCTTTCACCTCCACTCAAAGAACTCTTTAGCATTTTCTTAAGGTAGGTCTGGTGTTTATGAACTCCCTCAGTTTTTGTTGGTTTGGGAAAGTCTTTATCCTTCCTTCATTTCTAAAGAACAACTTTGCTGGATATAGTATCTTTGGTTAAGTCATTATATTTTAATATTTTTAGTATGTCCTCCTTTCCTCTTCTGGCCTGAAAAGTTTCTGTTGAGAAGTCTGCTGAGAGTCCTGTGAGGGTTCCCTTGTGCGTTGTCCCTTTAACCTTGCTACTATTTTCTTCTTCTTTGTGTTTGACTTTTGACAGTTTAATTAAAATGCGTCTTGGAGCAGCCCTACTCAGGCTCAATCTGTTTGAGGTCCTCTGGGCTTCAGAGATGTGGATGTCCATTTCTTGTTAGACATTATCGCTTTAAATACACATTCTGTCTCTTTCTCTTCTTCCTGTCATTCTGGAATTCCCATAAGGTGAGTGTTAGTTCTTTTTGTTGTGTCCCTTAAGTTTCTTAGGTTTTCTTCACTCTTTTTCAGACTTTCTTCTTTTTTTCTTTTTATTCTCCTCACTGGCTACTTTCTAATGTCCTATCCTCCAGTTTCCTGATTGTTTCTCCTGCAGAGGAAAGTCTGCTTTTGAAACTATTGAATTGTTCAGTTCAATTACTATATTTCTTAATTGTGGGATTTCTGTTTTGTTTTGTTTTGCTTTGATGGTTTCTGCTGCTTTGCCAAACTTCTGGTTTTGTCCATGTTTTGTTTTCCTAATTTTATTTAGTTGTCTGTCTGTGTGTTCTTGTAGGTCACTAAACTTCTTTAAGAGGATTACTCCACATTCTCTGTTCTCTGCCTGGCAGTTCATAGATCACCATTTTTTTTTAGCATCAGTTATTGGAGCTTTATTCGTTTCTTTTGATGGTGCCATATTTACCTGGTTTTTCATGGTGGAGACAAATTTTCCCCAGTCTGCTCAGTTTGGGTGGCTGACACGCCTGCTGATAATGTTTGTGGGCTGGTAGGGCTTAATATTATGGTCCATTTAGGGGTGAGGCAATGTTCAAGCTCTGAAGTCATGGGTGCGAGTGCGCCACTAGCTGAGAACCCTTGATAGGACAGCTGGCTCAGTTCCCTACCCACCTGAGACTGTGGAATGGGCTTCACAGTTGCTTGTGTCCTCTGGTCAGGCTTCCTAGATGGCTGGAACTGCGTGCCATATTCACTTAGCATATAGGGCTATGAATTAACTTTCGTGCCCTTGCAGGGCTTCAGGACGGGACCTAGGGCCTGGACAGCTTACTGGTTGAGCCCCCAGATTAGACAAGAGTGTGCACTAAGTTCCCTTGTTAGGTGAGGCCACCAGTTCTGCTCTGCAGACAGGAAAACCACACGCTGTGCTCTGGGTTCAAGTGCACTGTAAGCAGGGCTGTTGGATGAGCTGCACAGCTTCCCACATGCTCTGGTTCAGTTCCTTGGTGGAGCAGGCTGGAGGCTGCATTTAGCCTTGAATGGGGCTAGAATTGGTTTCTCTGCCCAGTTGCCTTGGAAGAAGCAGCTCTGAAGCTGGTAGCCCTCTTTGTTGTCTTAACTGAAGTCAACCTGCTCCCCCCCCTCACCAAGTTCCCTGGCCAAAGTGATCTACCAGATCTACCAGCTTTTCTCTGCAAACTCTTGGCTCTGTCTGCCCTTCTCTGGCTTGAGCACTACTGGGCTGCACAGCAGCTAGGTTTTCTTGCCAGCCTTCTGGTCAGAAGCCCTTCCCCCAGCCACAGTGTTTGGAGCTATGTCTCAGCTCCCTTGCTTGGGCAGGAAGGAAAGAGATCTCCAGGCAATTCTAAGTTTCCTAAATAGGCTCTTTGGTTGAGAGGGTCTGAGAGCTACCCTCCATCTTGGCTATGAGTTAATCCCCTGTCTGTTCATTTCAGGGGGTCTTTCCATGCCCAGGGCTGGCTGTGCTCTAGGGGCAAACAGCTTGCCTGCACATCTCTCTGCTTGAGCACTGCTGCACTGCACAGCTTTCAGGTGTTCCTGCCAGCATCCCTGGTCAGATGTGGCAGGGAGACACCCTTCAGGACAGGTAGGGCTGTGAGTCAGATCCTTGCCTGGGTGTGGGCAAACCAGTCTCTAGGACTGGCAGAACTCCTCATCTGGAGGGTCTGAGTCAAGCAGATCTGCAGCCCACTGAGTTCCCTGGTCAATATGTGCCACCCAAATTGGCTCTGCAGACACCTGGTTGTGATTACTACTTGGGCACTGCAGGTATGAACTCAGTCAGCCAAGATCCAGCCTCACCCCCATGTCGTAGGATTCTGTCAGTGGAGGCTGGTTTTTGAATAGTTGTTAGTTGTTCTGCTTCTGAGGGGGAGCAAAGTCGGGAATGACCCATGTCACCATATTGGTAACATCACTCTCCCGGCATTCTTTTGGTTAATGTAGGTCTGGTCCTATTATTTAGAATTCTGCTAATATCTGCTACTGACATGGTACCTAGAACTCTCATGACCTTTTTTATCTTAGCTTAGTTGTGGCCAGTTGCCTCTATCTGCAGAAATACTCCAAAGTCCTTACTCACTCTCTGTCTCTGAGCCTCTGTTCATCTCCCTCGGTTCCCCTGGTTCAGACAGGTAGCCCTTCTGCTGCCTCAGTGTCATCACCTTTGCCATATGCTGTCCATATGGACCACTGGAATTTACCTCTTTAGAGACAAAATACATTTTCTCTTGACAGCTCATTTTAGGATTTTGCTTATTGGCAACACTCAAATTAATGGAAATAACTTCATCTTGTTAAAATGCAAAATAAAATGTAGGCATATTAGTTATCTAAAAGTAAATTATTTCTAAAACGGAATTATTGCTTTTTCAATCCTAAGATTTTTGTTCTGTTTCCCTTCAGGTATATGCACTCACTCTAAGCTAACAAAGGTTTTTTATGCATGTCATTTCAATAGTTCCTGCTGTAAGAATCTGATAATTGAAAGATCACTGAACTTGACTTTGTATTTATTGCTGTGGTCACCTTGGGCAATTAATTTAGCCTTGGTTAATTGGCTTTGGTCTGTTGGTTTGTAGAATGGACAGAATGTTGGCCTCACAACATTGCTGTGAGCATCAAATGCACAGAAGACTTGGCACATGACAAATAGTGCGTCCTACTTCACTTCTCATATTTATTAAAACCTTAGATATACATAGTTTGATATATGCTATGTAAATAACTTGTAACGAAACGAAGCTTTAAAAATAGGAAGCAAAACCCTACCACCAGTATCAACAATTTAATGTGTTCCTTTTCATAGCTTGTCTATATACATTCACTTCCAGAGATATAATCAGCGTACAGATTTGTATTTTACATTATCATTAAATGATAATTATTTTTAACATTATTATATAATCTTTATAATATCAACTAAATGGCTTAATATATCAAATAACCATCATTAATATTTACTTGATACTGAACTTTTAGATTATTTCTAAGTTTTGTCATACCAAATGATTTTTGTAATGGTGGTCAAAAAAAGTCTGCTTTGAGTCTGTGACACGCACACACACAAACACACACAAAAGCTTTTCTTATTGAAGGACCTGCAATAAACACACGGACCCTGCACTGAAAGATTTATGCAGTGGGATGTCTTTGCACAGGAAACTTTGGGTCCTTGACATGTTTGTCCCTCATCTAAAGTCCCTGGATACTTTTACTTTTCAATGCGTATTTATGATGCTGGCCATAGTCTCAACAATTGGAACACGGGCTAATTCCAGAATTTACCACTGCCTGAAAGCTAGCCAATCTCTGGCCCTTCTCTTGCCTTATTAGCAACTGTTCAAACCACAGCAGAACTTTCCAGTCTACCATTTGGACAAAGGCTAGAGGCTGAGGGGGAGGAAATATTTGATGGTGCCAAGCTGAGTAGCAGCCCTCAGCTCTGCAGAACAGCACACTTGACCTGTAGAAAGAAACTGATGAAGTTGTCAAGTGTAGTGCCATAGGCCACACCACTGAGCATCAGCTCTCAGTGCCCCTCCCTGGGTGCAAGCACACTGGGGTTCACCCACAGGGCTCAGACATCTGTGCATCCGTGAGAGAGTCAGAGGATGTCCACATGGCCAACCGAGCAGCTGGGCCCTGCCTGCAGCTAATGCATTTATGCATTTAGCATTCCTAGTTAAGCAAGTGTCCTTTGGGTGAAATATAATTAATCTCCTTCTAAGTGTCAGGAATAGGGTGGTTACATGTGATTTTAGGCAAGAACATAAAGGGGACAGTTATTCTGTAGAGTGCAGTCAAGGGTAGGAGTAATTAGTTACAAGGCAGATGGAAATAAGAAAAGGCCTTTTTGAACAGAGACTAGCTATAAACTTGAGAAAGATACAAGAACATCCCATATCTACAGCATTTTAATTAAAAAATGTTTTAAAAGCACCCACAAAGCTTCCAAAAGCAGTTTCCATCAGGAATAGAAAATAACAATCTTCTTAAATAAATAGAACTTTTATAAACACAAAGTGATACCTTACTACTGTTTTAATTTTGATTTATTTGCAAGACTTGACGTTAAACATTGTGCCCACCACCCCAAACAAACTATGCCTTTGAATTTTTTGAGTTAGAGGTAATTTGAAAACAAATGGCCATTTGTAAAGTAGAGGAGAGATTTTTTTGGTCAAGGGCTGAGATTTCAGGATGGTTATTAATCAGAGTAATAATATCCCCCAATGGTTTGATTGGTGAATTAACAATCACATGATGCTGGTTAAGTACCTAGTTCTGTATTTTTAGGTTGGCTACCAAGAACTTGACGAAAGAGGGGATCCCACCCTCACTCTGTTCAGGACCTGGGCCGTGAGGAGCTGTACCTCATGCAGATGAGAGCACATCTTCTCAGCTGGGTCCTGGTTTAGGCTCCTCCTGTCTCTACATCCTTCCTCATCCACAAATGTGATGCTCAGAGCAACCCCGATGGTAAGAGTTCTTAATGCCACTCTCAGGATGAGTCAGAGTCTCCTGGCTCATCCCAGATATTCTAATCCACTGGGCCATGTTTTTGCTTTGGTTTGGATTGAGCAGTGAATGCCTGGCCTTATATGTATGGAATATACATTTATATATGGCATATAAGGTATATATACTCTTTAGCCATTTATCCATTTACAGCTACTTAGATTGTTTCTATATCTTGGCTATTGTGAATAATGCCAAAATGAACACAGGAGTGCAGATATATCTTTGAGATCCTGTTTTTATTTCTTTAAAATATCTCAGCAGGAGGATTGCTGGATAATACGGTAGCTTTATTTTAATTTATTGAGGAACCTCCATATTGCTTTCTGTAGTGGCCACACCAATTATATTCCCACCAATAGCACACAAGAGTTCCATTTCTCCACATCCTCACAAACGTCTTGTTTCTTGTGCTAACTTTAGGCTAATTTGTTTTTCATTTTCTGGTTTATTGAAGTGTAAAGTTAGGTTGTTTATTTTAAATCTTTCCTTTTTCTTAATGTAGACATTTATTGCAATGAACTTCACTCTCAGAACTTCCTTTCCACCATCCCATACATTTTGATATATTGTGTTTCCTTTTTTGTTTGTTTCAAGGTATCTTTTTATTTCTTTTTCAATTTCTTCTTGGCCCATTGGCTGTTCAGGAGTGTGTTGTTCATTTCTACTCATTTGTAAGTTTCCTAGTTTCCTCTCATTATTGATTTCTAGTTTCATACCATCGTGATCAGATAAGATACTTCATAAGAGTCCAATTTTCTTAAATTTGCTAAGACTTGCATTGTGACCTATCACACAGTCTATCCTGGAAAATGGTCTCTGTGTGCTTGAAAAAAGTGTATATTCTGATGCTGGAATATTCTGTATGTATCTGTTAGGTTCATTTGGTTTAAAATATGGTTCAACTGTAATACTTCCTTGCTGATTTTCTGTCTGGTTGATCTATCTATTACTGAAAGTGGGATATTGAACTTCCCTGCTATTGTTGTATTGTAGTCAACTTCTCCCTTCAGATCTGTTAGTATTTGCTTTATATATATATATTTAATTGTTATATCTTTCTGATGAATTGACTATTTTATTATTATATAATGACCTTATTTGTCTCTTACTACTGTTTTTGACTTAAAGTCTATTTTGTCTGGTATAAGTATAGCTACTCCTACTCTCTTTTGATTTCTCCTTGCATGAAATATCTTTTTTAGTTCTTTCACTTTGAACCTATTTGTGTCCTTAAATCTGAAGTGAGTCTTTTGGAGTCAGCATATCCAAACCAAACCAAGCAATTGCAGCATCTAACAAGCTTTGCTGCTGGTGCCTCTTAAAGATAAATACTCATCCATCCAGCACCTTCATTTCTGTAATGTCTCACTGTCCAACTTGATAAATGCCTTCTTGCTTTTTTTTTTTTTTTTTTTTTTTTTTGGTATCTCTTTGAATGAGGAATGTAAACTGAAAAGGCCTATACTATAGTATGGTCTTGCTTTTCAAAATATTTAACAACTCCATGTTTTTTTATTGGAAAATTTAATGCATTTATGTTTAGAGTAATTATCAATAGGTAAAAATGTATGAAATGCTGTCTTATTAACAGTCTAATTTTCTGACTTTTGGTATTTTCTTTGTTCCTTTCTTCATCTCTTGCTGCATTCCTTTAAGAATTAATTTTTCTTTCTAGTAGTGTGCTTTGGTTTTCTTTTTTCTGTCTTTTGTGGATCTACCGTAGGTCCTTACTTTGTGGCTACAGTTAGGCTTACATAAAATTTATTAAAAATATAAGTCTATTTTATACTAAAAACATTTTAACTTCATTTGCATCCAAATATTTTTACTCTATACTGTTTTACTCTTCCCTCTTTTATGTTTTTGATGTCACAATTTACACCTTTTTATAATATTGTCCATCCATTAGCAAATTATTTTAACCATAGCTATTTTTATACTTTTGCCTTTAAACCTTTATACTAGAGGCAAACATTTAACACAACACTATACTAAAATATTACACTATTCTGATTCTTACTATATGGTTACCCTTACCTGTGTGTTGTGTATTTTCATATGTTTTCATGTAACTAATTAATGGATTATTTAGAAACTCTACCTTTATGCTATAGATTAATTAAGGTTGGTGTCAAAGTATTTTCCAACAAATCCTTGACTCAGCAATTTGATATAAATCCTGGCAGATGGAACTGGTTATTTTTATAGAAAAAGTCAATTTTCTGGTCCCATGTAAAGAAAGTCTAAGCCAGTTTATTTCACATAATACTTAGTTTTTGAATAGATATGTGAATGGTGTCAGGGAAAATGACACAATATGCTGGATACATGTGAGATTGCAATAAATATTTCTTTAATTGAGTTAGATTTTAGCCAGAAGAATGTATCATATCCATCAACAGAAAAACAAACCACAATGTTGCTTGGAGCATATGAAAAGTTGCCCTGGCAATTCTCATCTATTTAGTGGTCACGTTGATCCTACATCATGTTGATTTCCTACAAAGTTAATTTCTCACTTCTTCAGAATGTAATGTCAGCCCAGTTGTACATCTTTCTTCTCCTTACCCAAAAGCATCACCTCAGTCCATATTCCAATACCTAAAATGCATTAAAACTATGACTCAATTAAATTCTGTTCCATTTTGACAATTGTAAGAAAAGTTAATAAATAGGAAAACGCTTGTGCAATAATATAATTTAAGGTTTTGTTTTTTTTTTTTTAAATTTTATATCATTGTAAAGTAAAAGTACACCACTGATAAAGTTTGATACTTAGGCTTTGAGTGTGGAAAATATTAGTAGATTAAAGAGGTGATGATATCAGAGATTATAGGACCAGGTTGTGAAAGAAAATTTGAAGATGAACAACTCTTAGGAATCCTAAAATCATGCAGCCCTTCTAATTAAACCCACCTGGATGTGATTTCAGACCTGCTAGTGGCAAGATGGATAATCTTAGGAAAATCATAACTTTTCTGGGCATCAATTTCACCTGCCACAAAAACACAAAGCTCAAGACAGTTGTGAGAATGTAATGAGATACGTTGCTTAACAGAGTGAATATTAGCTGAAACATACTAAAAACCAAGAACTATTCAAGAATAATATTGTGACTAAAGTGACTGGTATATAGTCACTGCCCTAAGCCCACCTAGGGCTCACCTCCACCATCTGGTCAACTCCACTTCTCCCTTGGGTTCCTTCCTACTGAAACAGTGTCCATAACCAGTCCATAAACATTTTGATTGCTGCCTCTTTACAACAATGATATATACATAATACCTACCCAGTGAGTGGTTGCCAGCTGGTTAATAATCCATGAGGAAGTATTTTCAGCAGTTAGACATGATGTATAATGATTAAATATTATTTTCTATTTTCAACTATATAATCATTTTGAGGTTGTTTTCCCTTAAAAATGTATCAGGATTAATATAATCTCTTTCCAAATATACCAGGGAAGCACTAATGAAAGTGTGCAAGACCACAAGTCACACCAGCTGAAACACAGAATTTCAGCCATATGCCAGATTTGGAGAGTGTCATGGAGCCGCCAGAATAGCTTTTAAGAAGCCAGATGTCACTGCTGGGGAAATACTTTCCGCTCCTGCTCATTTAATTCCTACGTTACTAATTAGCCTTAGCCCACACAGAACTAAAATTATTCACTGAGAAAAGATGTCTTGACTTTCAGTTATATTTAAAGTCCACACTTTTTGCTATCACTTTGTTGGCGCACCCTCTGCATCCTGCACTTTCTTCCTCTCTGCCTCCCTCCCTTCCTTTACTCAATGTTCATGTGCAGAGTTAATCAAATGCTTCCATCTCCCTTCGGATGTCAGTCATCATCTCACATTTAGCAAGTGCAAAACCCAAC
Organism: Camelus ferus; assembly: GCF_009834535.1. NCBI lineage: Eukaryota > Metazoa > Chordata > Mammalia > Artiodactyla > Camelidae > Camelus > Camelus ferus. Next base: position 8,173,553 of record NC_045700.1, read on the forward strand.
TTCTGATCCTACCCCCACCCCAACTCGTTCCGTTTCTCAGTAAATATCTACTTTATTGTTCCCGGTTCTCAGAGACAGTAAGTCCCCGAAGCATCCTTGCTGTCTCTTTCTTTCCAAGCCAACAATCAACACATTCTAATGTTCTGGAAACTGAAAAGTTTTTTTGTTTGTTTATTTGTTTGCTTGCCATGGTCTCTTGTCTGGATTATCGCAAGGGACTCTTAAGTGGGTTCCCAGATACTAGTGTCATGTTCTACTGTCTACTCAAAAAATGTCAGCCTTTGAAGGTTCCGGGTCTACATGTCGTTTCTCTTCTCATCACCCTCATCTGGCTTCCCTTCTCACTGAGAGGAGGAACCAGACCCTCTACTGTGGTCCAGGGGGCCCTCTCTGCTCCCCCCCACCCCACAGCTGTCTTCCTGTCTACAGCGATCTCCTTGCTATTCCTAAGCACAGTCCTTGCTACTTGCTGTTTTTTCCCTATTGGATCTTCTTCCCCAAGAGGGAATCACTCCTCTCTGGTATACACTAAACATCACCTTCAAGTTAAGGTCTTTCTTTCCCACTTTTTATAAAACAGCAAATCTCCACCCAGTACAGGCATCACCTTCCCCCAGACGTTATCTTTTCTGCCACAGTTATCACCCTCTGAAATATTGTATGAGTACTTGCTGATGAATTTCTAGATTTCTGTGCCTTGAACAGAACATCAGCTCCCGGAAAGGAAGCAGTGGTTTCTTTGGTGATTTGCTCTATTCCTGTGGTTTGAAACAAAACTTTCACATAGCAGTCAATTCATAAATATTGTTAAATGACTGGATCAATACTAGTGACACAGAGATTTTAGAAAATGACCCTTTCTCTCAGAGTTTTCATAACTTTCTCTCCTGGATCTAAAGTAGGAACAGAGGGACCATATCCTACTATATATTGGGTTAAAATTATCAAGGTAGATATACCTTCGTGGTACCCTCTCAAATAAGTAGTGCTGAAACTAGATACGGTTCTACCTAAAGGTGAATGAGTTCTTTGGATAATTTCAAAGTGTGAAAATGGGGAAAGGATGAAATGTGTCCCTTCTTCCAAATGCGTTCACAAAAACTGGTTAATTCTATATCAGCTCAGTAATAGTCACTAGCTAATTAGCCAAATAATTGAGAAGATTGAAATCAATGGAAACCACATGTTTATTTACAAAGTAGGTTAAAAGGGGAAAAAAAGGAATGTGACTGTCACACGCTAGCTCTGGATACACTTTTTCACAGCCACTCATACTGATTGAGAAGAACCTCGCCTCAAAATACCAGGAGAAGTTTGGGGGGTAATGGCTTGTATCAAACCAGGGAGAACTTGACCCAAATGGACACAGAGCGAGGTCCCACCAATAACTCTTTAATTCACAATCCAGTGTTTGAATCTATGCCAGTCACTCAGTCAAGACGTATGTCTTAAAATCCACCTGTGATGACAAACCATTATTTCTAATAAGAATGTTTATCTTTTTCCTAAGCAATAGCACCAAATAGGCAATGTCTGAAATAAGGTTATGCAACATTAACACTATTAATTTGGCAAATAAATCCTCTTTGCCATTTTTTTCTAAGTGAAGATTTATAAAATTGCTATTTTACATTGCCAATGAATTCTGCAAATCAAAATAAAATTACTTGAAATGCAGATGCTGTTCTGAGTAAGTCACCCTGATTAATTCTGTCCTTATTTGCAATTTATAGCAAAATCTGTATTCGTTTCTGCCACTCCGTCTACTTGGTACAGTTGCTAAACATTCCTATCAATATTGCAGACAAGATGGAGCACCTGATTAATCCAAATACCTCAACATAGTTTGCCTGATCTTAGCTAATGTATCTTATATTGACAAAATCACAAGTACTTAAGAAATCAGCACACAAAATGTTACTCACCGTCTTGTAAATGTCAACCTAATTGGGAGGCAATATTATGTGCTTCCATGCTTGCTTGATTTAAATTTTCTGGCATAATTGAAAATATGTTTTAAAAAATCTTACAGATTAAAAATAACCTGGTTATAACTGAACAAGAAAAATTAGACTCATTTGATAACATTCGCATTTAAATACTTAGCACTACGCTTGTATTCAATGATTATATCAAGTAAACCCTCCAAATTGGCAGTAAAAATGTAATTGCCTGAGAAATAATGTAATAAAATCTAAACAACAAATATATGGAGTCTACATTATAACTTGAGCAAGTCAATAACAAAAGAATTGATAGTTTTGCTCTTGATATTTTAGAATTTCTATTTGAGACTGTTTATGTTACTATGTGAATTTATGATTTAGCATCAAAAATGCAATGTTAGAGAACTTTCTCCTTTCTGTTTCTTAAAAGCACCGAATAAAATTATAAAATCAAATTCTTTATTATGGATTAATTAAAGAACAGACTATCTCCCTAAAAAAATATAGGTACAATAGAATTTCCTGTATTTTCTCCAAATCTAACCACATGTCTCTTCCTCGATCATTGCTTCTCATGACGAAAGAAACTCACTTCTTGTTAATACCTTGAAAGTAGATTTAATTCTCAGCTTTGACTGCCTAATTTTACATAACATCTGGAACTTGAGTCAACAGTACATCCCTAAAAACCTTTCATTTGAGCCTTCAAGAGAGAATCTCACTTCTTTATTGACTCTGTAAATGAACAATTATTAAAGTGCCAATTCCACATTTTTTAAAAATAAAATGATCTATTTCTTCACTTGACAGTGAGGTCTCTGAAAGTGTGGATCAAATGTTCATCATCACTGAAACCAAAAGATCTCAAACAGTTCCTAATGCACAGAGGTGATTCGGTATGTGCTTGTTGACTTTAATGAAATAGAGTTGGCGTAAGCTTACAAAGCAGAAAGCTTGTTTTAATATACTTTAGAAAGCTCCTTAATTTCTGTTTATTTATCCTAACAACACTGTGCCAAAGATTGTGGATTTATAACAGTGAATAGGTAGATAATCTTGCAGGCTCAAGTGACTGATAGAATAAAAAATTGCAAGGAAAATCTCTGTCAGTAAGACCACTGTCATTCACTCAGACACCTATTTATAAAGCTTTTTACCAAATACCTAATGTGTGCAGGACACTCTGTTCATTTCTGGCCATGCAAAGACATCCCTTAGCTCCAGGGAAGCATTCCTCATAGTGTTACTGAGTCCAAACTCATTCTGCTCATCGCACCTGATCTTAGCTAATACATCAGGATACAAAGTGGGGCAAGGAATATTGACTTTATTTCCATTACAGTAGGATATTTGTAGTTGTATTACAGTATGCTGTCCACACAGGACTACTGGTTTCTTCCACCAACAGCTGTTTTCCCCAGGACTTCATTTCTTACATGTCGTGTAGTACAACGTCATGAGAAGAAGTTAAGTTAGTGGAGACAACACCATAACAGGGACTTTAAACACTTAATATATATATGTGTCACCTGAATGTGGAAGCTGACCATTCCCAGCAAATGGCCAGCATCCAAAGACCATAGGCTTCCCTTCCACATAAGCCAAATTAGCATACGCTTCCTCTTCTGTTTCTGGATCAGAGCCTCCTCGCCCTCTTGTAATAGAAAAGAACAAATCTGATTCCATATGAGATCTGTTCCTTTGACTCTGACCCTGTGCTCTGTCTCCTGTGCTCAGTCACGCTGGTTTTGCTCCTTTTGTAAAAGAATGTTGCCTAGAGCTTGAAATAGACAGGAGAGCCCATTCTCAAGGCTCTGACCTCTAAGGATATTAACATATTTACATTCATATAGAGATTAAAAGGTTGCAGAATAGAAAGTAACGTTTGTTTTGTTGGAGGGTTACAGGGACACCATGATCCGACCCCCATGGACAGCTGCAAGAACAAAGGATCCCAAGAACAAAGAATCCTACACCAAAAAGTTCGCAACAACCAACCACACCACCTCCCCTTTTTAGTATAAAAGGAGCCTGAATTCTAACTTCAGGAAGATGGTTCTCCAGGATATTAGTCCCCCATCTTCTCAGTCTGCCGACTTTTGGAATGAAGCTGCTATTTCTTGTCCCACACCTTGTCTTCTGATTTATTGATCTGTCATGCAGTGAGCAGAGTGAATTTGGACTTGGTAACACTCTGATTGCCAGGACTTGGGTCCCAGGCAGCAGCATCTCAATGTGAAGCTCTCTCTGGTCCTCTCTAGTTGGTCTTACAGAAGGAGAAGGACAGGACCCTCAGACTCCTCACCTTCATGCTGAACATGTGGTCTCTGATGCTCTGAGACCAGAGCAGGTGTCACTGTCACAGTATAGGAGTGGTTTTCCTACAGATGTCCCCAGTGTGACATACTCTACCCTGACCACATGTGCCTTCAGTCTGTACATCCGTGTATCGGATTCCTTGTTTTTCTCCTTTCCAAGGAGCAATGACTGAGTACAGACAGAGAAGTGAGCAGACTGAGATGCGACCTCTGCTTTCATGAAGTTCACCAACCTTGGACACAGAGCACATGTCAGGCCTACGTGCCTTGGCTCATGCTGCTTTCTCCGCACGACTTTTGGAAATGTTATGTGTGTGTGTGTTTGACACCATGCCCACCTTCCAAACACATACACACACACATAAACAGACGTCCCCAAATACATTTTTTTTTCTTTTTCTATCAAAAGTCTTCCTGCTACATATAGATGAAATTTTCTTTCTCTCTTTACCATCTACAAAGTTTAGCAAGGTATCTAGATCATCTTCTATGGGCATCCGAGGCTTAATGTATAAATAAATAAACAAATGAACAAATAATGAACCCAAGTTTGCAGTGATCTATTTAGATGAGAGCAATTGAAAAAATGTTTAGAAACGTGCTGCTTTGTTAGGTCATTATTTTCAAATATTGACTGTGTCTGCCAGTGTGATGATTATGCTTCCCCAGCCCCCAGACATGAGGCAAGCCAAATGACTTGCTATATCCAGTAAAACACAGCAGAAGTGACGTTACCTATTCTTGAGCAGAAATGTGAAAGGCAGTTGCCTAGTTCCCTCATCTCTCTTTGCTCCTGTGCTCTGAACCCAGTATGTCCCACGAGGGGGCTTTGTCATCAGTCTGACTCTAGGATGTACGGGATACGGAACAGTATCAGCTAAACCCACAGATGGTGTGTAGAGGGAGGCAAAGGTCAACTTCTGCTGTTTTAAGCCTTTGACATTTGGGGGTAGTTTTTCATTTTGTTTTGTTTTGCTATAGCACAATTAAATCTAACCAAAATGGTTAATGGAATATCAAGGACTTGTTTATTTGATAGAGGAATTATCCAGACCTCCAAAAAGTCTGAGACCCCGAAATCATTTAAAGAAAGAACCTATCATCATTCCTTGGAATGAAGTTGACAGCAAGCTTGAGTCATTCTTACGTTTAGAGTTCTTGCAACCACACTGAGGTAGTGTTACTAGGTCCAAACTTGTACTGTTTGCCACATGACTGGCCAATAAATCAGGAGATGAGTTGTTGGGACAAGGAATGAGACTTTATTCAGAAAATCAATAGACCAAGAAAATGGGAGACTATTGTCCCAAAGAACCATCTTCCCTGGTTAGAATTCAGGCTCCTTTTATACTAAAAAGGGGAGAGGGTGTGGCTGGTTGTTGCAAACTTCTTGGTGTTGGAATCCTTTGTTCTTGCAGCTGTCCATGTGGGTCAGGTCACAATGTTCCTATAAACCTCCAACAAGACAAATGTCATTTTCTATTCTGCAACTTTATATCTCTATATGAATGGGAAAGTGTTATACTCTTAAAAGTCAGAGCCTTGAGAATGGGCTCTCCTGTCTGTTTCAAGCTCCAGGCAACATTCATTTACAGAAGGTGCAGAACCAGCATGACTGAGCCCAGGGAACAGAGCACAGGGTTAGAGCCAAAGGAACAGACCCAGTATGGAGTTACATATGTTCTTGTCAGTTACAGTATAGAATCTATCATAATTTATAGACAAGAAAGCAGGCAGAATCACTAAAAGCAATTACATCTGTTGAGCTTCTACTATCTTCCTGCTCTATATAATGTTTTAATTTTTTCAATTATTCTAGAGGTGGTGACTTAACATAAACATGGAGACCTTATTCTTTGGCTTTTCATTCTGTGTGTTTGTGAGGTGTGTGTGTTTTAGTGTGCACGCATGCTGGCTGGTAAGGATAAGTGATAATGGGGGAGGCATACAACCGTGACTGCTTGTCCCCACGACACCACGGGTTTTGTAGAGCAGTTCAAGTTCCTATTCTGTAACACATTTTCTTATTTGTAAAATGCAATTGTGAAAATAAACATCTAATACTACATGCCGCAAGCCTTTGAAGGTACAATTGCTTCTATATATGTTAGATTCCTCTGCTATTATTAACAGGGGAGGACTCTCTCACTTCTGATTTTTCCAAATGAGTCAGCAAAGCATAGATGTAAGAATGCAAACATTTCCATATGGACGTGTCCCTGGTGGAGTAAGAGAAAAAAAAGTAAATATAATTTAAATTTAAACCTAGTTCCAAGTGCCCATAATTTCCCACCATCAAATAGATAGGAAAAGATTCATGAACTCTTTTTTGTTAAATGATAAAAGGGAAGTCAGAAAGCAAATAAAAATGTAGCATTTAACGGCACGCTAGCTGAAGAAATGTCACTTGGAATTAATAATGTGCAGAATTGCAAAACGTCTTAGAGATTCACAGACCCATATCATCCCTTGACAGTGTGGAAAACTGAGACTCCAAGAGACCATTCTAGTATTTAGTTTACCTAAGACAGTTTAATGAATTGCAGGACGTCAGAATTTGGATAAGTCGAAATTTTGCTAAAAATAAAGTGGTGCTAAATTTCATTTTTCTGGCCCTGTTTGTAATGCAGGTAGTGGTTAGAACTGATCTGGGTTCTGTTGTCACTTGTATACCTTGCAATTCCTGTCTTTTATTTGCTTTCGCATTTGTCCAGTTAACATTCTAATTTATTCCTCCGTGCAGGGAACTGAATTCTGATAAGCAAACGGTATCATATCAGGAGGCAAAAGGAATCCTTGAGAGAGTAATTCCCTTTTGTTTGCTTTTTATAAGCCTATCTTTCAAACCTTGATTACATGAGATTAATGATCTGACTTTAGAGCTTAAAACACAAAATCATTATACGCCAAACAGCTAATAGGCCACCTAAACAGAGGCTAAAGTTTTAATGAGCATTAAGCAGGTTGCTCTGAGTTAGGGTCTGTGAAGAGTGCTTTACGTGAACAATGTTCTCATTTAAGTGAAGACGCAGATTCCTGATTTCCCTTGAATTTTACAAGGCATTTGGAGCATCAGAGAGCAACACTGACTGCAGCTTAAAAACATCACTTTTTGCAAAAGTTCAAATATGGTTAAAAGATGCCTCTTTAAGATAACCACTTTATTTTATTTTTTAATCTTATTTTTTATTGACATGTAGTTGATTTACAATGTTAGTTTCAGGTATACATCGAAGTGATTCAGTTATACATATACATACATAGGTTTTGGTTTTTTTTTTTTTTTCCAGTTTCTTTTCCATTATGGCTCATTACAAGAAATTGAATATAGTTCCCTGCACTCTACAGAGGGCTCTTTTTTTTTTTTCAATTGAAATATAGTCAGTTATAATGTGTCAATTAATTTCTGGTGTAAGGTAACAATTTTAAAATAACAAATTCAGTTGGAAGAATAAGGATAAGTGGGCTTTCATGAATATTTTACTATAAATTCATCTACTCTGCCAAAAGACTAATAAGACCTCAAAAGCTGGCTCTTTAAGGGGAACCAAACACAGGACATTTAGGAGAGGCAGGTCTGGATCAGACACCAGAATGGAGGTCTTTGCAAGACAGACAGCAAATGCCAAGACACACAAGAGGACCATAAAAGAGAAGCAAGGAGGGGAACCAAAGAAAAACGTCAAAGATTTGCCTAATCCCTGTCTCCAGGAGGAAATTTGTATGAAGTTAACACAAAACATTGAAGTGTGCACTCTGCAATTTCGCCCTTTAAATAAGACTAGACAGAAAAAGACATTTACATCATTTTAAAAACCAAGAAAATGACCAAAATTATGAAAAAATGAAAAAACAATCAAATAAGAATCTGGGACGATTTAGCTTTCTTTGCTGGATACAAGATCACTCGTTCTTTTACAAATCTTTATCGATTAACTCTAAAATGTCTCGGTTAACGGGTGAAGCATGCATGGCTGGGACTCTCAGGAACCTCCAACTTCAAACAATAGTGAGACACGTATTTGATTGGGGAGCATTAGGAATGCTTCGTGAATTCAGAGAAGACAGAGAGCCTTGTCTCCGATGTGGGTAAATTATCAGGGATCCTGCTTGACAGCGAAGAAGGCGTCAGAGAGGCACTGGGGTGTATATGTCAAGTGCACAGGATCTGGAATCGGCCTCTGTAGGGCAGATCCGGGCTCTGCACCTCACTCCATGTGTACCCTTAGGTGAGTTGAATTAGTTAATACTCCAGCAGCCTTTAGAACAGCACCAGGCATTTTTCTGTTTCATGCAGTGAGCTTCCGGCAGCCTGAGGAGGTGAGGAAGGTTATGGAGAACAGGCAGACAGAATTGACTGGTGGAGGAAATCTGTGTGGAACTGCCCTGAGCAGAATCCCCAACCAGGACTGAGCAGGAGAGAAGCCCAGAGCCCGGCTGCAGACTCGTAAGCCCTATTGCACGGACCTGCTTCTCTGTCACTGGACAGATCACTTTGTCCACCTCACGCCAGCCTGTGGGTGCATCACAGCCCTACACATCTGGTACCCGGGAAAAGTAGTTAAGTTCTCGCTGACTGTGTCGAGCAACAGAGTAAAACATACACCACCTCCAGAGCTGAGACCTGGGTTCCCTCTGGGGCCATATGTCCGACTTTCTTCCACACTCACCTTGTTTTTTAACCCTCTGCACTATTTCCTTCTCCCTGCTCATTGCTCGCCGATGCCAAGTTCAGGTCCTTTGTTTGCCTCCTTCCAAATCCATTCTTAGGTGCAAATACACTCTTTTTGACTAAATCATGAGCCTATCCTCAGAGCTCAGGTGAAACCCATTTTCTCCAGACGCCTTCTCTCACGACCGCATCTCAGCATCATCTTCCTCCAGTCACGTGCCTCCAGGGACATTCTGACCTGACCCGAGCATCACAGATACACCTTGTTGTATCACTATTTGTGACTCACGTGGTTCACGTATCTGTGATTGACCTCCTTGAAGGGCGATGTGTGAATTACCTTTCAGCATCTCTCGAGGTTGGACACTAGGACAGTTTGGGCCAAAGAGATAATGTGAAATACCGAATCATCTGTTTCCTCAGTAATGCCGCGGGATACTGCCTAGATTGGCTGATGGTAACGTTTTAGGATAGAATTTCAAATTTCAGCCGCAGCTCGATGTACAGGAGCTCTAAGAGGAACCCGAAGGCTAGATGTCTTCAGTGCTGATTCAAGCGGGACTCATACTGCTGGGCGTACATCACACGCAGAGGCCTTAAGGATAGCCAACAATGTCCTGCTGTACGGCCAGGGAACTATATTCAATATCTTGTAATAAACTATAATGGAAAAGAATCTAAAAAGAATATATATATATATATATATATATATATATATATATATATATATATAAATGTTTAACTGTATCACTTTGCTGTACACCTGAAACTAACATAACATTGTAAATCAACTCTACTTCAATAATTATTTTTTTAAAAAAAGAGGGTGGATTTTGCATTGAGATACCATAGCCCCGCCCCCCCCAAATCACAGCCAGAGGAGTGCACTGTATTTGTGCCAGGAGCCCAGGAAACCCCAGCAGGGTGTGGGTGATCTTTCGGAGTGCCAAAGAGTTGGGGCAAACTCATATTTCTTTTATTAAGATCAACACAAATGTGTTACAGTGTATAATGCAAAATGTGTATCATTAAAAAAATTTAACCTGAAAAAGTCTGTAGGTTTCAGGCCTCTACGCCATGTGCTCCGGAGTCATTTTCTCTCCTTCAATGGGGAGAAAAAAGGAGTAGGGAAGAAACCCACAGTGACTTCTCTGCCCTGCGGGGACTGCACACAGTCTCCAGATGGACAAGTTCCCTGTGGGACTGGTACCTCCGGGAGCCGCCGTGACAGTGCCTGAAAGACAATTTCTTTTCTAAGGGAAGCACCTTCCAGACAGAAATAGACAGTGTCCTGCCTTGTCATTGTAATTAGTCAAACTGTTTTGTTTAATTAGAATAAATGTGTTTGGAATGCTCTAATTACTTGTTAAGTGAGGAAAACATTTGCTCTAATTAGGTATTCATTAGAAATTCAAAAATCACTTAATATTAGCAATTAAAACTGGAACTGTGCTTTGAGATGGCATTCCCCATGTCAGTGACTGGTTCAGCATTTTGCTCAACTGACTATGATTTTGGAGGTGGGGGAGAGGGCTCAGGAGGAAAGAGAAAGTAGCAGATTTAATTGGGAAACTCGCTATGGGGTGACCAGGACCTGAAACAGCCAGTCCCCTCAGAAGTAACTGATGCAGAGCATTGAGCGAAAATCTGGGGAACCCTTTGTTTAGAGCAGAGCTTAGAGAAAGGAGGGTGGGAAAGGAAGAGAGCAGAGAGAAAGAAAGCAAGGAATTCATCCAACAAATAACTGGGTCCTTTCAATGTGCAGAACCATGGGTGCTCATGCCAAGAGCGGCCCCACGAGGGAATCAAGTGTTAGTGCAAAATATCAGCAGGCGATGTGATAGTTCAAAGTTCAGGAAAAACGTCACAGGACAATACTATAAATTGCATCAAGGCAAACGATGACAAAATGTCCCATAAATGAGAGAGTATGAGGATTAACAGCTCTGTCAAAGGAGCGACCATCCCTCAGGCAGGAATTCATCAGGCAGCCTTGTCATGTGGGCGGGGTGTTTGTTTAGGTGGCAGAGAGAAGGGTAGGGCACTGCTGCTCCTAGGTTGAACACAGGGTCATGGATATAAAACATTTTTAAAACACGCATTTTGGTTTACCTTAAGAATGCAATTTGATAAAAGCTATTGGCCAGCTGGCTTCTTGCTACCCTGTTAGAAAAAAAATTGTTTTGATAATTTTTTTGAAATTATCAAAGCTGTTTTCCTAGATGAAATGAAACAGTGGCCAAGTGTCAATAAAGGTCAATACAATGGGCTGACTGGCGCCTCTGCTTTGAAAGACTTCACCTTCCCTATTCATTTTCTTCCCCTTCCTTTTCATAAAAGCTTCCAAAATTGCGTTTCAATCTCCCGTAAAAAAGTTAGCATAGTTTGGTTTTCTTTTAAAGATGTTCCAAGCTTCAGGGACAATTCCTACCCAATAAACAGTACAGTATTTTGTCATTGTTGTTGGTGGTTTTCACTTTATACAGATGCCACACCTCTCATACACAGGATGCTCTGTTCCATTTTCTGTTTCATCCCTTTCGATCTCATAATTCTTGGCAAAGAGGGCTGTGTCTCCATGTGCAACTCATTCAACTGTTTTTGATGCAGGAAAAACGAATGTGGGGCAGTGAGGAGGGCCATGTCCCAGGTCTCGGTTGAGCCCCTGGGACATGCCCCGCCTGGTGTGGGTCCTTGGCTTCATGCAGGAAAGAATTCAAGAGCGAGCCACAGTTGAGTAAAGGTAGATTTATTCAGAGAGATACATTGAAAGGCAAGAGAAAGGCCACGAGGTGTGGGGGTTGGGATGCTCAGATTAAAAGTAGGTACACACTCCATAGACAGAGTGCTGGCTGTCTCCGAAGAGAGGGAGAGAGGGCAGCAGCCACAGGCGCTATGTTGACAGTTTTTATGGGCTCAGTGGCTTCATATGCTAATAAGTGGAAGAACCAGTCTAACTAGCGTGGAGGAGGGGCTGGGATTCCCAGGATGTTGGCTATTTTCCACTCTTTGACCTTTTGTGGCTAGCCTTGGGACTGCCATGGTGCCTGTGGGCATGTTATTCACCATGCTAATATATTACAATTGCGTATAATGAAGCTTGAGATCTGCTAGAAGTCAAATCTCCCATCATCTTGAGCCTTAAGGCCTATGGGGGTTGAATCTTCCACCATTTTGATGTTAATTTCTGTGTCCTTCCTTGGGTGGCTGTGCACTGCCCCCTTCCTCATTTTGACCAAACTGAGGGGCTATTTCCTACTTGCTGATAACTTGGTTACATCACTAGCTGTCAAAATGATTGCAATGGCTGAGAGTCAGCACAGCAAGAGTGCCCGCGAGAGGCTGGAATCTCCCCCTGGATGAGGACTCCAGTGGCAGCGGAGCTGTGGGTTCCATACAGAGGGTTGGTCCCTTCCCCAGAGGCACCAGATCCAGCACCACTTAGCTCATGATGCAATTTCCTCACCGATGAAGTGAGCGTAACAGTTCCTGCGATCTTTCTTGGTTTTGGAAAATCGCTTTGCCCACACACTCACGTGTTTGCTCTTTTAGGAACACTTTTCCATCATGTCTGTGTCTCAGATTCTGTGCCTCAAGTCACTGACAATTCAGCGGGAAGAGTGCCTTCCTTCTCAGCCTCCAACACAGGCTACCTATGCTCTGCTCATGCCCAAGTGCCTGGAGCTCCAGGGATCCCCTCCGTGGTCCTTTCCTCTTCTTTTAGTTTCGTCCCTCAGCCATTTCCATACATCAAATTACCACCTCAGTGTTAACAACTCTAAAATCAGTCTCCACGTCTATGCTCTTTTATGTCTCCAATTCTCTTGAGAACATCACTGCATGTATATTTCTTTTAAAAAAAAAAAAGGCTTAAGGACACAAAAGTAGACCCAATGAATATAAATATATAACATGTTCTTAATAGAATGACTCAGTCAATTCTAAGTAATTTATAAATTAGCATTTTCAGTGAAAATACCAAGATTTATTTCCAAAACTAGATAAGCTGATTCTAAATCATATATAAAATACAAACAAGTAAATATGGCTATAATAACACTGCAAGTAAAAAGGCAATAAGGAAATATAGCTTAAAAGATATTAGGTTACTATAAAGATTCAGTAATTTTAAAATGTAGTACTAGAAAACCAAAGCAAAGAAATGAGTAGAAAGTTTAGAAATGGACCCAGATATTTATGAAATTTTTATGTATAATATACAAGGTACCTCAAGCCAAATAATAATAATAATAATAATAATAGCTTTGATTCTATGCAAACAAGCAACCTTATGTATGGTCTTGTATACACAAGTACAGACAGACAATGAACTGGGAAGACACTGTTATTTTTTTCAGAGCAATAATTTTGCAGTAAGCGAAACTTGGAAATTATCCAGGTTATCCGTGGGGTTCATTAGATTCAGCTGTATCCTCACAGTAGCTCTAAGCAGGTGGAAATTAATGAGCCTGTACAGGCAGAAGTCCAGAATATGTGGTTAATTGAACAAAGGAAGGGTAAGAGGAGGATGCGTATTTTGCTATTTTTTTGAGTAACCAATAAGTGTATGTACAGTTTGTCTAGATTTGTGTAAAGAAATCCTGGAAGCTTGCACGATGCTTTTACTGCTGGTCTTTGCAAGTGCTAATCATCTGCCTAGAGGAGTTTTTCCTCCTTTGTCCTCAGGGTCATTCCTTCTCATCCTGCAGGTCTCCCTCACTATGCACATTTCCTTGAATTTTACAGTGTCCGTGGTCCAGCAATTTGTTGGAACTCTTCCCCTATACTCACCTCTACTCAAGCTCAGTTCATGAAAAAATACTATACTGTCTATTTGTTGATTCTTAAGTACCTTGGATAAATGATTACGGCTTGATCCCTATTTTATTTCCTTCACCTACCAAATTGCAGAAACAAAAGACTGAATAAATTCAATTAAGGACTTGCCAAAGAAGACACTAATGAACTCATCCACGAAACAGGAACAGACTTGCAGACTTGGTAAACAATCTTATGATTACTGGGGGAAAGGGGACGGGAAGGGATAAATAGGGAGCTCAAGATTTACAAATATCAACTACTCTATATAAATAGAGATAGAAAACAAATTTCTTCAGTATAGAACAGGGAACTATATTCAGTATCTTGTAATAACCTTTAATGAAAAAGAATAAGACAATAAAACACACACACACACACTGTATATATATATATATGACTGGGACGTTATGCTGTACACCAGAAATTGACACATTGTAACTGATTATACTTCAACTAAAAAAAAGCCGATATATAGCTAAGATCCTGACTATGTAAACACTGGCATTAAAAACCAGGATGGAATACCAAAAAAAAAAAAAAAAAAAAAGAATCGTCACACTGTTAGCGATATGATATAAATAAAGTGTGATCATAGGAAAAGCTACATCTTAGCATCCTTTTGGAAGGCAGAGAAAGAATTACCGAGGTTTACTTCGTGGTGTCTTTTCCCCTTCCTGCTTTCCTCATCCTTTCCTACAGAATAACTATCTTCATGCTTTTTCTTTTTATCATCTTTAAAGAGACCTAGTCTTGTTAAAGAGAAAGAAGTTGAGTGTACATTGGGGAGAAGTATTTTAAGTCTGTCGAGATTTGCATATAAAATGAGTCTTTGCCTCTTCCTAAATAATGAAATATAGTATATTTGTTTAAGGTGAGAAAGTAATTATCATTGATCACGCACGGCTATGTTCCAGGAACTTTGCCAGGTCTTGGGAATAAGTCCTCTCTGCGAACAAGAAGGCATTGTGCTATAATGAAAAGAGAAAGGCTTTTCTAGTCACAGGGATAAACGGGTTGGCAAGTGAAGAGAAGATACTTTTTTTTTAGCTTTAAGCAGACTCAACACTATTCTGGTATATTTCAGAGTAAAGAGTTTTCATTGTTGCTTCACTTGACTCGTCTACATCTATGAGTGTCTCCTGCTGCTGCAAAATCCCAGGAGCCACAAGATGAGACAAATAGACTTATTTACTGGGAACGACAATAATTTAATCTTTGTTATTATTTTATTTTCTCTCCTTGACTTTGTCAGAGATCCAAGGATGCTTTGGAGGTCCCAGCCATGGCGCCCTAGGGGACCGGACTAGTCCCCCAGGCATCATTCAGAAATTTGTAGACTCAGACTCTCAGGAAAATGACCATAAAAGTGCCTCCAGGTTAGTGGTAGTAATACAAACAGTCACAATTGTGTGTCTAATTGTGCCCCATCTTAAAAAAATAAATTAAAAAAATAAAACCCTTCCTTTTACACCACAGGGTACCTCGGTTAATGCCCTCACACAAAGTTTTCTTCTGGCATTACTTCACTGTATTTTCAGGTTTTTAAAGTTGTTTTTAAAACGTCTTTCATCCAGTTGTTTATGGTAGTTTTCAGCAAGAGATTTGCTTCTAGTAACAAAACCCAACGTCTGCAGAAACGGAAGCCACCTGTGCCAGCATTGCCAGAACACAGTGTTACCCTCGGATGAGCAGGTTCAGTTCCCCCTTCATTCCAAGAGAAAAAGAACTTCTCACTTCTAGCTTTGAGTACAGCTTTGTTCTGTTCGTTGAGATCTTTAATTCAGGGACAATCATTATGAATATGGGATAGCCTTTCTCCTCTGTGTCACTTATGGTCTCATAAGTGACCATATTATGAATATGGTCATCTCACTGATTTTGCTTGCTTTAAGAGTTGACACCTATTTTTGTGATTATCATTGTTTGTTTGATTGTATGAACTTGCTCATGTTTAAGAGGACTCAAGGTCCTTTTTGTAATTATTGAAGTACAGTTAGTTACAATGTGTGAATTTCTGGTGTACAGCACAATGTCCCAGTCATGCATATATACACATACATTCATTTTCATATTCTTTTTCATTAAAGGTATTACAAGAAATTGAATATAGTTCCCTGTGCTATACAGAAGAAATTTGCTTTTTATCTCTTTTTATATATAGTAGTTAATATTTGCAAATCTCAGACTCCTAAATTTACCCCTTACCACCCCCTTTCCCCTAGTAACCATAAGATTGTTTACTATGTCTGCAAATCTGTTTCTGTTTTATAGATGAATTTATTAGTGTCTTCTTTTTTTTGATTCCATATATGAGCGATATCATATGTTACTTTTCTTTCTCTTTCTGGCTTACTTCACTTAAAATGACAATCTCCAGGTCCATCCATGTTGCTACAAATGGCATTATTTTATTCTTTTTTATGGCTGAGTAGTATTCCAATGTATAGATATACTATGACTTATAGTAATGGGTTAATATGCTTGAAAAACAGGGTAACCACAAATCAAAAGCATACAATAGAGTCACAAAAACCAAAAAGAAACCAAGATGATATAAAAGAAAATTATTAAACCACAAAAAGGAAAAGAAAGGAACAAAAGGGAAATAGAAAATCAACTGGAAAACCAAGTTCAAAATGGCAATAAACACATATATATCAATAATCACCATAAATGTCAATGGACTAAATGCTCCAATCAAAAGACATAGAGTGGCAGATTGGGTAATAAAACAAGAGTAAACAGTAAGATGCCTACAAGAGACCTACTTTAGGGTGAAAGACACACATAGATTGAAAGTGAGAGGATGGAAAAAGGTATTTCACATAAATGGAAACAAGAAAGCAGGGGTAGCGATACTCATATCGAGTCCTTTTTCAGTTCATCTGAGACCAGTTTTTCTCATCCAAGGAGCTAAAACTTGAGAAATCTGAAGATGATAGATACTGACTGAAGATGGCCTAGGAAAGAGAGAAGGGGCTGACTGGAGCCACAATTCTTGTCCACAAACAGCAGTGAAAAGGATGAACTTGCTTTGAGGCATGTGGGAAAGATACAGCCTGGATACAACTCCAAGGGACTTTGCTGGAAGGGTCCCCTGGGGGCTGAGGGAGAGGGAAACGGGGCCACCCAGACAGTGGTGGGTACAGAATCACTGTGTGACCCTCCAGGAAAAGTCACCCCCTATGTCACAGGACTCACGATGGGCATTTTCCAGTGTGGGACTGCTGAGAAGTCCACAGAAGGACCGTGTGAGAGTGAAGCTTGCTCCAGAAAACCACACCTAAGTCCCAGCTGCTGTGGTGACAGGACCAGTCACAAAGATGGTTCCCTCCAGGCTCTTCCCGCCACCCTGAGGAGTCAGAGAGGAGCTACACACAAGGTGCCAGGCACAGGGCGTAAAGGATTTAGAACTTAACTCCAGGTCAGTCTCAAATACTGGTCCATGAAAAGCCCCTTAATAATGTCACATAGATTCTCCATCATCTACTTCCAAGGCTCTGCTCTGAGGTGTGGCCGTGGTCTTCATCTGTGGCTCCTTCTGGGGGAGATAGAGGGATGACAAAAGACTTGGAGATCTAAAATTCCCAGAAAGTGTGTGGAGCCCTGCCTGTGGCACACTGGACTTACTCATCGGCACACCTGTCTCCCCAAGGAAAAGGTAAGCCTAGTGAGGGCAGAAATAGACAGATAAATAGGAGGGCATCCTACCCATCCCTGCATGTCACTACCTACCATGGTAGACACTAGCCTCATGCTGAACTGAGTTTAGAGTTTAGTTAAAGTGAGTTTTCTTGGGGGAGTGTATAGCTTAATGGTAGAGTGTATCCTTAGCATGCGTGAGGTCCTTTGATCAATCCTCAAAACCTCCATTAAAAAATAATAATAAACAAACAAACCTAATTACTCTCCCCCCAAAATAACCCTTAAAAATAAATAAAATTAACTCTTTTAAAAATTAATTGGAGGGGGGAGGGTATAGCTCAGTGGTAGAACACATGCTTAGCATCCATGAGGTCCTGGATTCAATCAATCTCCAGTACCCCCATTAAAAAAATAAATAAACCTAAATACCTTCTGCTCCACCCCCCAAAAAAATGAATTTAAAAATAATAAAAGAGAAATTATTTTTTAAAAATAAATTAAAAATTAATTAATTAAAAAATAAAGTGAGTTTTCTGCCCAAACAGGTGTGCACTGAACCATCTGTCTCTCCCTTGCAAAAGTGCTGTATGTGGTCAGCATTTTGAAAGAAAGGAAACACCACACTGGAATGACCTAAAGCCTCTATATTCCCACCACCAATTTACACCAATTTACCAAAAAGTCAAAAAGGAAGATGAGCTCTATGACACATGAGTAGCCAGCAAGTTCCCCTGGCCCGTGGCTAAGATGTCTGGTGTCTTTGAAGGAAGCATCAAACTTTATATTCAGTTTAATCTCGCTTCCAGGAAGAGAGATTCCAGTTTTTTAAATGACTTGGGTTGGAGTCCCAATCCCCAGAGAGTAAAGGAAAAAGAAGATGCACATTCTTTGAAGCACTCCACATGAGACATTTTTTTCTTCTCGGATTTCTCAGCTCATTTCTCATAGCATGACCTCCAAGAGTGAAATTGGGGATTCATCCAGCTTTCCCTTCTCCTTGAATTATCTGGGAATTACCCGTTCAATCTCCACCCTGGGCCTTGAACTCATCAGAATTCTGGAGCTGCTACAAGTCACTCACTCTCTTATCTCCTGGCAGAAATAAGGCAGCTCAGGGGTCCAGCAGCTGTTATCATTTTTGACTGCTGAGTTTGCAGAGTTCTGGAAAAGGAGTGCCTGCTTTCTGATAGAGATAAATAAATGGTTCAACCTAAGAAGCCTCTGGCATAGTTTTCAGAAAGAACTGCTAACTGGGGAGTGACTTGCAAAAGCTGGAAAGGTACCACCTGCCCCCATTTCTCTCCACCTCCAGCCTCGCAGTTTCTTCGGGGAGAGCCCAGGCTGGGTGATGAGCAAAGCTAGCTGTGTAACCTCAGGCAAATGCCTTACACCTTGAACATGGGCCTCTTTGGCAGTAAGATAGAAGCAATTTATACCTACTTCAAATAGGTTGCTGTGAGAATTAAGTCCGACAGCGTTCATGAGAATCTGTCCCAGAGAAATAACCCATCAGGCTGGGGCATCTCCCTTTGACAAGGTACCCAGACCTTCATGAAAGATAATTTACTTAGATCATCCCGGGAGGTTTTAGACCCCTCATTGACAGTTCAAATTCTTCTTAATAGAAGAATACATGAGGTCAGGGGCATCTGTATGTCTTAAATTGTATCTCAAGTTTCAAAAAATCTATATATCGGTAACCTTCTATTAGTACCTAGTGAATTTGTGCTTTCATGCACAGGGTCCCATTCAAAGGATGCGCGTGAGTCAGACATCTGATTTCATTACAAGAAGTATTTTTCCTTTATCAATGGGTGGAGGAGGTAAAAACTCCAGTCATGGAACAAATAATTCATGGAGATGTGCAGCATAGTGACTGTAGTTAATAATACTGTGCTGTCTATTTGAAAGTTGCTAACAGGGTAGGTCTTAAAAGTGCACACCACAAGAAGAAAATCTGTAACTGTGTATGGTGATGGATGTTAACTGGACTTACTGTGGTGATCACTTCACAGTATATACAAATGTCAAATGATTGTGTTGTACACCTGAAACTAACATAATATAATATAATGATGTTATAAGTCAACTACATCTTTAAAAATCCTT
This sequence comes from Camelus ferus, assembly GCF_009834535.1. Lineage (NCBI taxonomy): Eukaryota > Metazoa > Chordata > Mammalia > Artiodactyla > Camelidae > Camelus > Camelus ferus. The sequence goes on from NC_045700.1 coordinate 8,193,064, forward strand.
CATTGTGCACTTTAATGAAACCCAGGCTCTTACCCTGGCCTTCAAAATTCTACGTGGCTCCAGCTGCCACCCTTTATAACATGGGAATTTTGCATTTGCTGTGCCTCATTTCTAGAATGTTCTGTTCCCAAATCTTCACATAACTGCCTCATTCTCAGCATGTAAGACCTATTTCAAATTCCCACTCTTGGATGACACCTTTTCAAACCATCAGATGCAAACTAATCCTGTCACTTGACCAGGGTTCATTTCCATCACAGTGCTTGTGACTGTCTGATGTTTCCTTGCTATTTTATTTATTTGTTCAGTGTATCATTTTTTCTACTCTTGTAAAAATTAGGCACTACATAGTAACAATGTGCATGGTAAGTTCTCAAAAAAAAAAAAAACGGTATTTTATCATTATCTCCAAATTTCCATGAATTTATAAAATCATAAAATCTATGGAAATACATTTGCTAAAATTACATTTTGGCAATGCCAAACTTTTAAGGTGTGATTATGGTTAGATGGATCACAAAAATAACAGACCTACAGATTTGAAAATGGTAAAATCAGCTCTCCCTATTTGATATGATATGATATGAAAACAATAGGTAGAAAGAAAAGCAATAACAGAAAGTTACTTTTCTTATGAAACTGGAAACCACAAGGTGTGTAATGTTCTGGAGAACAAATGAAAAGTGCTGTCACGGCTGCCCAGGTGGTGAAGAGTGGGGACCCACGAATACAACGCTGGTGTTCACAATGAGGGACAATGCTAAGCAGTGCATTTGGAGAACATGGGAAAGGAAGGAAGTGAAAGGTCCCGTGAGAACTGTTGGGCATCAGGAGTAAGTAAAGGAGGTGAGAACACAGGAGAAAGTGGATAACCAACCGACACCTTCAGAGGTAGCCTTTGGGTGAGGGGGCCAGTGGGGAGTGAGGAACAGTGAGTTGGGAAGCGACCACATCCATGCTGCTCAGTTAACTCAGGGCTCACTCACACAGACGACTGAGACCCACCAGCCTGGACCACGGCATTGGGTGGTCATGGGTTCCTCCTGCAAATAGGGTTCAGCATATCCCACCTGATTCAAGATGAACTGGATCTACAAAAAAGATACCTCTTTACAGACATACGTACACACTGTTTGCCGGGAAAAAATAATTTTGCCTTCGAGTGAATGACAACTGTTACCATTACTATAAATAAAAAGAAAAAAAAAAAAAAAAGCTTTAATGAAGTCCTGTCCTAGAACAAAAACAAGGACTCAAAGTTGACAAACGGCATTTCATTTTGGAAATAGTACATGGCAGTGGGGGAGAATGACTGTTACAGGAAAGCAGAGGCTTCTATATGGAGCACAGGATGAAGAAAAATAAGTGAGGGAGAAATGAGTTTAAAAATAACTGAAATGATAACATGATGTGAAATTGAAATAATAGCTGTAGAAGGTAGATTCTTATAATAGTTGTTTCTGAAGAGGACAAAAAAATAGAAAAAAAAAAGAAGGGGTAGCTTAATATTGTCCCAGATTTTTTTTTTTTTTTAAATCTTGATTTTAGCTATAAAAAGTACATTGAGTACTGGGGAAAAAACGGACACACAATGATTCGCCCTGAAACATATCCTAATAAAGTGACTGAACAGTAAATTAAATAAAAGATCTTTTAAGCTAGCATTTCTAGCACTGGTGGAAAACAGAAGAGCAAATCCTAATTCTTAAACAAACAAAATGTCCAAAGAATTTTATAGCAGAGGTAAAGGGGTTTGAGGATGAAGGCAGTAGACACATAATTTCTTTATTTCCAAGAACAGAATAAAGATTCCCTAGGAGGTCTTCTTGAGGAAACTAGGATGGAACGAACGTGCTCTGAACGAAATGTAACTGGAGAAACTACAGTGAAGGGTTAGGGCTGAGCATTGATTCCCCTTAAGTGCAGAGCGAAGACTCAAATAAATGGGGAATTATGACTTTGATACAAGGTTTGAAGGTTAAAACCTCTGATGTAATAGAAATTACATAACTAACAGAAGCTGATGAGGGAGAGACAGCAGGAAGTGCTTTAAGGATGAAATGTCTTCACATTAATAGGCAGGGCCAAAAGTATGAAGGACATGCCGTAATCGAAAATATTTAAAGGGTTAAACCTAAACACACATGCAAACCCTCACGCACTAGAATCATCTAAAATTTGGAGACAAAGAAAGTCAGTGGTAGAAGCAAACAAAATGGACACTTTTTTCCTTTTTTTTATGTAAAGTAAACATTAGAAAATGTTTAAAGAAAGAGAGGCAAATCCAATACATATAACTTCATCATTGCTGAGGTAGTAACTGGGTAAAAAACAAAGAAAAAGTGTACATACAGCAAAAGAATGCCAGAAGGTAAAGCAAAACAGAATAAATGCTCTAAATCAGAAATAATACCATTAGAAAATACAACATCACAATCTGAACTCCCTACCCACCAACAAAGAAAATGGACTAATAATGTCAGTTAAAAGTGTTTTAAAAGTGTTGGTTCACAAAATCAGAGTTCAAATATTCTTTAAAAGAAATGTAAGACCAAGTCGCTACAAAAGATAGGGGAGAAAAGGTTTGTTCCCCCCGTCCCACCCCCCGAAGTAAAAGGAAAGAAAACAACAGCCATTCTCTCTATCAAAAAGTGACTTCAGGGCAGAAAGCATTAAAGGAGACACAATAAGACAATGTATAAAGCTAAAGAAGGCAATCTAAAGCAAACATTGTAGGGGACGGTATAGCTCAAGTGGAAGAGTGCGTGCTTAACATGCTGAGGTCCTGGGTTCAACCCCCAGTACCTCCTCCAAATAAATAAGTAAAGCTAATTACCTACCCCCAACCAAGAAATAAAAAGTAAAGTGAATATTAAGCTAAAATCTTAGTGTCAGTGGCACAAGAAATTAACAGGAATGAATAACATTAACAAGAAACTTAAGCAGAAATAAGGATCTTTTATTAGAAGGAGACTCAAGTCATCTTTCACAGCATGTGAGTGGTTTAGTATAAAATGACAAAACTAAAAATTAAATAAAATTATTCAATTAATTAAAATATTCATAAGGAAATCAGTTAAAAATTAATAATATACATATAACTGTATACATGTCAAACTCTATGACTAAAATCAGAGAATATATATATATGTATGTGTACATAAATAGATTTTTTTATGCACCTATGGAAAATTTATGAACAGAAAATCTTTGTAAATTTTTAAAAAGTGAAAACCAAAAAACAGAAACCCATCTCTGATCACATTGTAGTAGAACACAAATTACAAAACAATAAAAAATAAACAGTACACACGCACAAGAAAATTTTGAAAAAAAATTGTTGCCTGGAAATTAAACAAACTAATCAACCAACCAACAAAATCTCTTTGGTAAGCAACGTACTATTAAAGAGAAAACCAAAACTGGAATTACAAAAAAAAAATGTAGACATCGGGGGCCAAGATGGCAGAATAGGCGGACCCTGAGCTCGCCCACCCCACAGCGGGCACACCAAAATTACAGCTGCTTTCAGCGCGCCTATCAACAGGCGTGACCTGCAGGCTAACAGAAGCGATTTTCCACATCTAAAGATAAAAAGAAGGAATCACAATGAGATGGTTCATCAGGATGGAGACGTGGTAAAATCAGGACACACCACAGGGAAGCTGACCCACAAACAGGAGGACAAGCACAACTGCAGAGGGTCTCCCCAAGGAGCGAGGGGTCTGAGCCCCACACTGGGTTCCCCAGCAGGGGGTCCTGCCCCCGGAAGATGAGCCCCCAGGTCATCTGGCTTTCATAGCCAGTGAAATAGCATGCGGGCTAGCCAGAGGGCTATAGGAAATAGAGAGTCCGCTCATAAAGGCACACACAAAACCTCACCTGCTCTGAGACAGGGCGCAGAGGCAGTCATTTGCAAGAAGCCTGGGTCAGACCCACCTGCTGACCTTGGAGAGCCTCCCGGAGAGGGAGGAGGCACTGGAACTCCCCTGAGGGACATAGACACTGGCACCATTTTGGGGGCTCCTCCTCCTGTAAGGACACTGGTGCTGACAAGCACCAATTTAGAGTCCTCCCTCTAGCCTATTAGTGCCCGAGGCTAATTCCCCATAATACAGTCGGCACCCGCCATGGGCCCCCGGACCCCCAACCCAGCTCGACTTCCCAGGATCTGGCCCTGACCACCAGCAGGCTGACACTAGCTCCAGGACCCCAGAGGACCTACGAAAAGCCAACTTAAGACCCAGTCTCACCCACCAGCAGGTGGGCACTAGCTTCAGAACCCCACAGGACATGTGATCAACCACCTGGGAATTGGACCCACCCACCAGCGGTCCAACACCAGCCCTGGGACTCAGGAAAAAGCAATACAAATTTATGGGATGAAAGTAATGATGATGCAGAAGAAATAAAGGATTCACAGGATATTCAATTCTATGGAAATAAATCAAAAAAGATCAAATGTATGTTCATTATAGAATATGTCAACTGCCAAAACTGACTAGAGAAGAGACAAGCAACTTAAAGATAGAAAGCCAAAATCAATTAAAACCAATTAACATATAGAAAAAGTGGTTACAATGTTCCTCTATCAAAGAAAAAAATAACACAGAGAAACAAGAAACAGGCCAGAATATTTCACAGGGGATTTTCACTAAATACTAAAGGAAATATAAAAATAACAAGCACAACCCTTTAATTTATTTATACTCTTATATTCTATAGAAAAAGATTCTAATAATTTTTGTGAAGTTGTCAAAACATCCCCACCATAACTCAACTAAAATGACATCAAAAGGAAATCTAAGATCAATTTCTTATTTGAATATTGATTTAGAAAAAAAAAAATCCCTAAACTTAGTAATTGCAAACTCTGGCAGCTCACTTAAAAACAACATAACAAGTTCAATGAGGACTGATTTCATGAAAGCAAATATGCTAATATTAGAAAATATCCCAGCCTAACTCATTTGATTTATAGATCAAAAGTGAAAACAGTCTTCGAAAACTCAGTGAAAGGTTTTGACAGAACTCAGGATCAGTTCTTGACAAAATTCCTCAATAACACCATATATTACTGCCATAAATTTATTGAACTCATGCTATATGCAAGGAGAATCAGTGGTGTCTTGCAAGGTACTGTTTCAGGGAAGTTATTACCATTTCCTTCAGCAAACAGGGTTAATCTTCTTCAACGGGATGGACCATCTGCTTCTACTGATAAAGAGTCATCAGAATTTAGGGATTCAGTGTCCCCAGTTTCACCCAAAGCTTCCAACTTCCAGGATCCCATTCCTCCCTAATCAATGACCTCATTTTAACGGTAGATCTGCAGCGAGGTTGAGAATTCGATTTGTGTTGGAGTTCAGCCACTCACAGGAAGAGTTTCTGGTTTTGGTTTTGCAGCAACCTCAGCTCTGTAGCTAGAGAAGGAAAGGGTCCGTTTCAGGGCAGACAAAAGTGTTCTGGTCATCGGTGTAGCACTGCAACTGGGAATTAGAATTCCTGAGTTCATCCTTTCTTCCCCCGCACTTTGTCCAGTGGTGACCAGCCAATTTCATGGCACTCAGTAGTTTGGCAAACATAGCCAAAGGCGTCATATACATGGCCACAGACACTTGTCTCTTATAAGTGTTTGTGACTATCCAAGGGTGATGTCTTGTTAATTTCTGTTGTCACATCACATCGTGGACTATCAGTGCCCTCTTTATTACTGGAAATAGAGTCATTAGTGCCTTTAAACTTAATCAGATTAGAAAACAATTCCAGAAACACTAGAATCGATTTAGAAAACTCATTCTTAAGATTATGTTCCTCCAGAATCACTCTCTGTACCAAAATCTGTAATAGTCCAGGTTTCCCAGAGAAACAGAATAGGGTGTGGGTATACAACACACATACTTCTATATAAATGTAGATATGGACACAGATACCATATGTAGATAGAATACGCATATCTATGTATCTATACATGTTGAGAGAAAGAGCTATTTCATGTAAGGAATTAAATCATTGATGTGGAGTTTGGAAATCCAAGCTCTGCAGGGCAGACTGGTAAGATGGAGACCCAGGGAAGCATTGCAATTTGAGTTCAAAGGCAGCCTACTGCAAAAATTCCCTCTTTTTCAGGGGAAGTCAGTCTTTTTTTAAAGTGCTACACTGGTTGAATGAGGTCAACCCACATTATAAAGGGCAATTTGCTTTACTTAAAGTCCGCTGATTTAAATGTTAACCTTTCCAAAAAAATAAAAATGTTCATAGAAACGTCTGAAATAGTATTTGGCAAAATATCTGTGCACCCTACCCCAGCCAAGTTGGCACATAAAATTAACCATCTTACAGGCATCAAAATAAATAGCTGAGCAGTTTTAGCTAAGTGAGTTTTCTCATTGTAACAATGGAAAGATAATGTGTGTCGTTTTGAGATTTAAGTGAGATAATAAATGCAAGGTACAGTTCCAGGCTTATAGTTCATATTTAATAAATTGGCAATTAGCCATAATTAAATGGTCTTTTTTCGTATGCATATTTCAAGCTAATTTTATTCAAATGGTAAATAAAATTTTATCCCCTGCTTTTATTATGCACTGTTATGTTGTAAGATTTTTTACATATTGTTATGTAGCTAATAACTATAATTTTATGAATATATTAAAATCCATGTAATAGATTTACCAAAATTTGCTTATCTTTTCCTTTGTATTTAATTTATATATAATTTTTCAGTTATAAACCATGTCATAAATTTGGAGTGAGACTCTGCACTGCTTTTTACTTTTATTATTACTCTTTATGCAACACTTACATGCTCTCAAATACGTACATACATATTTTAGTCTAAAGTTTTTATTTTGAATGCAGATTTTTAACTTCAAATATAAAGGCTGAATTCAACATACACCTTGGACGTCAACCCAACTTCACATCTTTCCAATATAACAGACAAGACATTTATTTCCTTGGGGCCTGATACGGATTTATGCATACCTCTTCTACAAGAAAATGGTTAAGTGACCTTTTCCAACAACCTTTGCTTTGAGGAAAAAGAAAGGGTTTTACAGGTGCCTTGAGAGCACTTCAGAAACACATCCAGCGCTTCCTAGCCTTCAAATGTAACGTCGGAGAGCAGGGAAGTGTCGCTGGGCACCTGGCACATGCCAGTCAGCAGAGAGGGGTTAACACAGGACTGTGTGATGGATTCTAATACTGTATCAACAGGGTAGGTTGGCAAAGTGAACGGTAACTTGTTAAAAGGGAACTTGGCACAAGTCTCACCCATTTCATATTTGCCTTATATCCTCTGCCTTAGAGCTTGAAATGCCCACAGATGTCACTTAACCTCCATCTTAAGGACCTTGGGATCATCTCTTCCAAGGAGTGAGGCTGTAAATTAGAATCCCTTTGGGATTTCATCTCAGGTTCCACACCACCATCCTTGATGTTCTGTCACAGCTTGCGGGTTAGAGAACGGGAAACAGTAGGTAGGAAATACAGAACAAAGCATCCCCGGGTGGTTGGGATCACTGCGCGCCCAGATCTGCCCCCACACGCAATGGGGATCGCAGATCCCGCCAAATGCTGATATCGCGCAGTAAGGACAAGTTCCTCCTTGACTTCGGCCCAGAGTCGGAAGGCAGTGCAGGTCACTTGACTCCATCATGATGATCTTCTCACTCCACGCTTTTTAAAGAAATAACACCCATCCTTTGAAATTGGAAAGACATCTTATTAATTTCAGTATTGAAACGTTAGTAAAGATGAGTTTTCCGTATTTCCAAAGATAGACTAACGCTCTACAGAGTTAGAAAGAGGATGACAGAGAAGGGAAGGGTTGCAAGTGAGGGTATTTTCAGTTACTCATACATACCTCAGGCTACGGGAAAGCAATGCGCTTTGGAACTAGTTATCTTGGAGCCAAAACCCCAGCATAACCACTTACCAGTTGTAGGAACATCAATAATCTACTTAAGCTTCCTCCCTCTTTGTTTCCCTAGTGTGGTTATTGGAGATAATATTACCTATCACACAGTGCTGCTGAGAGAGCTAAATAATATAATTTATAGAAATAATTTCCAGCCAAGCAATAATGGAAATGAAAGTACTTATAATATTAGTGGTTGTAACCAATAATTCCAATTTTCCTTCCTTATTCTCCTTAACATAGTAGTAGGATGGAGAATGGGGTAACATTTGCTCCGTGGTACCAGCAGAAGGCGTAAAAAATGTTCTGAAGATGACAGAGGGAACTATCATGTGCTCCATATTTCGTCAGAGTATTCTCTATGGCTTTTTCAAATTGTTGGAGGAAATGCTCCTGCAGAGAGAAGGAGAGAAAGAAAGAGACAGAGAGAGAGAAAGACAAAGTTCAAGTTTATCTTGCTCGACTCCAGGACCCTCTGGATTACAGATACCATCATATTGTGTGAACTTGGACACATAACTTACTCTCTTTTCACTTTCTTCCCCAACAGTGAGGTGGCAGGACCCAGTTACACAAAGGTCCCTTTTCTTCTGTCATTATATGTGTCTTTAAGATTACGGTGTCCCCAAGTAGAGGTTCTTGCATAACTACAGTTGATGTAATTATTTTTACTCTTACAAGACCTGGCTAGTTGGCAACCAATAGATAACGTATTGCAAAAACCACAGGAAGATGGTGGAAATGCAGGTGTCTCACAGGCAATGGTGATCACACCCTACCTTGCCCCACAGCCCGGGCAGCAAACACAGCTGGGTCATCCTGGACCCCTCTGCATCGATGGAGCCAAGAAGGTCTGCACACCACCAGGCACATGATGAAAGTTCGGGTGTATTTGGACTCATGTTGAATTCTCTACAAAACTGTGGTTTTTTTGGTGTTTTTTTTTTTTTTTTTTTTTTGGAAACTGTTGCTCTACAGAACACACAGTTTTGTGTCTCCATCCTTGTCCTTATTGGATTTAAATCCAGATTGCATCCATTGAAAAAGATGTCCTTCTACAGAGAGAAGGGACTGAGACAGACTTTCTCAACTTCTTGGGGAGAGAAGGGAAAACAGGGGATTTACCCTCAGGGGACAAATCAACCAAGGGGCTAAGCTTTACCCCAGTCAACAAGTATTATATTATTTTTTTATTGATGGATTGTTGGTTTACAAGGCTGTGTTAATTTTTGCTATACAGCACAGTGATTCAGTTATATACATATATTTTATTATGTTCTTTTTTATTATAGGCTGTTATAAGGTATTGTTATATTATTTTTAATATACAACCATTTTATTCTTCACTCTGATGAAATTCTACATACAAAGAAAGAATGTTAGATTCTCCAGAAAATATCCTTTCTTTTCTTTCACATCAGCTCTCATTTCACCCCAGGTTAAGGTTTCCCTCATGCTTGGTGAGGATTGACACCTGAAAGAAATCACTGTTCACCTCAAGGCTGGTCAGATCCATGTTTCTCCTTAAGCTTCACAGGTTGATGTTCTATTGGATGAACCTTCAAAAAGAGAAGGAGAGGAAAAAGTAACTAGAGTGCCAGGCAGTAATTCACTGTCATAACTTAGGGCACTTCATAGAACAACCATATTTATTCCAAGAAACACATTTCCTTTACTGCTACCATTTCTCTTTTGAAAGGCTTTGGGACCTGCTGGTCCACACCATGGACAGTTTTACCTTGTTCTCCTGATGTATGTTCTAAGACAAAAGTCCAGTGTTCCACTCTCACTTCTGCAACTCTACAAAGATGTATTGTCTCAAAGATTCACTGTTCGTGTGGCACACCATTTGGTATTAGTTCCTTATGGATGCTATAACAAATGACTATAGGTTTAGTGGCTCAAAAGAATACAAACTTGTTTTGATTTGCATTTCTCTGATAATTAGTGATATTGAGCATTTGTGCTTTTTGATCATTTGTATGTCTTCCTTGGAGAATTGCTTGTTTAGGTCTTCTGCCCATTTTTGGATTGGGTTGTTTATTTTTTTCTTATTGAGTCCGTATGAGCTGCTTATATATTCTGGAGATCAAGCCTTTGTCGGTTTCACTTGCAAAAATTTTCTCTCATTCCGTAGGTTTTCTTCTTGTTTTACTTCTGGTTTCCTTTGCTGTGCAGAAGCTTGTAAGTTTCATTAGGTCCCATTTGTTTATTCTTGCTTTTTCTTAACAATTCCAGAGGTTGGAAATCTTAACATCAATATGTCAGCAGGACTGCATGTTGTCCAGGGGCTCTGGGGAAAATCATTTTCCTTGTCATTTCTGGCTTCTAGAGATTACCCACATTTCTTAGCTTGTGGACCCTTCTCCATCATCAAAACCAGCTGCATGACATCCTCAGAGCTCTCTGTCTCTCTTGTATCTCTGCTCATGTCACCCCATCTTTTCTCAGACTCTGAACCCCTCCCTCTTGCAAGAACCCTTCTGATTACATTGGTCTCACCCAAAGAAACCAGGATTTTCTCTCCAACTCAAGATCACGAACTCAACTCCACCTGCAAAGTCCCTTTTGACATGTGAGACAATACATTCACAGGTTCCAAATATTAGGATGTAGACACCTTTGGAAGGGCCATGATGTAGACTGTCACAGCCACCTTGACTCTGAATCACAGGTTTTGTTTGCCACTCTGTTCCCTATTGGTCTTTCTGTGGGAGTTCTTACCAGAAGAGCAGTTGGATTAACACTCTTTTGATTGGGTGCATAAAGCAACACCCAAATGTCTTTTAAACTGGCTTCAGCCATGGGACCAGAAGCTTGTGGGACTTTTTAAAACATGTATATATTAAAAATATATGATGAAATCTAAAACTACAACAAACGAGTGGATATAACAGAAAGGAAACAGACTCACAGATGTAGAGAAGGACCTAGTGGTTACCAGTGGGGAGAAGGAAGGGGGAAGGGCAAGATGGAGGTGGAGGATTAAGGGGTACAAACCATCAGGTACAAAATAAGCTACAAGGACTGTATTGCACAACGTGGTTCCCCAATATTTTATAATAACTATACATGGAGTATAACCTTTAAACATTGTGAATCACTATATTGTACACCTGTAACATATAATATTGTACATCAACTATACTTCAGTTTAAAAAATATGGCATTGTAAAATAAAGACATAAATAAATAAAGTTTAAAAATATGATGAAATAAAAAGAAAAAAGAAACAAAATAAAATAAAAAGAAATTCATAAATATATATATGTGTGTGTGTGTGTGTGTGTGTGTATTATATATATATAAAATGACTTGGGAATGAAAACTTAACTGGATGATGTCTGAGGAAGCCATGGCAAAAGGTGGAACATTTTTGAAGTCCCACAAACTCCTCCCCATCGATTTCAGAACCTGGCTCTGGCCCCATTTTGAACCATGTATTCAAAGTCTTCTCTGGGATTTCCAGCATATACGAGGTAAAAGCAAAGTTGGCGTGCCCTTTGAATTGCAAAACAGAGGCATGTTTCTCATACATAGAATACGTTTTTGAGCTTGTAGGAGGGAGACTTCACAAGCACCAGAGGAGGACGGGAGTTCTGCGGGGTGACGGAAGGGCAGACAAGGAGAAGCTCTGGGAACAGAGGATGGATTTCACAGCTTTGCCTGAGGCCATCCCTGAAGGACATTTGATGTCAGAGACCAAAGTTAGTTAACGGATAATGGAAAGATGACCTGGAAAAAGGCAAGCTTCCTCCACATTCAGAGAAATACCCAGCCACTCGCAGGGTCTGAGGCTTGTAGTGCAAACCAATAAATGAAATAGACAAACAGCGAAGTCAGCGACGAGCCCTCCCATCCCAACACCCACCTCAGGGATGCGGGTATGTTTAAGCCTGGTTATCCATACTCCAGCAGGAGCTCTCCAGGCGTTGATCCTGTGGGCTAGCAACTCAGAAGCTGGCAAAGGGCTACAGTGAAAAACACAGAAGATCTGTATGATGTTGGGCATCATGGTTCACCCTTTGAAGGACAAACAGTGCCATGGAAATAACATGGGACTCGAAATTTGCAGAGGCCACTTTGAGTCTAGAAAATACCACCACTTCTGAGAGAATCATGGAGGCTCTCTCAGTTTCTCTTCTTCGGCTTGTAAAGAATGGGGTTGACATGGGGAATGAATAAAATAACGCCTGCAAATCCCTGATAAGAAGGAAGGGTTGAGCATTCATTTCCTTCTCAACTGCTTGTGAGAAGCTGGTGAGAATGTTTAGGAATTTCACAGTCACTTTTTCCCTCCTGCCATCACCTCTTAATGAGCAATGGGTCATTTATGGTGTGTGCCTATTAGTAAGAGAATTCCTATAGGGGGTGTCAGGTGTAGCAGGAACTCCAGGGAGAGGAGCTCAGCCTTTCATCACAGGTAAGGCTGTTTATTTGCTCCATGGTCTCTCAACTGCTAACATAATCCCACAGAGTTGGCTCCGACTTCTGCTCCATAATTTCCTCATTGGTGAAGCGAGGTGCCCAAGGGCACCTTGAAGCTGAGTGAGTTATGGGGGAGCCATTGGTTCACACTCCCAGCATCCCCCATCCTTATCTAGGCGGCCAGTAATCACTCGGTTGCTCACTAGTTGACCTCAAAGTTCAAATACGTCTTATAGCTTCCTGCCCTAATGGGAAGTTTATATCATCTGCCCCCGCTCCCAACTTTTATGTGCCTTGTGTGTTTCTCCAGTCACACCTGTTGTGGCTCATGACTTATCCACCCAGTGCCCTTTGGAACGTAATCACACCTAATGGCTGAGACTACATATAAAATAAACATATATTTAGTGGCTCTTTGTGTGCACAGTTCAAGTGCCCTCATTAAGTCACATTGCTCAGGGTCAGCTTCTATTTTATGATGGAGACTAGGGAACAATTTAAGCAAGGGAATTACCAAGGAGTCTTGTGTAAAGACGAGAAAACCACTGGCCGCACCTGCGTTTGGAATAAGAGTCGGGTCTTTCCTCTGCTCCCATAGTCCTTTCTTGCCAGATGCAGCTGGTAGATGTAGCCAGTGTCCAGGTTCTTGTCCCATCCCAGGAAGGATTCAGAGACGGGATGCAGACGTTAAGAAAGTACAGTGAGGATTTATTAAGAGATGGACAGGACACTTTTAAGGGGAGAATGCGCAGGCTCAGGTGAGCGGCTGTCCTGAGGGTTTTTTGGCAAGTTGGTTACACAGGGTGTAAAAATGAAAGGGTGTAATGTTCATTGGGGATGGAAGGGTTTGAGGTCATATTCCTTAATTATCATCCCAGCTCCACCTTCCTGAGAGGAGGAGGGATTTTTGTTCTTATTTAGTCTGGATCACAAGTGTCATGGTTCATGATGGGTACTCGTCACCTGCAAGGCTAATTTTATTGAAATGAGGCCATAATGAGCAAAAGGTTACATTCAGACACTGGAGATTCCGTGCCTTTTCCCACCTTTCTTTGTCAGCCTTCAGGGCACTTGTCACCCCAAAATATGTGACCACTTTCAGCCCGGGGTTCCTGCTTTTCTTTGTCTACCCAGAGACCCCTGGTGCTTACATGATGTAGGGTTCCCTGTATTTGGTCCCTGCCCCATTTGTTAACGCAATTGTCACATTGAATTCCTATGACTCATTTACGAATTCTAACTCCTGGTTAACCATGAGCTCCTTGAGGATAAAGACTATGTCTTGGTTGCCTCTCTGTCCACCAGAAGACCTCGAAGACTTGTAGCAAATGCTCGCTGATGTGCAGTGAACTTGCCTGGCAAAGGTCACAGACCTGGAGAAGAGAAAAGATGGGATTACAACCTGCTCTCCAACATTATAGGACAGTGATGATCCCATGAAAGGGTTCTGTTTCTCTCTACGCCCTTCACTTTAATACTCAACAAACCGTTGAAGTCCATTGTCTTTCCTCATCCCCGCGGTGTCTCTATGGCAACTCCAGAAACAAACCCGATATTCAAAATTCCCCTCAGCTGGAGTATGGAAACCGCGACTCAGCCCCTTGGTTACAGGTGCCAGCAAGGACGGCTTTCTCTGTAGAGTGCCCAGCTCGAACTGGCTTAAGCAGTAAAGAGGTTATTGTCTATTATAGCAAGAAGTTCAGAGGAAATGGAGTGGCCAGGTTTATCTTTGGGTCAAGATTACCAAAGAGGTGTTACACCTCCACCATAGAAACACAGCATCCAGTTAAAAAGAAGAGGAGGATTTGCTTTAATACGTCTGTGTTTCCTCAGAAAATGAAAAGTAAGAAACAAACCTGGACCTCGGTAAGGGGTCAAGAGGATTGACGCCAGCACTAAGGGGAGGGCGGACTCTTGGCCTTGGGGAGACACACCATGGGACCTGTAAGCACCACCCAGGTCAGGCAGAAAGGGGCATTTCTTGTATAGGGAGGAGTAAACAAGGCAGGAAGAGCTGAACAATTGGGTGGGGGACAGTGGATGAGCTGGGGGATGTGAGAAGACTGGAGACCAGAGAATGTTTCACCTGGGCCTCACCTGATCTCCAGAGAGGCTCAGAGGGGTTGTGTGCGGTCAGGACCCGCAGGGGAGGAGAGATGCTTAAGTGAGTTTCAGCCAAGACAAGGACGTAAGTACTTTGCCCAGACTGGTCGGTGGGTGGAAACAGTCCTGCTACGTCAAGGACCAGTCTAGTCAAGGACAGTTCTGCTGATCCTTTATGAGGCAAAAAATGGGACTTCGGGGATGGGTAGACAAGGCGGCCTCGTAGTCATCGAAGTCACATGGTAAAAAAGTGGATCTTTTCAGTGAGCTGTTTCCCAGAAGAGCAAGGTGGGGGATTTCTTTAGCCATCACTATTTTCCAGGATCACAAGCTGGAATGTCAAGTTCAACACTGACAGTGAAAACCCTTTTTCCCAGAGGCTCAGTAAGTTGACGGCCCCGCAAGACTCCCCGGATGGGACTGGATGACAGGCCAGGCTTTAGCTGCAAGGAGGCTGCAAAGGAACATTGAACACTTGCAGTGATTACTTACAATGGAACAGGGATCGTGCTGGAAAGGAGGAACAGGGAGGGTGTCACACATACCCTCCCACCTCTAGGGACTGACCCACAATAGGGAAAGTGGGGCATTGCCACACATTGCCTTGTTCCCTGCACGTCCGCAGTACTTAGCATAGAGCCACAAAAATGCACCCAACACATCTGTAAGTCTGATTCCATACAGATAAAGGCACCCTGCTAGAAAGTGATTAAAAACCTGAGATTAACTCATTCACGTGATTCATAAAGGTAACAAATGGATTATTTTAATATACTTGTCACCAAATTCTCAATCTTTACACTTTCTTCCAGGGTCTGGAAATATTAGGTGATGATTGTACTTGAAAATGGATCTTCTTGAAGTTCATGTAACTCAGGCCAAGTTCAAATGAGAATTCTTTCAAAGTTTCAGTGCCCCTAAAAGCCAATAAGAATTATTCATGCTGCTGCTGTGAACGAGGGTAGAGTAGCTCTTACCTTTCTCCACATGTGCCCACGAGGTCCTCAGGCAGCACCGATGCTCTCAAGAGCCTGGATCTGGACCTGAGCCGACTCCAGGAGAGGCAGTGAGAAAAGCGAGGTCCCTCCATGAGGATGCGGTAATTGCCTGAGAAAGGACATCTCTCCATTCATGTCTGTAATAACAGCACGAAGTGGGGCAGTGGGAACCAACGTGGGTGTCCACTCCAGGGAGATGTGCAAAACTAACCAAATGAGGTTTGTCACACAGTCCCACTTATCTATCTAAACAAGTCGTCCAACGTCCCGCGCTGACATGAGAATACACACGTTTATTACAATATTTTCCCAGGGTGAGAAAATAGAGGGAAAAGGAAATAACCGAGCAGAGGCCCGGCACAAACCAAGTGTGCCGTGTGTGTTAGGAACACAACTGTCATCTACTCCTGATCAGAACGATTCCTCTTCTCCGGATGAAGGCAAGTATTAAGTCAGTGATGTTTATCAGAGGATGAAGGTTAAGGGTCCGGCAGAAAATTTCTACCAACTTTTCAAGAGGGCTGGCAACAAGGCAAATTCCTTTGTAGATAATTTTCATTACTCCCCAGTGTGTGTAGAGTAAAGCACAAAGTACTCATCTGGAGTCTGAAGGCTTTCTTTTGGTGACCCTCAGGCCACCTTTTTGGCCAAACCTGTCACTTTCTTTACCTGTTTCTCCTGTCTGTGAGCCAAATAGAGCTAAGTGTCCCCTCTCATTCATTATTTGAGGACCTACCGCAAGTCAGGTGACAGTCATCCCCACCCACCTGAAGCTGACATTCTAGTGACAAAAGACAGACAGCAAACAATAAACTTCATAAATAAGTAAAATAGAGGGTGCTTACATGTATGATGCTCTAGAAGGTTCTGTGTGTGCCAGATTAAAAAAGAAAATGAGGAACAGGTCTAGCGCATCAGGACTGGCAAGTGGTAGAATTAAGTAGCATCACCTCACTGAGACGATGCAGTTGGAATGAAGGTTTCAGGGGTGAGGGATCACTGAGCAGGTTTGGAAGGAAGAGATTTCTAGGTTGAGGAAATATCTAAGCCTAAGGTTGATGCATAAATGGTTTGTGGGAGGTACAGCAGGGCCAGTGCAGGTGAGCAGAGTGAGACGAGGAGAGCGGACGGGCAGGGAAGTCACAGAGGTGATGCAGCTGGACCAAGACGGGGCGTGTGGACTGGCTTCCGCTCTGAGTGAATTGGGAGTCAGAGGAGGAGGCGGTGCACGGAGTACCGGAGATGACCTGCATCGTCACGGCTCCATCCAGCTTCCCTGCTGAGAAGCAAGATGATTGTTAAAAGGCTGCTGCAAATTTTGAAAGTCAAGAGTGACTGGGGTGGTCGCAGGAAGCTGGTTTGGAATGACCAATGTCTGAAAGTATTTTGAGGTGGAGCCAACTGGATTTCCTGATAGACCGGACATGGTCTGAAAGAAAAAGAAAAAGTCAAGAGTGACTGTAAGGATTTTGGCCTGAGAATTAGAATATGCACCTGCTGGGACAGGAGAGGCTGCAGGAGGAGCAGTTTTGGACACTGAATTATTTTAAAGTTCAGAGCCCTGTACGGGCCATGTAAGGGAGTCCCCTTGCCCCCAGGGTTCATTCTCTGCTCCCTGTCTCTCTCATTCCCTGCCTTCCACCGTTTTTTTTTTCTTTTTTCCTATCATGTATCCTTCAAAGTCCAGCTCAAAAATGATTTCTTCTGGAAGCCATCCTTTATAACTACCATGTCTATACAGAAAAAAAAGAAAAGATTGTTTATTCAAACTAGAGTAATTTTCATGAATTTATCTATTCACTCTTATCCACTTCACGTCCATTTAATAATGACTGAGCAACATTCAGCCACACACACTTTTTTAAGAAGTGGCAGATGTAATGGGAAAGGCCAGGCAGTTCACTGCCTTGGTGGAATTTTTATTCTAGTTGGAGGGAAAAAAAAAAATAAATGAGAAATAATTGGAAAGAGAATTTCGCTAGAGACAAGTGCTTTAAAGATACCATGACATTGTGAAACAGAGCGCCTGGAATGAAGGGGACACTTCAGTCAGAAAAAGGCTTTCTGAGGATGTGGGACTGGAGGTGCCATGGGGAAGTCGGAAGGTGTGACAAACCAAGATGTGGACGTTGGGGTAGGTGGAGCTGTCCAAAGAGTGAACAGCGTGTGTGGCATCAGTGACGTGTGGAACGGTGTGCTGTGTGCACAGGACGGCACGCAGGACCGTGAGGCAGAAGTTCACTGCACGAGGACTGGGAGCGAGCTGGAAGCTGGCAGGAGACCAGGTTGGTTTTATAGTGCCTTGTTAAGCAGGGGGAGGAGTTTGGATTTTGTTCCTGAAGGTGAAGGAGAGCCATCTCCTCCTCCGGTCTTGAACCTTCTTGAAGACAGGGCACATGAGTGATTCTGAATACAGAGGTGTACTTCATTTCCAGTTAGTGTCAAGGAGATGTTATCACTATTAATAATAATATTAATATTAATAATAATATCCATTCATTATATTCCAGATCATCACCTTTCATTTACCCTAGCATTACATTCCCAAACTGCCACAAAATTCTAGTGTTACTGAGTCCAGACTCGTTCTGCTCACCACACAACAGACCAGTACATCAGGAGATGAGGTGCTGGAGCAAGGAATAAGGACTTTGTTCCAAAAGCCAGCAGACGGTGAAGATGGGGGACTAGTGTCCAAGAGAACCATCTTCCCCAAGTCAGAATTCAGGCTCCTTTTATACTAAAAACAAGAGGAGGCTTGGTTGGTTGTTTGAGGCTCAAGGCAACATTCTTTTACAAAAGGTGCAGAACCAGCAGGACTGAGCCCAGGAGACAGAGCACAGGGTTAGAGCCAAAGGAACAGATCCAATACGGAGTCAGATTGGTTCTTCCTTATTGCACGACTATTACCTTGTAGATACGTGAAAATGAGACTCAGATAGGCAAGCGACTCACCGAGCTTCTGGTGAGGACAGAACCCCAACTTAGGGCAGCCCTGAGCTGGAGCGACACAGCTGAAAATAACAGGGTCATTGCTGAAGCCAGCTCTGCTCCCCGCCAGACCAGCACCGCTTCCTTTCACCAGGCTGCTACCTCTGCGAGCAGTTCACAGTGTAATTAGGCATGTAATGCATACTTAGGTTGAGCAAGACAATGCTACTTTCTGAAAAGAATAATGAATATACAGAATACGTTCTTGAACCAAGAGAATCTACTGGGGCATGTGAAATTAAAATGTTGCCAGAAGGTCAAAATTAATTTTGGAAACATTGGTGGAACGGAGAGTTTTACGAAGGGAAGATTGAGAAAATAAAAACCGCATGAGCTCAATGAATAAAAAGGGCAAAACATCTATCCAGAGGCTTTTGCCTTTGCTGGAATTCATTAACTTTTATTTTGGCTGCAACTCTTTGAAAAAATCCTGCCTAAAGGAATTCCTTAATTTGGATTTAATGTGGCCTGCGGAAGTGAGGGGTGGAAGGGCTTAGAGGCTGAGCAGATGCGGGGAAGAGGGCGAGACCACCCAGCGATGTCCAGAATCGATGGGGTGCTTGGGGCGAAGCAGCGAGGAAGGGCCTTTTGATGTTGGACAGCGTGATAATGCCTGCCTGTGAGCCAGAATCAATCTTTCTTGTAAAACCAGTTGCCCTTAGAGAACACAGCACCTGGAAGGTGAATGCTTCTCTTGTCTGCCTGTGTCTCCTGGAAATTGATGGAGTTTGAACACTACGAGGAATTTTCTTGACTGCAGAATCCAGATCCTAAGTTTTCAGACCTTCAAGGACCATTCTCACCTCTCCTCCTCACCAGCTGGTCTTTAAATTAATCAGAAAAGAGAGAAAGGAAGTGAGATTCCCAGAGGCTCCATCATTAACTTATAATATGTATGACCTGAAATTATCATAACGTTATCATTATGTTTTCTTTCACTATTTCATTACATGTGTGTAGTTCATTGACCATATACACACCCTGTTGCTTCTCTTTCTTTATTTTCATTTTGTGGGAATTCTCATTACCTGCATGACAGCATGAGGATGACAACGTATTTGTTAAAAGTATCTTCTCTGAAACCAGGTTATTTAACACTGAAGGCTGGCAGCCCCATCTCCTGGCAACATTAACCTCGGCAAACAGAAATACATATAGTTCCCTGAGAGTCAGTGTTTGATGAATAACCACGCTCACAATAATAGCACTATTTCTGTGACGATTTACAAAATATCCTCACGTGCATTCTCTTATATTCAGCGGTTCTGATGCAAGAAAAGGCGTGTTCCTGTTGAAGCTTTACAGAAGCTCATGATCTGAATTTGCACACAACAGTGTTTTCCACATGTTGTAGAAGGTGCTGCTGTAGAAGAGCCTACAGCTTCCTACTGAAAACACCTGCAACTCGTTTTTTTTTTTTTCTTTTTAAGTCAAGTCTTTTTTTTGTTTGTTTTTTTAAATTGAAGTATAGTCAATGTCGTGCCAATTTCTGGTGTACAGCATCATGTTTCATATACATACATATACATACATATTCCTTCTCATTATAGGTTACTATGAGATATTGAATGTGGAATCTGAAAGAAAAAAAAAAGACACAAATGAACTTATTAAAAAAACAGAAACAGACCCACAGATACAGAAAACATAAAAAAAAATTTATTTGATTCTCAAATAAAAAGTTACTGGGTCAAAAAATAGAAGCTCTTAAATATTTCTTGAATATATATTTTACACCTGATTTCCACGCAGGATTCACTATTCACCATTGCCATTAGCAAGGTAGAATTCTCAGCTTCGTCAAAATTTTGTTTTCATAGAGTGCTCATTTTACTTAGCATGCACTTATGTCAATGAGTAAATTCATTTCCCCATTATCAACTTTAATTCTGGGGACAGAATAGCTTGGTGGGCAAGAACCTCGCCTCGGAGCCAACTGGTTACCTCCAAGCACTGCATCTTAGTTTGGTTTGCCATCCACTTAATATAGCACGTGACCCTTCCTGCAAAATCTTGTTGAAAAGTGATGAGTTACACCCTTGGAGAAGTCACAACTCTGCTCTTCTGTACTCCCAGTGCACAACGCGCATGCTTCCCGGACGTATTTATGACACACAGCCTACTAAATAGAATAATAATTATTCTTTTGTGTATGCTGTGGTTTCCTTGTATACTCAATGCCTAGAACAGAGTAGATGCTGAAAACATAGTTAAGAAAATAAGAACACCCAGACCCATCTTGGTCAAGAATAAAAATAATTATAGCAGCATCAATAAAAAATAATAAGATAAAGTAAAATAAAATAAAATAAATTGATCACCTAAAATGTACCAAATATTTTACATGACAGTTACTCAGCCATGATAAGGATCCTGCAAGTTAGGCCCCAGCAGCTCCATTTATAGATCTAGTGGGGTGAATAGCGCCCCCTTCCCTAAATACACATCCACTCAGAAACCCAGAATGTGACCTTATTTAGAAATATAGAGTCTTTGCAGATGTAGTTACTTAAGTACCTTGAGATGAAATCACCTGAGATGTACGGCGGCCCTTAAGTCCAATGAGTGGTGTCCTAATGGGACGTGGAGTCGACGCAGAGACACAAGGAAGAGGCCACGTGAAGATGGAAGCGGAGGTTAGCCTTATGCGGCCGCAAGCCAAGTGGTGTCAAAAGCCACCAGAAACTGGAGGGGACGAGGAAGCGTGCTCCTCTCGAGCTTTCTGAGGGGCACGGCCCTGCTCACGTTGTGGTTTTAAACTTCTTGCCTCCCAAACTGTGACAAAATTAATTCCTGTTACCAGAAGACACCGAGTTTGTGGCCATTTTTCATGGCGACGCCAAGAACTGATACAACGGGGGAGAGAAAGGATGCTCTGAGCGTGTCCGCTCCCTTCTCTGCGATGGCTGTGGGATTGTCCCCAGCAGCCTGGCCCCCAGCAGGGGGGTCTCCCCTGCACCTGGACTGGGGCAAGCATTATATTGTTTGTCACCAGAAACCCCGTTAATTCCATGACTGTGATGAATGAAGCTTGCGAGCACTTGAATGTGCTGCGTCTATCTGAGTTGGTCACTGTTAATACCCTATTGACTGGTGTGGAGACTCAAGTTTGGAATGTTAGGCGCTTCCCCCAAGCTCATACAGTCTGGAAGTGCAGTGGTGCCTTGTTACAGATGTTCTTTTAACAAACACATGTAAAAGGGAAGTAACACACAAGTTAGGCTCCAGGGAAAAGGAGACAGAGGAATCAGCTGGCAGCCCAAGGCTCTAAGGCAAGGGGAGATGTGTGTGCCACCAGCACTCCAGTGAAGAGACTTCGAGGGCACTTGGTAGGCTCCTTTTTAGACTAACTCACCCCCCTGCTCACAGCCCAGAGAGTCCCTGACCAGCCAACATGTTTATTTTTGTTTTTATACAAGGAGAAAGCGAACCACTTAGAGCTGAGTGTGTGGCATCCTCTCCACGGCGGCACCTGCGTCTCCCGGTCACCTCCCTGCCCATCCTTCCAGGGTCGTCTCCTCCCACAATTCACCATCCTTGCCACCCGCTGCTTCCTCTGCCTTCTCTTCATTTAAACTGAGCAAACATCAAGGCCTTTTGCTTTTATGTGACCAACAAAAAGAGAACCAAATGCTTCTCAGAAATTGGATCCCACTGTACAGGTTGAGAGGGACAGAGATGCATCGTGTCAGAAATGGAAAAGGGCTGCTTTCTCCTCTTCAAACACGCCTTCTAGAGAGTGTATTGTTTATGACAACGATGCCCTTGGCTCATTTTTTTGTTGTCAGTTGGCTCTGTTTCTGCATTGACAGTTCGAAAAGGAACACATTGTTTTCCTTATTTGAAGACTTTGAAGACAATTCTTTCAAACATCATTTTACCTTGATGTGGTAAAAGCTATGTTATGTGGAAATTTGGAGCTATTAACAACAGACATTGAATCCACCTTATTTTAAGTAGGAGAAGAATATGGTCTTGGGTCTACCAGGGCCTAGGATGTCGGTCTGTAGGGACTTTATTAAAATGTGCTCTAAGATCACATCAGTTCATTGACCTATTAGTTGTGTTGGGTTTAACAATATATACCATATTCTAGATTCAAACTCAGAACAAAAGACTCTTGAGTATATCATAACACAAATAAGCCCAGAGGGCTTTTGGCTGTGGATTTTAATTCCATCTCGGCCACTTTTTTTTGTTATATGACTGTGGATCATGGATTTGTCTTATCTGACACTGAGTTGCTGCAAACTGAGGCCATAAAGCACTTATTTTGTGTGGCTGTTTTAACACTGAAACATAAATAAGATAATATATATGGAAAGATATACCAAGTGACCAGAATACAATGAGGATACACAGTTGTTATTAATTGCCTTTTTCTTTCTTATCATATCATGGTCCTGGATGAGGGTTGGTTAAAATGACACATCCTGCAAATATTTGATAATTTAAAGTAGTCATAAAAGTGTTAAGTTTTTTTATGAAGAACGTGGTGAGTTCTTGGCTTGGGTTGTAAGGTACATTTGAAATAAAGTCCCATGCTGCAGTAATTGCCCTGAACTCCTGCAAGTGTTGAACCAGGACTGATACCAAGTTTTTAGAGTCAACTCCAGACATTTTAAAGCTGAGGAGATGGAGATGCCAAACGTTAATAATAACTGGTCCAAGAGGGCTGAGCAATGGCACTACAAAAATGACACACTTGCCAAAGGAATGCCTTGCGAATCATTTGCAAAGAAATATTTGGCTTTCTAAAGAGAGGGTTAAGAATTCCTAGAATAACATGAGTCCCAAATACACAACGAGAGTGAAAGACTAGACCAGGCTGACACTTACCGCTGCTTTGTCGGTGAGGATAAAGTGACAACACAGCTGGTTGGATGGGTGGTGCCGATGCCCAGCCTCCTCGAGACGTGCCATCAGGTAGCTGACATGCTCACCAGAGGGCTCTCAAAGGGAGTAGACCAAACTGGGTAACTGTCAGAAGAGGCTTGGGATCCTGTCTAAGCTACTGGATCAATCTGTCCTAACATGGGTGAGCACGGAGCATTAGAGAGAGGGGACTGGGGCACAAGGGTCCCCCTCGACATCTTTCTTCTGCTGCATGTGCGTGTGCCCAGGGCCCACCGACCCCAGGCAAATGCAGCAAACTATCCTCCTTATCCACAATCGCCCAAAAGATACAGGTGTGACTGTTTATTCTCCACATGCTTCTTAATCTTCACAGCTATTCATAGCTGTTCTTCATACTTCCTGTCTTCTCTACATTTTTGTGCATTTGCAACATCATCAAGTAGTTAATTTCTTCCCTTTGGTGATGGTCTTTAGCATCTGAAACACTCAGGAAATATACATGAGATACTATTATCTGGGTCCTTCGGAGAGGAGCAGAGGATACAGGGAAGGGTCTGACCCTGGAAGCCCCCACAGGGTCTTTCTCGGTTACAGTGGGACTCCAGCAGGGCTAATGCTTTGATGAGGGCCTGCAAACCAGTGTTGAGAAACCTTCAGTGCTTATTTGCTAGAAATGAAAATAGTCAGATACTGTAATTACAACAAAACTGATGAAATTATCATTTCAAAGAGTATGAGCTGAAGTTTGCCATGTTTCTTACGCTGTGCTAAAGCCATGTAAATGCTTTTCTAATTTAACCTTTACAACACATCTCTAAGTGAACCCAGTTTCATTGATGAGAAGAGCAAGGCTGTGAGATGCGGGTGAATCTCTCAAGATCACAAAGCTGGCAAGGGGATGACCTGTGACCCCAGTCTAGGTTTTCTGCCCTCATGGACTTCATTACTGCTCCAGACTAAATATCTCAGGGAACCGTTAAGGCCCAAACCCGGAAGCTAAATGATTTTATGAAGGAGCATCTTTAAAACTAAAGTGATACAAAATCAAGGCTAAGAACCAAGTAAATGTGGTCAAGAAAAAGGCTTAGAGTGAAGATCATGCCTGCAAAAGCACTCTAAAAATTCTGTAGTTATGAAATTATGGAATGACAACTTAGTAAGAATCACCAGGAATCTCTTTTCACCTAGATAAAAATTGCAATGGCAAAGTCTGTCTAATGTAACCATTTTGGAGCTCTGGGGTTTACTGAAGAATTGCAACTTCTGGAGGAAGGCTTCAACAGTACATTTTGGTTAATTTCTGACAATTTCAGCTCTTAGCATATCAGCAGCAACCCATCCCTGACCCCTGCCATGTGTCAGGCATCCATGCATGTATTCCTGTAACAGAAGCCAGGGTGGGCAAAAAAGACCTTGTCCTCCAAATACTGGGCACCTGTGGTCTGACTGCTGAGTGCTGCTTCTGATCAGAGGTGCAGACAAGAGGTGGGCAGTCACTGTAATTGTAACACCCACAAAATGTTCACTAATCATTAGTGAAATGCAAATCAAAGCTTCAGTGAGACACCACCTCACATCATTAAGATAGCTACTACAGAAAAGAAAAGGAAAGGAAAGGAAAGGAAAGGAAAGGAAAGGAAAGGAAAGGAAAGGAAAGGAAAGGAAAGGAAAGGAAAGGAAAGGAAAGGAAAGGAAAGGAAAGGGAAGGAAAGGAAAGAAAAGGAAAGAAGAGGAGCGTTGGTGAGAATTTGGAGAAACTGGAACCCTTGTGCATTGTTGGTGGAAATCTACATGGTGCAGCCATTATGGAAAACAGTATGGTAGGTTCTCAAAAAATTAAAAATGGAATTAGTGTGTGATCAAGCTATCCCACTTCCGGCATATAGCCAAAATAACGGAAAGCAAGATCTTAAAAGGATATTTGTACATTCATATGCACAGCAGCATTGTTCACAATAGCTAAGATATGGAAGCAACCCAAGTGCCCATGGACAGATAAAGGGATAAACAAAATGCAGTGTATACATACAGCAGAATATTACTCAGCTTTAAAAAGGTAGGCAATTCTGCAATGTGCTACAACATGCATGATACTTGAGGATACTGTGCTAAGTGAAATAAGCTAGTCAAAAGAACCAAATATTATATGATTCCACGTCAATGAGTTACTTAAAGTAGCCGCAATTACAGAGACAAAAAGTAGAATGGTGATTGTCACGGTGGAGGTGAGCAGGGACAGGGAGTTATTGTTCATTTCTGCAAGATGAAAAGATTTGTGAAGACGGATGGTGGTGATGACTTCACAACATTACGAATGTATTTAATACCACTGAACTATACTTTAAAAATATTTAAAATTGTAAATGTGTGTTTTACTATAACAAAAAAAAAATTGAAAAAAAAAATTGTGTAGTGCTCAAATCTCTGTCTTACCCGCTCTTAGTGTTGTGTGTACAGATGAACAGGTTTGGTGGAGCTCAAGGTCAGGGTCATCTGGACACTTGTTAATGGGCTGGCCATCTGGTCATCTGCTGGAGGTATCAGTCTAAGAGAGGTGCTGAAATAGCAGTGAAATAAATAGAAGATATGGTGCCATTTAGCGTAGATTTCTGCATGTAATAAACAAATGATAAATTATAAGTCATTTTACCTTGCATTAAATAGACATAATAAAGCCCTTGTTTTGAATATTCACACAGCACAGGAAGACGTTATTTGTCTTTTGTTAGCGCCTATTGCCTTCAGGGGAGGAGGAATCCTAGCAACCAGACCACCTTTGTGTCATTAAACACCCTCAGAAACAAAGGGACTCGCCTCACTTGGAAACCATTTTAAGGCACCGATGAGGAGCAGAAAATAAAGTATCTGGGGGAAGAGTGGAATGGCTCTGGCAGAAAAACCGGGAAGCCAACGGGGAGAAGCAAAGAGAAAGAGATGTCAGAAAAGTAGTCAAGAGCCAGGAGACCTGAGCAGAAGGAAGAAAAGAGGGCAAAACAGAGACTTGGCAACTGGTGCAGAGGGGAAGGGAAACTGAGACTTCAAAGCTCAGGGCTGGGCTGCGGGAACTCACTTCTGTCTCATTGACAGCGTCTTCGGTAAGCACCACACTTCTCCCTCATCTCCTAGACAAGTGAAATTTTATTCTGGGGGAGCCTGAAAAATGTGAAGAGAGGACATCTTATGTGTGAGTCATCAGCCTCAAGTAATAAGCTATTCCACTTGGATTCATTGAAAATCTAGTTTTTCTCTGTTTTCAATTCAATAGAGTGTTGAGTTGAAAGGAGGCAGAGATCATGACCCTACCAAGAGCATCCTAGGGTTCTGCGTGGCCCCAGGTAGATACAGCTTGGTTTACTCACCTCAGATCTATTCCGAAGATTCACTGAGAGTCTTTTCAAGGTGAGTCTCTACAATTAAGAGATACCTAGAGTTATGTTTAACTAAGCCGGAGTACCACCAGCCGTGATTCAAACAGCAGCCCCAGGACAGCCCAGTATGTTATTTCATCTTGTAAAAATTGAGTTTTTCCAGCAAACTGAGGATTTTGTTGGTTCTGGGTCTCCCTGTAAAATCATTAACCAAACCGGGAATTGGACAGCAACTATTGGAAGCTGGGGTCTAAAGAGAGATTTGGCCAGGATTTGCAGAAAAAGGGCACAAGCCTGTTGACGCACATTTCTTGGTCTCCCCCACAGTCACCCTGTAGAAAGCAAGCTGTGGGGAACACGCTTTATTCTGTTCTTCAAATGTATTTTTTCTCAGCAAGAGGAAAACCAGTAACTCTTTCCGAAACAGGAAACAAGAACTTGAAGACATGGAGCTATTTTAAAACCCATAAAATGATTGTAAAGGAACCTCTATTGGAAATCTGTGTAGGAGAAAGTTACAGTATTTATGCCCCAATATGACACCATCCAGGAACTATACATTACACAATGGTCACAAAGGAGAGAAACAGAAGGCTACCTGTTTGGTGCGAACAAAGGAGCCACCGTTCCTGCTGGTCATAATAACAGCTGCTGTAATAGAATGTGGAGTGAAACTTTCCAGTGGCTCTGTAATTGGCAATTATGGCCTATATTCAAAAGAGTGCAATCAACAGAAGGGGTCAGATATGGACCCCCCAAGGCTTACCAAGATGAGAGGGCCATATTTCTGAAACAACCGCCACTGGACAACTTGTCAACCTGGGATGTAGAATGGATGACTTGGGGGGAGCAGAGGAGAAACAAAGAGAGTCTTTTTTTTTTTCAAATCTATTTTTTTAGGGAATCAAACACTCGTGGTACAAGAGAAACCAAACCACTCTCTCCTTGTCCTGTGAGACCCTCACCACCAGACTCCTAAAGCCAAGAGGAGGTGGGCAGTGGGGCTCTAAGCAAATCACCCACAGAGGTTGGGTGTCTGCAAGAGAGACTGGCATTTCATTCACCAGATGATGTTCAAGGCACTGAAAATCTGCAGCACTGTCTTAGCACTTCCTGAGAACACTGGATTGTCAGAGAATTCTCAAGGAGCTTGACATGCGTGCCTGTGGGCACGTAAACAGAGAAGTCTGTCTGGTTCTCACCCAGCAAAATAATACCTGAACATGGGAGGTTTACAAGGGTAACCCTCAGCAATAGGAAAAAGTATGCCACTCCCCACCCCAGATCCCCAGAAACTCCACATGACTTAGAAGGAGGAGGACCCCGTAGCTCCAGTGGCTGTTTTTAAGAGAAAGCGTGGGAGGTGTGGATTCTTGATGGTGGCGGCCAATGAAGGGACTTCTATGCTGCTCTCAAAGTGTTCTTCAAACTAAAAAGCTTCTGCACAGCAAAGGAGACCATCAATAAAGTGATAAGGCAGCCTACTGAACAGGAGGAAGAATTTGCAAATCATACCTCTGATGAAGGACTAATACCCAAATTATATAAAGAACTTATACAACTAATAGGAAAACAATCTGATTTTGAAAATTGGCAGAAGATTTGAATAGACATTTTTTCAAAGACATACAGATGGCCAGCAGGTACATGAAAAGATACTCAGCATCATTACTCATCAGGGAAACGCAAATCAAAACCACAAAGAGATGTCACCCCACACCTGTCAGGATGCCCATCATCCAAAAGACGAGAGATTACAAGAATGTCAAGACAGGGGACCCTGTGACCTGTTGGTGGCAATGTAAATTGGTGCAGCCACTGTGGAAAACAGTATGGAGTTTCCTTTAAAAAAAATACATAGAACCACCATATGATCCAGCAATCCCATTTCTGGGTATTCATCCAAAGAAAACAAAAACACTAACTCAAAAAGATGTCTGCACCCCCATGTCCATAGCAGCATTACTTACAATAACTAAGAAACAAAAGCAATCCAAGTGTCCATTGACAGATGAATGGATAAAGGGGCTGTGAAATACAATATATATATATAAATTCAGCCATAAAAAAATGAAATCTTGCCATTTGCAACAAGGTTAGACCTAGAAGGTATTATGCCAAGTGAAATAAATCAGACAGAGAAGGACAAACACTGCATGACCTCACTTATATGGGGAATCTAAAAACAAACAAACAAACAGAAATAAGCTTGTAGATACAGAGAACAGATTGGTGGTCGTGAGAGGCAAAGGGTGAGGGCTGGGTGAAATTGGCAAAGGAGTCATCAAAAGGGACAAAGTTCCATTTATAAAATAAATAAGCCCTGGCGGGGTGTTATGCAGAACAGGGTGACTGTAGTTAATAATACTGTGCTGCAATGTGAAAGCTACTAAGAGTAGATTTTAGAAGTTCTCATAGCAAGAAAAAATTCTGTAATCATGTGTGGTGAGAGACGTCACCTAGACGCCTTGTGGTGATCATTTTGCAATATATATAAATATAGAATCATTATGTTGTACAGGTAAAACTAGTATCATGTATGTCAATTATACTGCATGAAAAAAAAAAAAAGTGGCCTTCAGTGAGACAGAGGCTGGAGAAATCACACACCTGGCACACATCCTGCCATGCCTTCGGAAGCCCTGCACAGCAAGGAAGGCCAAGGGCATTCTGCACCACGGTAGCTCTGCCAGTGCTACATGACCATTACCGTCTCATTCCAGCTCTTCACTCAAGGTCCAGAGGAGGCGTGGCCAGAAGTGAAAAAAACAAGCCATGCTCAGTCTCCGCTCCATGCCTCCTCACCCTCAGTTATAGCCAATGACGGAGCAGACGAAAGCTTTCGGCCCACCGCAAGAGTGGATTCATAAACCACCCTGGACTGAGTTTAATAATCGTAAGTGGCCATATGATATCACTTATGTATGGAATGTAAAAAATAAATAAATAAAATAAAAAATAAGAGGAGACAAATGAACTACTTATTATTCATAACTTAGATGACTGATTTCTTGAATATGTGTAAGCACATCTGACTGCCCTTTATAACTGGATTACTGCATTCTGTTGATTCTTATTTTGTGGTTGGCTTTATTCCTTTGATAACTATGTAAGTTTAAAAAGCTGAAGCTCTAATCTGTTCTTAGAATCCATGATCAGTACACATATGCAAACTAAAAAAAAATGTGCAGTATATTGTATCTGTATGTTTACATGCAATATAATGTGTATGTGTAGTCAAACTATAATAATTCTACCTAATAAAACTGAAAAAGGAAAAAAAACGACATGAGAAAAATGTCAGGGGTGACGAGTATATTCACTGTTTTGATTTGGTGATGGGTTCGCAGGTGCATAGACACATGTCGAAACTTAAATTGTACAGTTGCAATGTATGCATGTCAGTTGCATGTCAATTATGCATACTTTAATAAAGCCGTTAATAGTGTAAAAAATAATCATAAGTGGCCAGGAAATTATAAAATGTTATAAGGTCATCTTCAGATGGGAAATGAGCTTCTACTCAGCAAGCTGAAAGCAGGGAATGGAAGGGTTTTTTTCCAATTTTTTTTTCCTGGTTGATGCAAATATCTACAGAATCTAAACTGGGGCCCAGGTCTCTTTAGGCTTCACCAGATGAACTTCCACTTCTTTGTCTTGATGGGAAATACCTCACCCAATTTGGAATTTTATGTACAACTTCTGGAAAGGAGACTGAAACTGACTTTTGCCTTGGAGTAACTAACTATAAGGGTCACGTACTAGACCTGAGGGATTTTCTGATCCTTTATGCTGTGCTTGGAAAAATATAGTCACAAAAATGCATTATGGTTGGTACCTACAAGTAGCTAAAACCATCCCTCGTAATTTCAGAAAATACTATCAAGCAAATGTGCACTGTCAAAACTCAGAGTCTTCCTAGAGAATATTGTCCTCTCACGTTCCAAAGGGTCCTGAGCAAGAATAAGAAGAATAAACCAGAACACTAGCAATGTATTTTTTCAGCTTTTTCTAAAAAGAGAAAAACCTAACAGTTCTGAAAATCAAAGTAGGTACTTTTACTTGTACGCTTACTTACTAAACAGAAAGTCTAAAATCAATTCACTATCATTGTTACTTTTTTAATGAACAACAACCATAGACCAGGCATTATTCTGGACGTGGTATATGCGTAATATACGTTAATTTCACAAAAACCCTTTGTGCATTTCACAGAGGAGAAAACAGAGGCCCAGAGAGGTCGGAGGAATCCGCGCAGTGACTCACGTGCAGAGCCGTGGCTTCGTTCAGCCCTGGTCTCCAAAATGTGTACCATTTACATCCCACCTGCCTTTACGTGATAGACTTTTCTCAAGAACTGGAATTACATTTATGCTTTTGCATATATTTTCCTCCCCTCCTTTTCCTTTATTGCTCCATGAAAATGGACGTATCAGAAAAGAGAGCTGTTTAGACTTTATCCCTAAGGGGTGAGCCCCAGGTGTGACATTCCCAGCTTTATAGAAAAAAGTAGATCATTCTGTGTGCTGTTATTCCCAAGGAGAACAGACAGGGCGTCCGTGGCAGGGATGCCAACGTCAGTTGTAACGATGGCGTCGCGGGTGCAAATGGCTGGTGCAAAAATTACTAGAGGAATCACACCCAGCATTGGAGGGAGGGTGTTGATTCTTTTCGGTCTTGTTTTATACAGGCTTGCCATGTTCAGCAGCTGCTCTGCTGACAGAAGAAATGCTGGGAGTTCAACTCCTTACATTGTCGAAACAAAACGTGTTTCTTTTTCTTCACCCTTTTATGAGGTGAAAACCAGAAGGGTACATATAAATTACAAGGACAGGAAAGGGATTTGTGAGAAGATTCTGGAGGAAGTGTAAGGATTTGAAGTTTGAGATGTAGTTGGATATAAACCAGTGCTGAAGTGTGGGGAGTCTAACAGCAGAATGTGAAATAAAAAGGAACTAAAAAATATGGGGAAGAGAGGTCGGTAGCAACACGTCTTCCGTGTCCTGATCAGAGCGAGAATAAAAGCTTAGCTCAAAGATACTGTCTTTATTTTCCAAGAAAATGGTACATTGTCTCTGTAAAACTTTGTATGGGCTTAGAGGAAAAGAGGAAATGAAAATATTTTAAATGTCTGACGGCACTGATAATCTAATGAAGACTCATACATGAAACTGCACATGGTTATGTACATGTATTTACACGATGTTGTGTTGGATTGTGATGTACGTATTCTTTCATCCCCAGAAAGGAAGGGCTCAGCTGACCTCTCGCCGTAGGGTGTCTTTCCATCCTGACACCACAGCTCCCTGCTCCACACCAATACCATTAAGCCAATGGTTCACCAAAAATCAAGTGTCAAAGCATATTCCTTGTAGTTTCAGCTCCAGCCCTTCCAATAATATGTCTTTGCTGCTATTTCTTTTCTTTTTAATTTTATTATTTATTTATTTGTTTTATTGAAGTACAATCAGTTACAATGTGTCAATTTCTGGTGCACAGCACAATGCATATACATACATATATTCGTTTTCATATTCTTTTTCATTAAAGGTTATTGCAGGATATTGAATATAATTCCCTGTGCTATACAGAAGAAATCTGTTGTTTACCTATTTTGTATATGGTAGTTAATATCTGCAAATCTCAAACTCCCAAATTTACCCCTTCCCAACCCCTTTCCATCTGGCAACCATAAGATTGCTTACTATGTCTGCGAGTCTGTTTCTGTTTTGTAGATTTCTTGATAGCCTTTCTACCTCTTTGTCTCCTGATGCTGGAATTTGAAATCTGATATCATGCTGGTGTTCTGTGACCACTCACTTCCGTTCCCCTGATGTAGCTCTTCCAACTGGGGTTGTACTAACTGGAGCCAAACAGCATCTTGCCCCAAATTTCACAATCCTAAGACCCCAGAGTTTATTGTTTCTGGTATTCTATTTGTTCTCAATATTGGCAAAACTTTAGCTGACTGACCGGTCATAAAAGACACTTTCAAAAATTAGAATCGCCGGCTTCATGTATATTTTCCAGCTCATTTTTAAAGTTGTGTGGGATAATGGAAAGAAAAGAGGCTTTGGGGAATCAGAGATGTCTAGGCTCAATTCAACTTCTGCCCATCTAGGAAAACTTCCACTTCTAAATTACCAAAATGACCACTTGAAAGTCATTTTTAAAGCTCCATTGCAAAAGGATAATCACAAAGGCAAAAATGAACAGATTGGACAATGAGGAAATTGGAAGAGAAAGAGGAGTTCTATAGAAATAGCAAATGCAAAACTAAATGGGGAAAATCGGGAACAAGCATTCACAGCAAATACTGACATTTGAAGGGTTATTGTATTTAATACATGAGGAGCCCCTGAAGGTTGGTGGGAAACCACTAATTCTCTGATAGGTAAATCGACAAATGGCAGGAAGGGTAATCACAAGGCAAGCCATGCCAGTGATCCACAAAAGTTCGAAAAAGAAAGTTCTACAAAATATCAGAATTTTTTTCTTGAGGACTTTTTGGTGGTGCTATGAGTACAGAGACAACTCCTTCCTTGCATGAGTTTCATTTAGGTCTTTCAAAGCCACTTCCTCGAAGAGCTCTCTGAGCCTCTCACCGATGTTTCCACTCTCCATCCCCACTGATTGTTTTCTTCTGAGAGCTTATCACCACCTGACATCTTATTTTTGCTACTAGCTAGTGTTGTCTTCCCCATGGAATCTAAGAAACCTGAGAATAAGACCCCCCCTGACATTTCCCCCTTAACATCTAGAAAGCATCCCCATTACACTGTATACCTGAATAAACATGCGCTGATTGAAAGGCTAGAGAGAGGGCCGATTTCACACTTACGACTCACAGTTCTGCAATATACATCAAAGCTATCAAAACAGCCTTCCTTTTAACTCGCTAATCCCACTTCTACAGATTTATCCCCAGAAAATAATCAGAAATACACGTTAAGATTTATGTGCAAGGATAGTCACCTCAGTTTTATTTATGATAGCAAAAAAATGAGAAAATAATATAAATACAGAAATGAGTGAATAAATTATGGTGCATATCAAGTATAGTAAAATTATGGAATCATTTAAAGTCATGCTTTTAAAAATTATTTTATGACCTAATTTTTTTTAAAAACTGCAATGAGACAGTATGTAAAATTTTATACACAGAATAATCTCAATTTTGCTAAAGCAGGTATATAAAGAAAGAGCCTATATGTGGTAATTCACTGGCCTTTTAGGGCATTATTTCCTTTATGCCAAATTGTTTAAATGTTCATCTGCTGTTCCCGAAGCAATGCTTGTATATTACTGTGTTAATTTCCCCAGTCATCCCTGGGTTGCCTGGTAAAGGCTCCATGTTTCAAAAATCCATCCCAGCGATCACTTGCTATCTCCAGCCTTGACCTCATTCTTTCTGAAGCAGCAATCTTGCAGGGCTCAAGCATTTTCTTTTGTGCAAGTGTAAGCTAGACATGAGATAAGCCCTTGCCTTTGGACAGCCAACCAGTCAGCTTCCTAAACACTCCATGAAAACGTTTAAGAATATTGGAATGGAAGTACAATACAAAAAATAACTTCTAAAACCATGCCTTTGGTTGAATTACCAGTGAACAGACTCTGAGTCAGGTAACTGAGTGCAGAAAATTTACTGAGGAACATCCTGGTGGGATAATCTTGTAGGAAAGCAAAGAAGATGATTGGGTGGAGGAAGAAGTTGACCTACTAAGACACTTACAATCCACTGACCCTACAGGGCTCTGGAGCTCGATGACTGTGCAGAACTGTCCCAAATTGAAGGAAGAGGCTGGAGCCTTTACTCCCCCACAACAGCTAGTGCTGGCTGTGAGCCACCACAGGAGAAGGCACATTCCTGCAGAAGGTGACCCAGTGGGGAAGGGAGCATCCGTGAGCATCCGTGAGCATCCGCGAGCCTTCAGCGGCAGTGTTTTCTGTCACTGTGTAACGAGAGTGCTGGAGCTGAAAGGGGCCTGGACGGAGCCCTGCCGTGTCACTCTTCTCAGGCTGCTATAATAAAACACTGTGGGCGGTGTGGCTAAAGCAAGAGAACAGTATTTTCTCCCAGCTCTGGAGGCCAGGTTCAAGCCCTTTAGCTTCTGGTGAGGGCTCTCATCCCAAGTTCAGGCAGCCTCCTTCCTGCTGTGTGTTCACACGGCCTTTCCTTGGTTCTCGTACCAGATGAGACAAAAAGTGGGCTCTCTGGTTTCTCCGCCTAGAAGGACACTAACCCTGTGGGATCAACGCCCCACCCTTATGACCTTAATTACTTCTTTAGAGGCCCCCTCTCCAAACATGGCCTCACTGGGGTTAGGATTCAACACAGAAATTCTGGGGAGACGGAAGGTTCAGTCTGTAACACCCGTCTCCCCAGGACACACTGAGAAGCTTAGACCCTTTTCCTGCACCACCTGCATCTCCCATCCCAGATGGTGGTTCTTTCTTCTTCCTCCCAAAGCGAGAGGCATCTTTACGTCTCCACAACTCATGGTCTAGGCAAGCTTGAACCTGGCTCTTGAGAAAAGAGAGTGATGACTATTAGATCAAATCCTGGGTACCCTAATTCTCTACCAGGGAGCCAGCAACTATAGAGCCATTTCTGCTGGACCCTGTTTTGTCTCTGTCATTCATATTTACTTTTAATATCTAATATTATTATTTAAATTAGTATTTATTTTGATGAGTTTACTCTTCATTGTCCTTTAATATTTTTCTCTCCCCTATATCCTGTATTCCAGTGAATATATCAAAACTTTCTTCTTCTGTTTGTAACCAATGTATTCTTTTTTTTTTTTTTTGGTTGATTTGACTAATTAAATCCACACTTTAATTTTTCTGTTTATAATCTTATTGACTTCTATGCTCTTGTGTCTTTCCCGTCCCTCTAATCTTACCCCTTCTTGACTTTTTTATCCAATCTCACTGCCAGGGGCTCTTCATTCACAGTTTTAGCTTAGTTCACTATGGCCATGCAGTTTTTAATACTTTATTGACATATACATGACTTGCTATAAGCTGCACATATTTGAAGTGTTATCGGGTAGGCTGGAAATCCTCAGGACATCAGGTTGTGTCAATCAACTTTTTGCTTGATAAAATCCAATTTACTTTTCAAGAACCAGTGCAAGTATCATCTCCTCAGATGTTGATAGACTGACACTTCACATTATTTTTATCTAAATATTCCTTATATTTGATAAAAACAAAAAGATGAATAAGGACACAGGGACATAGATGGACACCAAGATACACGAGGTAACTGAGCTAACAAGAATCAGTGGTGTGCTGAAAAGCGGTGCATGGCTTCTCTCCTCCTAGAAAGTGGTTCATGGAGGTCACAGACCGTGAAGAGCAGGAGCTACAGTGACCAAAAATTTCCAAAACACATCTGACAGCCGTTCCGGGCTGAGAAACAACACAGAAAAAGGAGGGAATGTAGTCAAAGAAATAATGACCAAAATCCCTAGAGCAGAATGATGAGATTAACAAATTAGAGGCAGAATCAATGGGGAAAAATAAAGATTAGGATAATGCGGTAACATTTTAGAACTGAAAAGGTAAAAAAAAAATCATTTTTAAATTGTAGGGAAAAAAGCAATGGCAAAAATAAAATTAATTTAAAATAAACTAGATTAAGACTGGTGCCTGCTGATTAACAATAAATGCTGTGTATAGAATTACACAGGGATGCTTACATAAGCAATTTTAAAACAGTACATCTACAGAAATGAAAAACCTAAGAAAATGATTTTTGAATAAATGGTGGGAGGTTACTGTCATTGAATGAATCATTGAATGGCAAGTAAAACCATGTATTCAGAAGGAACCCTACTTCAGAAAGACACCTGCACCCCAATGTTCACTAGCAGCATTATTTACAATAGCCAAGACATGGAAACAGCCTAAATGTCCATCAACGGATGACTGGATAAAGAAGATGTGGTATATTTATACAACGGAATACTACTCAGCCATAAAAACCGACAGCATAACGCCATTTGCAGCAACATGGATGGGCCTGGAGAATGTCATTCTAGGTGAAGTAAGCCAGAAAGAGAAAGAAAAATACAATATGAGATCACTCACATGTGGAATCTAAAAAAAAACACAAAGAATAAATACAAAACAGAAATAGACTCATAGACACAGAATACAAACTAGTGGTTGCCAAGGGGGTGGAGGGTGGGAAGGGATAGACGGGATTTCAAAACTGTAGAATAGATAAACAAGATTATACTGTATAGCACAGGGAAATATATACAAGATCTTATGGTAGCTCACCGAGAAAAAAATGTGACAATGAATATATATATGTTCATCTATAACTGAAAAATTGTGCTCTACTCTGGAATTTGATACAACATTGTAAAGTGATTATAAATCAATAAAAAAATGTTAAAAAAAACATGTATTGACATATTTATTATATGCAGAGAAAATATTTATGGCACATATTTTTAAAAAGAAGTGGATTTTTTTTATTGATAACATGCTCAATGTTAACACCCACCTGTCATAAAATAATAATAATTCTGTGTAATGACTTTGTAATTAATGTTTAGCCTAATATCAGAGCATGGTACCTGGGCTCATGATGTGGTACAAAGCCCTTTCCAGGGCACCGAAGCAATCCCCATACATCTAGGTGTGGTGATGTGACCAATTAAACAACCTACGCGGGTCATCTTCATTGTTTAAAGGAAAAACAGTTCTACTATGACCTGCAAATGACTTTAAAATGGTCAGAAAAGTTTATTCTTTCCAGAATTTTCAGAAAAATTCAAGATTGGCTTGAAACAAAGGAAAGGTCTGTTTATGAAACTGTACATGAATGAAAAGAAGATTCTATAATTTTATTGTGACATTCACTGAACTAACCTCATTTCTATTACAACAGTGGTATAATCACTGGTGAAAAGGTAATGCTTAGTTATTGTCCCTGATAGAATAATAATAATAATAATATACTGAAATGAAAGAGAAATTGAATGCAAATTCAGTGAATAAAACTCTCTACTGTGTACCTTTTAAAAATTAATAAATGAATAAGATGTATTTCATTCTCTCCGTGAGTATTAAAATAGCTAAGTAACATCCAGTCAAGAAGTCTGACCTTCAGCTTCTTCCCTCTCACAAGATATAATTGACAACACACTTGGGTTTTGAAAGTTCAGGCAGAAGTGGACAACCTGGAATCTAACAAGCTCTTGACCTGTGCTGGCTCTTCCTGTGCTTTCCGACGGGTGAGGTAACGCACTGCTACCACTGACGTGTTCAGAGATCTTGGCCGGCATCCTTGCTATTCATTTATTCAACCCAGAGTAATCCGTATTTAACAGTGCTGGAGCGTGTCAGAATGAGCAATTAAATATGATCGTTGTCAGTGACAACCAGCAGTTACTGCTAAAAATGTCCCAGGCAGAAATTTGAGCATTAAGGTGTTTATTTTAAACAAAAGAGAAGTTTAAATGAAGTAACGGTTCCAGGTAATGACAATTAAATGCTCCCATTCAAATAGTGCATTACTCCTTCAGACTAATAGAAATATTAGCAGAACTGATTTCTTTTCTTTTTTTTTTTTTTTTTTCCTTTCGCTACTTGCTGGCATGGGGATTGATTCATTACCTGGTCAGGCTTTTGACGGAGGGTGTGATCTGTGATTATTTGGCTTGTCTGCTGGGGCAAGGTGGAGGAGCAGGGGTGAGGGTGATCACTGCTGAGGAGACAAGAAGAGGGCAGACCCTTGAAACAGACCATGGAGGACACGTGACCTCTGGGTAAGCATAGAGAGAAAAATTGCACTTTGAATAGTGAAGAACTAAAGGAGATTTTGTCAGAATTTTTATGTGGAAAATCCTTTCCATAAACATCCTTCTTTTGCTCCAATTATGTATCCAAAGTACATGGGACATTTACTGGTTCTCGTATGAAACACCTGCTGTGTGTGCATGAGTGTTGGGGGAGGCGATGGAGGGAGGGGTACAGGAGAGGGAAAGTGGAGGGCAGCTGATGTAAGTAAATGCATTTATCACTTAAGCTGATGAAAAGCACAGTTGTGTGTTTTGTAACTCCTACCATAGGGTTACTAATAAAATTTCCCAGTATGGAGAGAAACGTGTTCCAAGATAGAAATTTCTCACGGTTGATCATGACCCCGGACCCTTGAGAGCAATAATCAGGAGGGCTTCTCGTGGGATGGATGTAGGCATCCAGCTGTGCCAGGAAGGGAAAAAAGAAGCAGCCACGAGCAGGGGCTGCTGAGTTTTCTCTGATGCTGTGCAGATGGCCGCCCCCACCTGGCCACAACCTGGGCTGGCCAGAGATGCGCTCTGAGAATCAGAAAGTGAAACAGAGAACAGCATAAAGGAAAAAAAGGGAGAGAAACTATATTTTGTTTTTGCTATCACTCCAAAAAGGCGTTGTACATTATAGGAGCTGTAGAAAATATTCATTGAATAAGTAAATAATTGATAGATGGCCAAGCATGTAAGTATAGACAATTATCAATTACTACATGACCCCATAGCTAGGGTTTTTAATTGACATTTTCTACATGCCTTCATTCCTAAGCTTATCTCCATATTATTTTGAGCACAGCATAGTAATTTATAAATGCAAAACCTCCCAGGACATAGTTTCAATTGATTGTTTACTGTCAATGAGTTCAAAGTCAAACTATTGTTTACTTTTCTTTAAAAATCTCTTCTCTCTCATGCATTCTATGGAACCCAGCTTGAGTGGTAATAGAAAGCCTTTTAAAGTAAAATAGTAAATTATATCTCTGATCTAACGAACCAGTAAAGATTTTTTAAAAAATAAATCAGATAAAATAGATCAAGAGGTAGAAATAAAATTGAGAGGGAGTCTGGGAGAGAGAGGGAACTTTATTTGACATGACCTTTGTGTTGATCTTGGAGAAAGCTGGCCATTTTCAGAACAGAGCAGAAGACAGTTGACCTTGGAACAACACAGGTTTGAACTGCACCGGGCCACTCATACATAGATTTTTTTCACTAAATAAGGACTCAGTACTACATGATCCGAGGTCTGTTGAATGCTAGAAGGCAGAACTGTGGATCCAGGGGCTGACTGTACAGTTTTAAGTGGATTTTCAACTGTGTAGGATAAGTGCCTCCAAACCCCACAATGTTCAACGGTCAACATGATTCAATAAAGTTAAGGAGCAGAAGGGAGTTGCATATAATGAAGTTAAACTTATACTTAAATGCATTTTCAGAGTTCTCGGGACAGGTCATGTGCATGCAAATTAATAAATGCCAAATATATCCCAAAAGCAAAAATAAAGAATGATCTCCTCTCCTGGGTACAGAGCCCCCATCTCGCAGGAGGAAACAAAACTGTGGGATGTCTGCCCTGTCAGCCGTCTTTCTGCAATCACTGCCCTGCCTGGAAAGGTTCCAGGGGGGTATGATGACTGAGTCAAGACCTCCCTGAACAAGATGCGGAAGCCACAGCAGCGAGGGGGCGGCAGGTACGCACATGATGAAAAGCTCTTGCTGAGGGAAGACGGTGTGTGCTCACATAGACGCCTCCCTCTGTGTAGAAGAGACCCACCCCCTCTAGGAATGACCTTGGCAGCTTCCATCAGAGCGTCAGGGCTTACCTGCCTTTTAGTGACAGAGTTTGCTGGCCTCTCCTGCAGCCACTGGATGCACACTCTTCGTAGACAGGAGCAGGGAGTGAAATACACTTACTTGAATTAAATACACAAAGTGTTCATGACACATCAGGGTTCCAGCATCAAACCTGCCACCTTCAAATGGGATTTTTCAAAGCAGCATCTTAATAAGGTGACTATTTATCAAGGTGTGGGAACCCACCAGGGATACGTGGATATGTAAAGACTCACGGTGGTGGAAGCTATTTCCACCCCTAAACCTGATGCAGCACAAGGAGGAGATGGTGTTATTGGAGTCTGGTTAGGAGCTGGGCTTGGAACAAGGGTTATAGTCCTGGTGTGACCAAGCAGGACCCCGTGGGACCTTCCCAGGACAGACCCTCCCCTCCCCCGTATCCTCTGCTGTAGCTCCCCTCTGAAGGACCCAAATAATAATATTTCATGCAGATGTCCTGAGTGTTTCAGATGCTAAAAACCACCACCAAAGGGAAGAAATTAACTACTTGATGATCATGAGCATCTGGCCCCAGACCTTCTGGCGCCTGGGGGATTATAGTGTTGACCGCCCTGTTCCCTCCACATCAACCCATCAGAGAATCATGTATGAGGTGCACGATTACCTGTGACCCCCCCCCCCGCCCGCACCTGCCTTTAAATATGCTTTGCCGAAACCTTTCAGGGAGATGGGGTTCTCTTGGTCATGAGCCACCCCGTCCTCCTTGCTTGGCCCTGCAGTAAACCTTTCTCTGCTCCAAACTCCCACATTTCAGTTTGTTTGGCCTCGTGGTGCTGCGGGCACACACACTGCCCATGGTGCTCGCGTTGCACACAAATGTACGTGGTGCATTCAGCAACACTGGTACTGCAGACACTGGCTGGGCTGAACTGATCGCAGGGAAGGTGTGGGGTGGAGAAGCACCCTGGCCTTTCTGTTCGCATCCTTGAATCTCCTGCCAGGCTTTCCGTCCACCCAGTGGAACAGACACGAAGAACCCAGGGCACCCAGTCGGTGTCTCCCCTCCATCAGCCCCCAGGAGATCAGAATGGGAGAGAGCAAGTTGAAGGACAGAAATGAGGGGTAAGTGCTGAGAAGACACCCCCACGGGGAGCATGCCTCATCTGATTAAATGTGATGAAGGAAACACAAGTTACCCTTACAGTAGCATTTTCTCGCCTAAAGGTAAGTTGAGACCTGAATCCAAGTTCCAAGTCTGCCCTTGGTTTGCTGAGGGCTTTTGAAACCGTCCCTTGGATCCTCTGTGCCTTGGTCCATGCCATTATTTCACTTCGCTTCTTTTTAATAAAAAGGTCTGTTCAGCTCTGTGTGACAAGAGTTACAGGAAGCCATGCTCTTTGGGGCAGGACAGGGTGTGAAGCCAGGAGTTCC
This sequence comes from Camelus ferus, assembly GCF_009834535.1. Taxonomy (NCBI): domain Eukaryota; kingdom Metazoa; phylum Chordata; class Mammalia; order Artiodactyla; family Camelidae; genus Camelus; species Camelus ferus. The sequence continues at coordinate 8,234,768 of NC_045700.1, forward strand.
TCATGGCCCCTGGCAAATGAGTGGAAGGAAAATAGACCATAAACTTTGGTGTATTGGGGACCCATGAATTTTAAGAACTGAAATGCAAACAAACTCTGGGAAACTTAAGATGAAGACTCAGCCAAGGTTAAGGTGTTGAGTGAAACCCCAGGTTTGGAGCTGAGGAAGTTGGGCCCTATTTTCCACACCCCCATGAATGGCGCCTTTTGAATTTATTTTTAGATTTCCAAAGAGTGTTTCAAAAGGTAATTTGGGTTGAAGTTACAAGTAGGCAAACACAGCAGAGTGTTCCTTTTCACAGAATTTTCTATTCATCTCCAAATGCCTTTGGTCTGCAATTTACCTGTGGAAAATGCATGCAATTTTCTTTGATAAACGGAAAATTCCAGCCTCACGCTACTCTCTTGGGGGAAATCGCAAAGCTCTCACAAGAACAGGTAAACAGAGCTGCAACTTGTCAGAAGTACTAACATTTGAAAAATTAGAATTATAGTAATTGGATACATCTTTTTTTAAGGGCTCCTGTGAATATAGTCTCTTAAGACGATTTAACTCAAACGGTTTTAGTGTCTCAGCTCTGGTGTTGTGGGGGATACCACGCAGGGCCAGATAGAAATCGGAGGCAGAGGCAGAGAAAGCTTCTGGGGAATAGCCTAAGAGAATAAACAGCCTCAAGCCCCTGGAGGGTGATTCACTGTAAGGGAGACTACATGGAGCCTCGTTACCTCGACATCCCCCAAAACAGCGCAGAAATAGACCTGGAAACGTGAACATTTCCCTTCCCATCCCTAACTCTGTTCTATGGTCATCACAGTTGGAAACCCCACTTAAGAACCTACAAGTCTTTGCTCTTTGAAACAAATAATAAAAATGATAACCCAAGACTGACAAAATAAAAAGAGAAAACAGTAATCGCCAATATAAAGGATTTAAAAGGATGCATTATTGCAATTTCCAAGACATTAAAAAGATCATACACACTATATATAAAATAGATAAACAACAAAGTCCAACTATATAGGACAGGGAACCATATTCAGTGTCAATATAGATCCTATAATGAAAAAAATATGAAAAGGAATATATACATATGTAGAATTGAATCACTGTGCTGTACACCAGAAACTAACACAGCACTGTAAATCAGCTATACTTCAATTAAAATTTTTTTAAAAAACCTACATGTCTTAAATACATTAAATTATTAAATACAAAAAAAAAGGAGTCACCTTGGCCCTTGAAATTTTTTTTTTAATTGAAGTACAGTCAGTTATAATGTGTTCATTTCTGGTGTACAGCACAATGTCCAGCCACGCATACGTATACATATATTCATTTTCATATTCTTGAGATTTTATTTTTCAGATTGTTATCTGTGTAGTTTTTTTTCTCTAAGCAGTGCTGAAATAAAACATAGCACAGTCAAAAATAAAAAGAGAAGGTTCACTAAGATACAAATGTTTAGGAGACACTTACTTGAATATATTAAATCTGGGCCCAAAAATCTCCCCAAGTCTGAGGCTTCTGGCTGAAGAGGGTTGAATGAAACCATTTGTGTGTCCCTCTCATGCTGTGAAACCTGCTAAATCCGACCAAAACAACCACACAACATCAGGAAGAAAGCTTCAACTTCCTCATGACACAGGTATGTCCCCAACTCCGAATTTCATGCTTGGGAGATCCTTTGCCAGGTCTGGTGAGACTGTGGGCAGAATGAAGCAGAAGGGCGAGAGACAGAGCTCACCTTAGACTGGCCCTTAGTCCTTAGGGCAGGGTCAACTCTTCCTCAAGGGGAGAATGTTGACCTCCAGTCGCCCTGCAGACAGTGCGAGGAGGAATGGTGGTCCAAAGAAAAAGTGGGGGATGACCACGTGCAGACCTCACTTGACTGAAGGTGAAGGTGAAGGAGAAACTTCCCTCACGTGTCTGCCTGCTGGCTGAGGATCGGCTGGAAATGAAGTTGAAAAGTAGAGAAACGGAAGAAGCAGCTGGACTGGTGAGGCCTCAGTGCGGAGCACGTGTGACTTCAAGAAGGTGACTGTGAGCGATACGTACCCGCTGGCTCTCAGGCTGGTCCAGAGACGCGTTCCCGGAACTGAGATCAACAGCCCACCTCGTTCTCATCCTCAACAGCTGTCCCTCCCGCCCCCCGCCTGCCCTTCCACCTTGCTGCCTCCACCCCCAGCTCAGGTTTATCAGATGCTCACAGTGATCAATTCCCCCTCTTTCTTCCTTTTTGATGTTTAGGTTTTCTCTTCTATTTTTTGTCAGGCTTACATTTCCAAATACAAGTAAATCACTTTTTAAATAAAATGGCCGATGGGGAGCCAAGGAATTCAATTTTTTTTTATAAAGCAAAAGTCATTAATAGCTTAAGGAAGACAGAAGGAATTGATGATGACGGAAATCATACTCTATCATAATTCCACATTTTTAATTCTACTGACCGCATATGATATGATGCGTATATTATATGCATGTCTATAATCTGCATATATACGTGTGTATATATGTACACGCACATATATATGCAGAGACAGAGCTCTCACTGTCTGGGTTCTTCTCATGCTCCAAGTTCTGCTCCCTCCCCCGGAGATGTCTACACTGGGATCCAAGGGCGTGACTAGCAATCACAGAGCTTTCTTGGCTTTCAGCATGCTATCTTTACTCTTTCTGTGGGGAGGATTTCGCCTTGAAAATGAGTCTCCTATTTATCAGTTTAAACACGGATTCCCTCATTAGCACATTCACCGTCTCACGTCAAAAGTGAGAGACTTTCCTATCACCGTTAACCATCATCTCAAACCCAGTCCTGAGGAAATCACACCCTCTTCCCAACATCTCGTTGCCTGGGCCACACTGGGCTCCATCTTCTCTTAATCCGCAGGATTCTGGAGCGTGTGAGCCTAAAGGAAGAAGGGAGGGGAATGGGGTGATGAATTGAGCACTGTTCATGTGGTGGAACACTCACACTTGTCACTTCACCGAGCACAAAAACGGGACAGAACTCTCCTCCAGTGAGGACCACACTGGAAATCAGAGATGGGACATCACTCTTTCCATGTCAAATTTGACCCACAGGTACATAGGTACAGCCCTTAGCTACTTCCCTACAGATAATCAACATCAGGTAATGACTCTATGAAAATTGTCGGAAATATCGTGAATCACCTTCTACTCAAGACTAAGACCTGCCCACGGTGTCTTCCTGGGCCCCCCCAGCCTCATCCCAGGGCTGCTTCCACAGTCGGCAGGACCTACCCAGGTCCTCTGTATTTCAGAACTCCAGTCTAATATGAGCATGAGAAATTAAAATAAAATAAGTATTCAACATGCAGTCAACATTTATATAATACACCAGGCATGGTCCCATAGAGTGAAAATTTAATCTTTTTAACATCTGAGAAATGGATATTACTTACTGCCCCCTGCCTTTGAACAGATGGGAAACAGCTCATGGAAGTTAATAGCTTGTCCAAGGTCACACCAAATTCAAGTTTGGCCAGCTCCTATTGGATACCTTCAAAAATATCACCCTGCTTTCCTACAAACCATAGAGCTCACAGGATACTGCTGAAGAAGGAATCTTGCAAATTTCTCTTTTGCAAGTCATTTCTATAACAATAGAACATCCTTCATGAAATTATCTTCCTTTTATGACATGTTGGTTTGGATTCCCATTACCTGGTGACAGAATATGTCTAGAAATACTTTGGAAAGTTTATAACTCTATTAAAAGGCAAGGCATTATTATTCATTTTTTAAGGTTTAATGGTCTTTGTTTAAAGAATAGTTTTATTTATACAAGGATCTCATATCTGCGGTGTTAGAGGAAGAAAATAATATGGGCTTTCTGATTACTTTGCACATATCATGAGTAGAGCCAGGCACCAAACGCACTCCAAAGCTGATGGCTTCGAAGTCCTTTATGCAAAATATTCGAGGACTATGGTTATGATTTACACAGTGTTAAATCTTTAGAAACCTTGCTGTTGATAAAATGAGGCAGTAACCTGACTTTGTTTCAAGAATATTGTCACTACATATTCATCTGTTTTGTGACTATATGGTGAGTCAATGCCTATGAATGCATGCATGAACATTCAAAATTAGGTACTATTATTAGTAGTAGTAATAAAATCATGCTAGTGATTTAAGTGAGAACACAGCTAAAATAATACTAGCTACCATCTACTGGCGATATTTTATGTGCCAGGAGGTATATTAGATGTTCCGTCTGCCTCTCTTCATTACGTTTCTTTCTCTCAGTAACTCTGAGACGTTGGATGCTGAGGCTTGCAGACATTAAGTAACATACTCAGAGTCACAGACCTAGGGGTCGTGTGATGCAGCAAATTTGAACCCAGGCCTTTCCACATCTGAAATTCCTCCAATTCAAAATGTTATCTAGTAAGTATAGATTTTAATTGAGAACTGTTTTCGAGTAGACATAATCACAAAGTGCATTAACTCTTGTTGGAAAATTCTGTGGCCATTCCAATGTACAGAGTGCCTAAATTTTAGATTGAAAATGTCTTTCATGACTGGTATTATGTTTTCTGAAATTACACATGGCTTTTGACATTTCTAATGTATCCCAAGGCGCGCAGTGTCATTACACCTTAACACTCAATGCAGGAGAACCTACTAGTCTCAGAACATTCTATGGCAATTGTATCTGCGAGAACACCTCAAGGGGCCAAGAAGAAATGAAGCCCAAATAAAACTAGAAAATGCACTTTCAAAAATTATACATATATATAATATATATAACATACTTTTGCAATGTGATTCTGCTTGATTTTGATGGAATGGCCATTAAGTAGACATTTAGAAATAATAATAATAATAATAGCAATAATAATAATAATAAAAGGCTGTCCATGTGGCAGACAGCCTGACTTCCCCTTGGGCTTAGGACTGAACCAGAATCAGTAATGCTCTCTGTGCTCACAGCTTTGACATTTCTGATTTTTTTGACCCTGTTGACATTCTGTTGTTATCTCAATGTAAACTATGCTAAGACTCCTTTCCTAGACTAAGGCTGCTGTGTCCTTTCACCCGCGTCTCCCTCTTATGAACCTAGGCAAGAACTGGATGAATGGAAACTGGTACCTCGAGGTACCCACGGTCAGTAAAAGGTCCAGAGTAATTCTGATGTATTAAACTGAAATCACTTTCTTAGAGTTTCTTAAGGATTATCTGGTTGCAGCGAAATCATACACCATACGTTGGGCTACAGGCTTCAGAGGCAGGGACCTTAAAATTTTTGTTTTATAATTTGTTTTTAGACATGAAGACTTTGAATGCTGCCGTGGCGACTAGCGGCCTCTGAGTAATTCAGCACAGAGGCAATGCTGGGGCTAGTGCCTTCAGACACTCAGACTCAGACTCTCCATTCTGCTGAATATTCACACTTTTACATATTAAAAAAAAATCAGAAAAGTACAAGGAGAATATAAAAACATGTATGAATCCACCATCCAAGACACCTGATCGTTTATGCTGTCATATTTCCCACCCTGGACACAGAGGCTGTCGTGAATGCAGATGTGCATTCAGTACATTTTATGTTTTTAGTAAACATGCATATGTCAATAAACTTCCCGAGCTGCCTTATGACCCTGGTTTACCCAAGTGACATCAGACACTGTTACGTCACGTGCCATGATTTACTCACTCAAAATTGTATTTTAGCAACTTATCTATACATGCTGACATATTTTTATCCATTTTACTGCTCCGTACTTCCACATCTGATAAATATATCACAGTCTATCTACTCATTTCCTGACGGCTGAAATTGTGTGTTTTCCCCCAACTTTGTTTTTGCTGTCCTCAAAGCATGCTGCTTACGTCCCTGCGTTTCCCAAAACATGCATGAGTCTCGTTTCTTTCTGCAATTTACACAAAAGTTACCATTTGCTCTGCATTCTTTTCTTGTTTGTATTTCTGACAGCCATACCGACCGACAAAGCTATTTTTGTTCATTGTTATTCGTGGATAGCATTTCAGTACATTATCACACACAAATTATTCTTCCATTATTGTTGATAGGCAGTCACGCTGTTCCTGACTTTCTGCTTTCATGAACCATGCTGCCACAAGCATTCTTGTGCTCATGTTCTGGTGCGTATTTGACTAAATTTCTCACACAGTAGGACTGACATGATGTGTGAAATGTTTATGTTCAGCTTTGCAGGACGGATCCATTAAAACCCTGTGTGAGTCATATGTGGAATCTAAAAAAAAAAGAAAACAGAAAAGAAAAAAGAGGACACTATGAACTCATCTACAAAACAGAAGCAGACTCACAGACTTAGTAAACAATCTTACGGTTATGGGGGAGAAGGAGGTGGGGAGGGATAAATTTGGGAGTTTGAGATTTGCAAATGTTAACCACTATATAAGACATAGATTAAAAAAATTTCTTCTGTAGAGCACATCTTGTAATAACTTTTAACGAAAAAGAATATGAAAATGAATATATGTGTGTATATACATGACTGGGACATTGTGCCGTACACCAGAAATTGACACATTGTAACTGACTGTACTTCAATTTAAAAAATAAAAAATAAAAAATACACTGTGTGAGTTTCTCTATACCACATTCTCACCACATGTTACCTCTTCCCATGTTAAGTCAAAATAAGAAGAGTTACAAAAATATTACAATTCTCATTTGTCAGGATTCTCAAATTTTGCCCATTTAATGGGTATGGAAATGCTTCTCACTGTGTTCTTGCCGTGTAGTATCCAGCTTACTAAAGAGAATGTGCAGCTTTCTTGGCATTTATTTACTGTTCCTGCTTCAGTGAAATGCCCACGCGTATCTCTTATTCAGGTTTCTTCCCTCAGAACGTTATGATCTCTTTGCTTGTTTCCCATAAAATATTCCCTATTATTTTTGCCTAAGATTTTAGTTCAAACTTTTTATTCCCCTAAATAACTATGTTTGTTTTTTTATTTATTTGATTTTTTTAACCACTTTTGTAAATGTCACTACATTCTTTGCTCATCTTTGTTTCTTGCATTCCACCTCTTATTTCTGGATTCACTTTTATTCCCAATGAAGTCCTTGTCTTTGGTAATAATTTCAGAAAGTTTTAGGATTTATTGGTAAATTGTGAATATTTGAAGATATCTATTCTGCTTGAGCAATGATCGGGCACCCATCAGGAGTGGTTTTTTGCAGGCACTCTTGGGTGATACTTCATTGTTTCCATGCACTACATCCCAGATGACGAGAACCCAGAATACACAGCAGCCACAACACCAGACCTCATGCAGCTGAGCCTGCGTAGCTCCTTCAGGAGCTGTCGTGGGGAGACCCAGCACGCCCTGCAGGGCCTTTGCCAAGTCACAAGAGGCCGAGGTGAAGATGATCTGACGCTCAGGCTGGACCAGCTGACCAACTGATTAGGACAGACTTTAATACCTGACACCTGGTACTGCCACACCAGCGTCCACCAAAGGGTTGCCTCTTGTGTATCTATTTTTAGTCTGGTTCTTAGTCATCAGTGAGAATATGCTTATATCCTTAACATTCCTTTTACCTTTAAAGTCCATCAGATTTTCTATGATGTAGCCAAGTGAGGGACTTTTTTTTTTTTAAATATTGTTTAGTGCTCAGACTGCATTTTCCATCTGCAGATACTGATCATTCAGTCAGTAGGAGATTCTCCATCACTCTCATTTTGAATATTGCCTCTGTGTTGTTCCATCCTTTCCTTCTAGAACTTCTATCAGTCATGCACTGGTCCTTTGAAATACATACTCCACGCTCCTTAACGTCTCTCTGATTGTCATCATGTTTTTATCAGCTGTAACGTATTCTGGATAAATGTTCACTACAATATTTCACCTCTTCAATTTATTCTTTCTGCCCTGCCAAGAGTTTCTCCCAACTACTGACTTTTTTTTTTTCTATTTTCAATAACTCTTATTTTATCGTCAGGATTTCCAATTAGATCTTTCTTCTCTCATCTATTTTGATTCCTTATTTATATTTGTAGATATTTCTTTCTGACTGTTTGAAGATTTCATAAGTATCTATTTTAAAGTCATTTTGAAATTTCTCTGTCACTTTCCACGATCTTCTAGACTTTGTGGAGAGTGGCTCTCTTTCTCCAGGTTAAAATTCTAATTAGCACTGAAGAGCAGGTGCAAATCTTTTTGAATGTAAAGAATAACTATTCATACATGAACGTTTCTTTGAGGACTAAGGAAAGGCAGCCACGAGTTGACCTGAAGGGCAGGATTCACAGGTGCTGGTGCACATGAGCCATCTTTTCACACAGACTCCAGGCAGCGATACACCTGCCGCTGCCTTCCAGGTGGAGGGTGAGGGCGTCTCACCTGCACCACAACAGTAGCCTCCTAACTCCTGTGCACCCTCTGCATGGTCTCTTCTCCACACAGCCAAAGCGGCTTTTCAAATCCCAAGCTTTCCTGGAACAATGGCTTTTCATCAATGACAATAAAACTCAAACACCTTACACTGATTTTTACTCTGTACTCGGTGTTTTTGAAACTTTATACACTAATTGAATCACCTGGGAATCTTGTTAAAACGCAGAGTCAGACTGAGCGGGTCTGAGGAGGGGCTTGAAATTCTGGATTTCTTCATTGCCAAATCTATGTCAAATTATGTCTGAATTAATTTTTGTATATGGTGTAAGGCTAGGGTTCAACCTCATTCTTTTGCATGAGGATGTTCGGCTTTCCTAACACCACTCATTAAAAGATTAATTAATTTTTGAAAATTCTGGACAGCATGTCTTCAAATATTTCTTGTCACATACTCTCTGGCCTATTTCTCTTTTAGAACTTTTAATGATATGTATCTCTTACTTTTTTATTGTTTTCATTCCTTTTTCTCTCTGTGTTTTAATCTGGTATCTTACATTGACTTGGGGTCTAGTTTACACTTTTCTGTGCTATGCCCAATCTAATAAACCCATCTATTAAACTCTTTAAAAAAAAAAAAAAGAAATTCTGGATTTCTTACCAGCCTCTGGGTGATGACGATGCTGCCACTCACACTTAGTCACAGGTTCCCACGTAACCTGGCCTCTCTGAAGAGCCCACCTAAGATGCTCCCCAGTCTATGCTGCATCACTCTCTGCTGTGTCTTGCTTTTGCTTCATAGTACTTACCATTAATTTAAATTATATATCTAAGTATAAACATATCATATATAGTTTGGATTAATGGTAAGAGCTATGAAGAGAAATCAAGAGACGCTAGATTGATATCTATTTAATCATTTATTTGCTTGCCTTATTGAAACATGTATTCATTTAGACTTCTAATAATCTACCCTGTGATTCACTAAACTCTCTGAAGTTCTAGAACTTGCTTGTCTTACTCAGCACAGTGTCTCTAATGAATAGAACTGCACTTAGCAATTATAATGTGGACAATAACCATTTGGTGAACGAAAGACTAAATGCAAGTACTTTGCAATCTTAACTTGTGTAGTCAGCTCCTACTTTAAACGTGGGGAAATTTCTGAGGCTGTGCTGATTTCCACTTTAAGTGAAAATTTGCCCTAGATTTAGAAGTTGTGTTAAGCAGAATTCAAAGATATTCCCCACATTTCTGGCCCTTGATGTACAGATACCTTGTCTCTAGGTGCTGTAAAGGTGCTTTGGCAGATGTGATTAATACCCCAAATCAGTTGGTGTTAAGATAGATTATCTTCCAGTAGGCTTAACACAGTCAGGTGAGTCCCTAATGTGGACAGGATCTTCAAGAGAGAGATGTGAAACCCAAGAGGAAGGAATCCAGCATGAGGAAGAGTCTCTGTTGCACTAAATACACTCTGGAAAGTCTGAAATAAGTTTATATCCAGGCAAAGACCTACATCAATCAAGCAAATACAAAATCAAGAGAAAGCTACATTAAAAATGGTAGAAAATTTTTGGTGATTTTATTCACGTTGCCCCATCCCCTTTCTGGGGCAGCACAGTGTAGTTGGGAGGGAGGGGTTCAACTCTTGATTCTTTCTCTCAGGATGAAAGGATCAAAATGGAATCTGTTTATAATGTTCTAGCCTCTCTGTGGGCACCGGGGGACTGGTTTCTGTCTCACCTGACTTGGAGGTCAGGTGGGGAACAGCGGCGTAGCTGGTGGAAACCATGGAAGGTGGTGATGGGTGTCAGTGACATGTGAAAACTGCAGGGAGACCTTAAGCATATGGATATATGGTGGCAAGAGATTGTGGGCAGATAAATATAATGAACCTCTAACCCCCCAAGAAAAAGTTGGGGTGGGATTCCTTAGGAAATTAAAACATTCAAAAACAGCTGTGTATAGGGTGCAGGAAAAAAGGAACTTCCACTTGTAAAATACATAAGTCATGGGGGTATAGTGTACAGCACAGTGACAATAATTACTAATATCCTATCACATATTTAAGAGTTGCTAAGAGAGTATATCTTAAAAGCTTTTATCAGAAAAAAAATTGTGAACTAAGAAAAAAATTGTAACTATATGTGCTGATGGATGTTAACTAGACTTAATGTGGTGATCATTTTACCATGTGTTCAAATATTGAACCAGTATGTTGTACACCTGAAACTAATGGTATATGTCGATCAAATCTCAATTTAAAAAAAGCAATTTTTTCTGTTCTCATTGACCTTGTTTTGTGTTCTAAAGCAGAACAGCAATTATAGTCATAATCGCTTCCTTTTGAATATGACTTTAGAAAAAGCAACTAGACAGTATGTCCTATAGAAATTCCTTAAATTTACTTTTATAATAATTAAATAAATTTGTATTTACTTATAGTAATCCGAACAGAATGTTCATTTTAATTCTATTTAAGAAAGTATTTTAAAAAACAGAAATCAATGAAAAAATTTAATCTTCTATAAAAAGTAAATAAAATTGTAAGGTATTTGTGCCTGATGAAACATGAGAAAAAATGAAAATAATGACTTACAAGCTTTGTAATACTATACAAAGTATAGCACTAATAAAATCCTAAAATGCAGATTTGGGGGAAATTAGTAGATATTCGTGTAGAAAATTAGGAAGTAAAATATAAAGACAAAGAAGAAAAGGAGAACCTAATATTCATCTCTGTTCCACTACATGCAAATATTGTGGGGAAACTTGTTTTTTTGGTTTTGCTTTAGCTCAATACACTTAAATATGAAAATAAAGGCTAACCTGTATCAAAAACAAAAAAACCCAAAAAACAAAAACAAAAACAAAAACAAAAAAACACAAACACACACACAGACCCAGACAGGATACATGCCCAGAAAAGACTGGAGAATCTTAAGCTTCTCCCCAGGAATGATCTCAAGACTGAGAAGCCTATTTTTTAGTAAAGTCTTCCATGCAATTGTGACAGAGCTGATTTTTCAAACGTTCGATTTTCAACAAATGCTCACAAGTCATAAAAAGAAAAAAAAGTATGGCCCATTCAAAGGAACAAAATTAGTCTCCAGAAAATATCCCTGAAGAAACACATGTATCAGTTTTAGTAAATATATATATATTACAATTAAAATATATATATATATATAATTGTCTTCAATACACTTAAAAGTCAAGGAAAACACACACAAAAAAAACCTGAAGAAAATCAGGGGAAATGGCATATCAACAAAATAACAATCTCAACAAAGATAGAAATTATTAAAAAGAAACAAACAAAAATCTGGAGCTACAAAACTGCAATAACTGAATGGACAAATTTACCAGAAGAGTTCAACAGCATAATTGAATAGGTAGAAAAAGTAATCAACACATTTGAAGACATCATTTGCAGTCATCGAGTCTGAGAAGCAAAAGAAATAAGAATGACGGAAGTGTACAAAGCCTAAAGGACATAAGGGACACCTTCAAGATGACCAATATACATAGAAGGCTCAGAAGGAGAAGAAAGGGTCAGAGAGCTTATTTAAAGAAATAATGGCTGAAAATTTCCCAAATGGTAGGAACTATACTGAACAGCTCCAATTTTGGTAAACCCAGAGAGATCGAAACCAATACACGTTGTAATCAAACTGCAGCAAGTCAAAGACAAAGAGAGAATTTTGAGAGCAACAAGAGAAAAGTGACTCGTCATGTAAAAGAGATCCTCAGTAAGATTATTCGTGTATTTTTCAGCTTAAACTGAGAAATGTATGTCACAAAGCAATGGGATGCTATATTTAATGTGCTGATAAAAGAGTATCTGTCAACAGTGAATACTACATCTGGTAAACTATTCTTCAAAAATAAGGTATAAATTAAGACTTTTCAAGTAAACAAAAGCTGAAGAGGTTCATTACTACCAGACTTCCCTGCAATAAATGCTCAGGGAGTTCTTCAAGTGGAAACAAAAGGACCTTAGACTTAACTCAAAGCCATAAAAAATACAAACTTCTCTGGTACAGGAAAACACATGGGCAAATATAAATAAGTATTATTTTATTTTGGTTTGTAACTCCACTTTTAATTATTGTGTAGGTTTTAAAAAATAAAAGTGTAAACATAACTACAAATCTAAATTAATAGGCATATCATAATTAAAATACAGTTTGTGACATCAATAACAGAATTAGGGGGTGTAGGGCTATAAAGGATTAGAGTTTTTGTATGTTGTTAACAGTTTCAATTGTAATTATAAGATAGTTTGTGTATTCACCATGGTAACCACAAGGAAAATATCAACAGAATACACACAAAAGGAAATGAGAAATCACAAAGAAGTGTCACTATAAAAATATCAACTAAACACAAAAGAAATCAGTAGGGGAGAAAGTTAAAAACAAAAGGTTACCAGGCATAGAAAAAACAATTAACAAAAATGACAATAGTAAACACTTTCATATTAGCAATTACTTTAAATGTTAATGTACTAAATTCCCCAGTCAAAAGCCACAGAATAGCAGAATGGTTTAAAAAAAAAAAAAAATCCAAACATATCCTGTGGACAAGTGACTCATTTTACATCTATAGATACACACTGGTTGAAAACATAAGGATGGAAAAAAGATATTTCCTGCAAACACTAAACAAAAGAAAGCCACAGCAGCTTTAATAGTATCAGCCAAGATAGACGAAAGTCAAAGACTGTTACTAGACAAAGAATGACATCATAAAATTATAAAATGGTCAATTTACCAGGAAGATATAACAATTATAGGTTCTTTTTTTTACCAAACATCAGAGCTCCAAAATCATCCTCAGAAACAAGCTTTCGTAAGATTGAAGAGAGAAATAAATAGTTCTATAGTTACAGTAGTCGGCCTTTAATTCTCTACTATCAGTAAATAAGGAGAAGACATGAAAAACATTACAGACCAACTGGATCAGAGATACAAACAGACGACTCTATCAAACAACAGAAGATACACATTTTTCTCAAGGGGCCATGGGTCATTCTCCAAAATAAATTGTATGTTTGGCCACAAAAGAAGACTTAATAAATTTTAAGAGACTGAAATTATACATCATAGTATCTTTTCTGATCATAACGAATAAAACTAGAAATCAAAAGCAGAAGGAAAACTGAAAAATTCAAAAATATGTGGAAATTAAACAAAACAGTTTTTTTTTTTAAATCAGTGAGTCAAAGAAGAAATCGAGAAGGAAATTAAAAAATATCTTGAAACAAACAAAAACACAATATTTCTAAATTTATGAGATGCAGTGAAAGCAGTTCAATGAGGGAAACTTACACATGTAAACTCTTACATTAAAAAAGAAAAAAGATTTTTAATCAACCACTTAATCTTATACCTTACAGAGCTAGAAGAAGAACAAACTAATCCCAAAACTATCAGGAGGGAAGTCATAAATAATAGAACAGAGATAAATGAAATTTTAAAATGATAGAGAAAGTCAAGAAAGCCAAGAGTAGATTTTATGAAAAGACAACACAAAATGACAAGCCATAGCTGATTGATAAGCTAAAAAGAGAGAAGCCCAAATAAATTCAGAACTGAAAATGGGGAGGGGAAATTACAACCATTTTTACATAAATGAAAATGATTATGAGAATACTATGAACAGTTTTACATTAACGAATTGGATAACTTCACAAAATGGACAAATTCCTAGAAATACAAAACCTGCCAAGAATGAATCATTAATAAACAGAAAATCTGAACTACATATAACTAGTGAGAGGATTTAATCAGTAAGCAAAATCTCCCAAAAACGAAAATCTAGGGGCCAGATGGCTTCATACAAAAATTTTACCAAATATTTAAATGAGAATTAACACTAATCCTCCCAAAACACTTCCAAAAAATTTAAAAGGAAATATTCTAAAATCATCCTATGAGGCAAGCATTAACCTGACACCAAAGCCAAAATTTGTACTTGAAAAGAATAATGTAGAACAATATCCCTGATGAATATTGATGAAAAAATCCTTAATGAAATACTGCCAAACCAAATTCAGCAGCATATTAAGGATCTTACACTATAACCAAGTGGGATTTATCCCTGAAATACAAATGGTTTAACATATAAAAATTGATCAGTGTAATGCATCACATTAACAGAATGAAGGGGGAAAATAAAACAACATGATCTCAATTCATGCAGAAAAATTATTTGACAAAATTCAACACCCTTTCATGATAAAAATATCCAAGAAACTAGGAATAGAAGGAAATTACTTCAACATAATAAAACTCATATAAAAATGAAAACCCTCAATGAACTGATATCATTCATATTCAATAGTTGAAGACCAAAAGCATTTTCCTTAATATTGGAAACTAGACAAGGATGCTCATTTTTTCACTTCTATTCAACATAGTATTAGAAATTCTAACCAGAGTAATTAGACAAGAAAAAAAAATAAAAGTCATTCAAATTAGAAAGAATTTAAATAATCTGTATGCAGATAACATAATTTTATATGTACAGAGACGCTAAAGATTTCACAAAAAAACTTAAATCTAAGAACTGACATGGCAAATTAACAACATGGAAATTAACATACAAAAATCAGCTGTGTTTCCAGGCATTAACGATGAACAATTCGAAAAGAAAATTAGCAAAACAATTGCTTTTGCAATACCATCAAAAAGAATAAAATACTCAAGAATAAATTTAACCAAGGAGGCAAAAGATTCTGACACTGAAATTACAGTATGTTGCTGAAAGAAATTAAAGAGTATACAAATAAAAAAAGATTGCATGTGTTCATGGATTGAAAGACTTAGTTAAGATGTCAAAACTATCCAAAATGATCTACAGACTTAATACAATCCCTATTGAAAGCAAACTGTTATTTTCTGAAAAGATAGAAAAATCTATCTTTAAATTCATCACCAAATAGCCAAAACCGTCTTGGAAAATAGGAACAAATTTCATTCCTGATTTCAAGATGTGTTACAAAGACATAGTAATGAATTGCGCTGGTATAAAGAGAATATAAACCAATCACATAGGCTAGAGCACCCAGAAATAAACCCTCACATATATAGTCAGGTGGTTTTCAGCATGGGTGCTAAGACCATTCAGTGAAAATAGGAATCACAGAATTTCATAAAAATACCTAGCAAGCCTCTCAGGGATCTGGAGACACATTTTCCAATTTTCTACACCTTAGAACATTGCTCTCACCTAGAACCAGGTCACACAAGAGGCTGCCAGATTTGAGCATGGCCCAGAACAGGAAAGGACCCTGTAGCAGTCCAGTCTGTGTACAAGATGTTTACCTTGGTCCTTCCAGTGCAGCAGATTATGATATCCCAGGCAGGAATGATGGGGAAAGATGCTGCATAGACTTTATGTCACACCCCCATGAGAGAATCACAATTCAGGACTCTGCTCTTCTGGCAACCATATCACGGTCAGTGGAGAATTACACGCTTTTGAAAAGTACTTCTCTTGTGCTATTGAGCTTGGTAGACACAAGAATCTAGCAGTGGGACATGAATCTGGAGCTGATTGTGAGCTGGGTTCTGTAGAGACTGAGTCCTAAAGGGATACAGGCCAAGCACAGTACATGATATATGATGAATGGTGCAGGATGGTACCCAAACTTGACCAAGACAAGAGCGCACAGCATCTCAGAATCCCACATCACTCACCACTGCTGCACCAGCACTGACCTCCCTTGGCTCACACGTCCGGTCCTCTGAGAGAGCCCTGATGACCAAAGAACAGAGGAGGGAAAAAAAAAAACAGCTTAGTATCTGGATGGTTTGATTAGGTATGTGGGTGCAAGATTTATAAAAAACAGACTGCAATGGCCTTACAACTTCACTCAGTACAGAGGGATAAAGGAAAATCTTCCCAATTTGCAGAGCTTCGAGCAGTGTAACTGGTCACATATTATGTGTAGAAAAAGAAAGAGCTGAGATGAGACTGTAGGTGAATTCACGGGCAGTGGCTGATGGACTGATCGGTCAACTTGCCGAGGACCAGAATGGAGGAATTAGAACATTAGGGACAAGGAGGTCTGAGGGGGGACACATGGGAGTGGGCACAAAGCCTGAAGATTTTTGTTTCACATATTAATGCCCAACAAAGAATATCCACCATGGAAAATGCAGTAAACCGCTAACAGACAAAATGTCTCCACTGGGTGACACCAGCCAGCCTCTGACACTGGGCGTCATGGCAACAGGACTAAATTAGCAGGTTTGGCAGGGATGGAGATTATTAACAGGTCCATCTGCATGGACTCCTTCTAACCATGGCCAGGCTAGCTTCCTTCTATCTGTTCTCAAGTATAATTTCTTCTTAAACCAATGGACACTGCGAATATCCACTTCTTGCTGATTAACCCCATCCTCACCCAGAGCAAAGTGACCTAGCCCTGTGAACCACTGCAAAATAGACCAACATATAGGATCACATTGCTTTTCTCTAAATAAGGCACCTTACAAATGGATACAGAAAATGCCACTGGGATTCAGGAAGTGAGAGTCCTTTTTCCTAGGGAAAAGCATAGTTGAGGCATTATCAGTTTAATTGGACACTCAAGAACTTGCAGGTGTATTTTTTTTAATTGATATTTGGATTTTATTGTTCAGAATCTGAGTAAGAGTGTGACCAATGAAGATGTGGTAAAGCACTTCTGAGATCATAATTATCACTGTTTTCAAAACTTCCACATCTTGACAAAAATCTCTTCAGAACACCTTCACTTGAGGCAAAAGAAGTAATCAATTTCTTGCATAAACAAGTGACCAACACTCAGTGAGAACTTCTGACTTTACAAAATGGGAAAAATCATGACCCATCACTAATTTTCCATTCTGAATTTTTTCCAGTGTAAGTTGATAATTCCCTCATCTATTTAAAACCATGCTTCTCACTGTCAAAAGTAGTTAGATTTTCCTTTTTCATTAAAAAACAAAAAACACCTTGGGTGTTCAAATGATTGCTATCTAAATGGCTATGGACTATTTTAACAACATGACACTCTAAAAGTAGAGAAGGTGATTGTTTTGGAGGTTGTCCACACGTATCAGGAGTTCATTTGAACCAGACCATCCAGTAACACAATCAGTATCCTTTCTCAAGGTCTTCATATGTTAATGTTTCTCTTGTTCTGCATGGAAATGTTCACTTCATGACATGCTGTCAAAAGAAGATTCTTCCTCAGATGTGCATCAGGAGTGACTGTACTTCAGGAGAATAACTTCCGATTCAATCAACAAACCTCCCCTTCACAGCCAAAGCCTTTGCACGGAGTAAGTTGTAGTTGTGAAGCTTATTAGCTCCAATGGGCTTCCCGCGTGAGAGGGGAACTGGTTTCAACACAAGCTTCCTGAAATTCATAGGCAGGAGATCCATAATTAGTTTTCCTATTTCCACTTGCCAACTGGTCACCATTAAATGACGCATAAGTGCTCATCCAAAGCTGTGCTAATTCAGTCACCATCACATCTCCCCTCTCCCTGCACCCTCACAAACAAACAGCCATCGGGTCCCGCCACACTGTACCACTTCTGTTTGTAAATCCCCTCCTTCCTGCCATCCATGCTGCCTCTCACTTATTCATCTCTGGGTTTTGTTGTGTTGTGTTTTGTTTGTTTTGCTTTTTAGTAGCTTCATGTAAAGCACCCAACTTAGAATGCTTACACTAGTTACACCATTTACTACATGACGTATGTCAGAGCAAAGTAAAGGCATTTAAGACATAGAAAGACTATATAAACTCGTTACCCATCTCCCCACCTGAAAGAAACCACCAAAAGATATAGCCAAGGAGGAAAATCATGAATCTAGGTGGAGAAATGAGGTTTAAATAACTGTACCAAAAAGAATATTGTTCAAATACGTGGTGTTACTCCTCCATTGCTGCTGTAACAAATGCCCACCAATCTGGTGTCTTAAAAACACAAATTTGTTATTGTACAATTTGGAAGTAAGAAGCCAAAAATCATTCCCAGTAGGCTAAAAGCCAGGTGTCAGCAGGGCTGGCAGCCCTTGGGTACCTGAGGGAAGAACCTACTCCCTGCCTTTTCCAGCCTCTCAAGACAGTGTGCATCCTCTGGCGGTGGCTCCACTCCCCACCTTTAAGTCTCTCTCTTCTCTGATCTCTGCTTCCAGGGTCTTATCTCCTTGTCTGATTTCCTTGTCTCCTTCTTTCCCTTATAAGGACTCTGATTACTTTGGGTCCACACAGATAATCCAGGGTGGTCTCCTCATTTCAAATTTGCTAACTTAATCACATTTTCACTGACCCTTTTTTGCCACCATACTGTACGATATAGTAACCATATTCACAGATATCATAGATTAGAACATAGACATTTGGGGGGGACCCTTTACTCTGCCTACCATTTTAAGGATAATAGTGTATTGACCTTGTTTATTCTCAGTGATGAGAAATCTGTTATCAATCTAATGTCTACTACTTTGTTAGAACATTGCCTTCTCCTTCCAGGAGATATTTAAAGTAATTTTTAATTTTTAATATTAACAGAGATTTCCCCTTTCCTTTTCTAAGGCAAGTCTATGTCTTTTCACATAAAAATACATTTTTATCTGCCCTTCATTTTGTTTGGAAGAGATAGGAAAAGTTTGCTTTAGTCTCCCTGAGTCATATGGACCTAAAAGAGCTTTAGAGATATTTAAATGAGAAATAGATTAGCTGTAATTAAGACTTCTTAAAATATGACACATAATTAAAAGACATCTCCTATTAACTGTAACACATTTGTGCATTCTTAGGTAACTGGTAATTACCTCATTTGCATTGTTTCACAAATGTCTTTGTATTATTACCTCTTGTGTCTTTTTTTTTTTTTTTTACTACCTAATTTTATTCTATTTTTTTTATTTTTTTTATAATCATTTTACAATGTTGTGTCAAATTCCAGTGTTCAGCACAATTTTTCAGTTATTCATGGACATATACACACTCATTGTCACATTTTTTTCTCTGTGAGTTATCATAACATTTTGTGTATATTTCCCTGTGCTATACAGTGTAGTCTATTCTACAATTTTGAAATCCCAGTCTATCCCTTCCCACCCTCCACCCCCCTGGTAACCACAAGTCTGTATTCTCTGTCTGTGAGTCTATTTCTGTCCTTTATTTACGCTTTGTTTTTGTTTGTTTGTTTTTGTTTTTGTTTTTTAGATTCCACATATGAGCGATCTCATATGGTATTTTTCTTTCTCTTTCTGGCTTACTTCACTTAGAATGACATTCTCCAGGAGCATCCATGTTGCTGCAAATGGCATTATGTTGTCGGTTTTTATGGCTGAGTAGTATTCCATTGTATAAATATACCACTTTTCTTTATCCAGTCACCTGTTGATGGACATTTAGGCTGTTTCCATGTTTTGGCTATTGTAAATAGTGCTGCTATGAACATTGGGGTGCAGGTGTCATCCTGAAGTAGATTTCCTTCTGGATACAAGCCCAGGAGTGGGATTCCTGGGTCATATGGTAAGTCTATTCCTAGTATTTTGAGGAATCTCCACACTGTTTTCCATAGTGGCTGCACCAAACTGCATTCCCACCAGCAGTGTAGGAGGATTCCCCTTTCTCCACAGCCTCTCCAGCATTTGTAATTTGTGGATTTTTGAATGACGGCCATTCTGACTGGTGTGAGGTGATACCTCATGGTAGTTTTGATTTGCATTTCTCTGATAATTAGTGATATTGAGCATTTTTCCATGTGCTTTTTGATCATTTGTATGTCTTCCTTGGAGAATTGCTTGTTTAGGTCTTCTGCCCATTTTTGGATTGGGTTGTTTATTTTTTTCTTATTGAGTCGTATGAGCTGCTTATATATTCTGGAGATCAAGCCTTTGTCGGTTTCACTTGCAAAAATTTTCTCCCATTCCGTAGGTTTTCTTCTTGTTTTATTTCTGGTTTCCTTTGCTGTGCAGAAGCTTGTAAGTTTCATTAGGTCCCATTTGTTTATTCTTGCTTTTATTTCTTCTAGGAGAAAATTTTTGAAATGTATGTCAGATAATGTTTTGCCTATATTTTCCTCTAGGAGGTTTATTGTATCTTGTCTTATGTTTAAGTCTTTAATCCATTTTGAGTTGATTTTTGTATATGGTGTAAGGGAGTGTTCTAGCTTCATTGTTTTACATGCTGCTGTCCAGTTTTCCCAACACCATTTGCTGAAGAGACTGTCTTTATTCCAATGTATATTCTTGCCTCCTTTGTCAAAGATGAGTTGACCAAAAGTTTGTGGGTTCATTTCTGGGCTCTCTATTCTGTTCCATTGGTCTATATGTCTGTTTTGGTACCAATACCATGCTGTCTTGATGACTGTAGCTCTATAGTATTGTCCGAAGTCTGGGAGAGTTATTCCTCCAGCCTCTTTCTTTCTCCTCAGTAATGCTTTGGCAATTCTAGGTCTTTGATGGTTCCATATGGATTTTATTATGATTTGTTCTAATTCTGTGAAATATGTCCTGGGTAATTGGATAGGGATTGCATTAAATATGTAGATTGCCTTGGGCAGTGTGACCATTTCAACAATATTGATTCTTCCAATCCAAGAGCATGGAATATCTTTCCATTTTTTAAAGTCTTCTTTAATTTCCTTCATCAATGGTTTATAGTTTTCTGTGTATAATTCTTTCACCTCCTTGGTTAGATTTATTCCCAGATATTTTATTACTTTGGGTGCTATTTTAAAGGGGATTGTTTCTTTACTTTCTTCTTCTGTTGATTTATCGTTAGTGTAAAGAAATGCAACTGATTTTTGAAGGTTAATTTTGTAACCTGCTACCTTGCTGAATTCTTCAATCAGCTCTAGTAGCTTTTGTGTGGACCTTTTAGGGTTTTCTATATATAGTAACATGTCATCAGCATATAATGACACTTTTACCTCTTCTTTTCCAATTTGGATCCCTTTTATTTCTTTCTCTTGCCTGACTGCTGTGGCTAGGACTTCCAGGACTATGTTGAATAGGAGTGGTGATAGTGGGCATCCTTGTCTTGTCCCAGATTTTAGTGGGAAGGTTTTGAGTTGTTCACCGTTGAGTACTATGCTGGCTGTAAGTTTGTCATATATAGCTTTTATTATGTTGAGATATGTTCCCTCTATACCCACTTTGGTGAGAGTTTTTATCATAAATGGGTTTTGAATTTTATCAAATGCTTTTTCTGCATCGATTGAGATGATCATGTGGTTTTTGTCCTTTCTCTTGTTGATGTGATGTATTACACTGATTGATTTGCGTATGTTGAACCAGCCTTGTGTCACCTCTTGTGTCTTAATCTTACCCTTCCTCCTGATCACTTTTTCTAAAGGCTCTTAATGCCTTAATAACCAGGTAAAATATGTATTAATGCCTCAGTTTAGCCACTGTAATACATTTCTTTAAATTATATAGACAGAGGCATGGTTCTTAACTTACTTTATGCCACAACTGATTATTAAGAAAGATGATGTCATCTTGTTATCTTTTAAGGAAAAAAAATGGAGAAGGTGGAAGAAAGCAAACAAAATGTTGTTTTTTAAATTTTCTGATGTTTTCTGTGAAATGTAAATAATACACTTATTTCCGTGTCAAAATGATACAAGGTCATTTTGATAATTAAGTGAAATAATTAAGTAAAAATAATCCCCTGTATTTAGCAGAACTTCCATGTAGGTGTGTCTGTACACACACACACACACACACACACACACACACATGCGCGCGCGCGCAGGTTAGCTCTCCCTTTCTTGTGAAAATACAAATTTTCTTTTTAAAAATAAAAATAAATGCTTCCTACATGACATGGTATTAAATTTTTTTTTTTAATTCTGAGTTTTGTATTTCTCTCTTTTTTAAAAGTGACTAGGTGTATAGCATCCATAGATGGCCATAGCTTTGAGACTGGTTCAAAGACACCTTAGGTCAAAATGACAGAAACTGCTTACTCTGTCAAAAGCGAGCACGTTGGAAAAGGAGACGGTATTGATCGTAAGAACCCCCTCAAAGCCAGGCTGCTTCCTCAGGCCCCAAGATGCTCTCACCCAGCTGGACTCTGAATTGAAATACTCCCCCTTCTCTTTGCCAGCTCTGTCACCAAAATATTCATATTTACAGTTGCCTCTGTCGGTAGAGCCACAGAGGGAACCAGCTGTACTAACCCCCCTTAGAGCAATCCAAAAATCATGGTCTATGGAGTTATCACCTTGCAGGTAAAATTCTAGTGTCACCACCAACCAGTAAGTTCACAATGCACATAGATCTCAATTTCTTCTTTGAGAAAATGAAAATAAAAAGTGAATCTAGGAATACTGCCGTTTGTAATACTTATGAGATAATTACGAGGAATAAATGAGATGATGGGGGGGGGGAATGAACCACGGACGGCCTGCAGACACAGCACGCAGACCCTAAACTGCCACTACGGTCTGTGGAAAGCTGAGCACTCAGTCTGAAACGTCCAAACTCAGTACACGCCCTGAATGTTATTATTTATAACTTGTAGAATGCTATGTAATTGTTCACAATTACAACAGTATTCTCAGTAAGCATAAATACCTACCATGTTTTACAAGAATTTTTTTCCATATGTAAGAGTCAAGAATTTTGTTGAAGTATAGTTAATTTACAGTATGATTATTAGTTTCAGGTGTGCAGCATAAAGATTCCACTTTGACAGGTTGTGTTGGCTGTTCACGATGCGTCAAGTCTGGCAACTTACAGAAACTCCGAGGGCCAGACAGGAAATCAGATCCTGGAGAAAGGGCAGTGTGACCAAAGCCTTAGGGTGTCACTCAAATCACGTAGAAGGGAAATCAGCTATTTTCGCTTCCTTTATACTCACTCTTGGACCAGCGCTTGCATACAACCCGCTTTGCAAATTTATGTTAATTCAAACCTTAATGACATGCAGCGCAACATCCTAGGGGAATTAACAACTCTCCCGAGAGCAGCAGGAGGCAGAACGTGGCACTACTATTCGGCTGAGTTCCTTGGGCTACTCAGACACCTGACCCCGGTGAAACAGCTGGAAATGCGCAGCTTTTAACCTTTTGTTTACAGTGAGAGCTAGTCCTGCAGATGCCAGAACGTTAGGGGAGATCCTGAAATGCCTCGTAATAGCACAGACAGCCCGTCTAATCGCAGGTGATGGCGTCATCCCTTCCTTCCCTCATCCCTGGGAAGGAAAATCAAACCCAGTTTTTCCTGTTCCATCTCTGCCATTTGGGGTGAGGTCTGTTAAATTTAAGCTCATCAGATTAGGGCAGGGAAAGGCTTTACCGACAAAAATATATAAAATCAAAGACGCTCTGTCTTGAAGAGTGAGGACATCTGATGAAAGAGAAATTAAATCAACATTTTATAGGAAGTGCAGGGTCACAGAACTAGTATTTAATGAGCGCCAGCCAAATAGAGTTAAGCTATGGTTTACTTACTTATTCATTTAATGTTTCCTGAACCTTTCTTCATTCAGCAAAGGGAAGCACAGAGAGCTTGTGTGAGTAGCTCAGACGCACACTCAGACCATGGCCAATCAGACCGGTCCTTTTAGACCTTCCACAAAACCACCTAAATGTACCAGATTCTAACTTTTGTCCATAAAATTTTCAAATCCGATTACATTTTTTAATGATCCGAATGAAATCTACATGGTAGTATTTTTGCCTGATAATGCCAAGTTCCAGATACTTTGAGGTAGTGCATCTCAGCGATTCCTCAGCTGTAGAAAGGATGTAGGTAGGTGATGATGTCTTCCTCAGCATCTTAAAGAGGCTCATGTGTACAACAGCTCTGTTCAAATAAATTGTAAAAGGCCAGTAACAGTAGGAACACAAAGAGGGAAGGCTGAAACATCAAAGCAAGATGAACTTGGAGAGGTAGACAAAGGTTAGAACATCCGGAGACATAAAGATGGTGATCACTCTTCTAGGCAAAAAAAAAGGAAATGTATTATAGTATTTTAAACATGGTGACATGATTCAGTTAGCATTTTGAAAACCGCCTATGGCTTTGGTTCAGAGTAGGAATTCCTGGAGGACCAAAATGGTGGGCAGACGGTGATAGATATTGGACTATGGTGAAGGTTTATGGACACAAGCTTATAAATGGGGTAATGGATTGGACTTGGAGGGCACTGAAGGAGAGGTGCCAAAGGGGACTCCTAGGTTTCTGGCTTGTATCCAATGGCCGGGGGACACTGGCAAAGGACCCGGTATCAAGGGAAGTCCTTGAGTTCCCTTTGAGACATAATAATTTGAAATACATTTGAGACACCTGTCGACTGAAATAAATGCACAGCCTAAAAGTTGAGAGTTATGTTTTATTTGGCAGACATTTCTGAAGACTCAAACCCCTTCGAGCCGGGATGACAGCCTCTCAGATGGCTCTGAGGGACTGCTCCAAAGAGGTAGGGGAGGAGCTAGGATATATAGGAGCTTTACAACAAAGACCAGGTAGTTGGAACATTAAAAGATTTCTTGTTAACTAAAGAAAACCAGGCATCTCAAGTTAAAGAATTTAGTGTGATTCTATGTATGGGAGGAAGTAAACATTTGGGCTCATTGAATTCATTCCTTTGACAAGCACATAGCTATCTAGGGCCAGCATTCTGTCCTTTCTTATTCTGAGTCCCCTCAGGGTGCACCATTGTGAGTGGCTGCAGAGCTGGGCTGCAGGCTAGTCTTCACTGGGGGGTGGCGGCTGCCCCTAATGACTTGATGGTTTCAGCATTCTTTGTTTACTGATGTGGTTTGCAGTATTTTTCATTCACACATCCAGCCAGGATGGCAAGCAGGAAACTGATCAGAGTGTGTTACACAGCAAAACATCCTGGGATGGAGACATAAAAGTGTAAATAATTCTTATCTGAAGCCACATGCATGATTAAGATGGAACACCAAAACAGGTGAAAAACCAGGATGGGGATGAGCTATTTCATGACATGCCATGCCAGGTAGCAAGACTCAGCTTCCAAGAACGTCAGTCCTGTGGGCTGTGCTGTAAATGGCCCTTGGGAGTTGCTCAGCGCGGCAGTCCCGGGATGGGGTGTGAGGAGATGGTGACTGAGGGAGAGGAAGATGAGCTGGTAAAGTGAGTGCCCACAAACAGAAATAAGGGGGGGGGGGGGATAAGCACAACACACAGCAGTGGAGGAAAAAAGAAGAGAACGCTCCAAGAAGAAAACCTGAGAAAAGCCACCTGCTGCCACCGAGAACTCAAGATGATTTGAAAATGGCATTGAGCTTGGGGACATAACAGGCATCAGAATGGTTAGCTGGCCCCATCTCAGGGGACTTGCCGAGGGGGAGCCAGATCAGAGGAGGCTGAGGAGGCAGCGCGAGTCTTACCTGCTACTCCTGGCTCTCAGGGCTCCTCAAACCCTGCATCAACACATCATCTCACTACACTGAGCCTACACCCGGGCAGCCTTTCACCAAATGGCTATGACCTCCTTACTCTTCCTCAAGATGTTAACCCCGTTTCCTTCTCACTCACTGTTCTTTCTACCTCGTGTGTTCTTCTCCTAGACGCCTTCGTGGCTAATTCCTTGCTTTCTTCTTGGTCTTCAATCAAAGGTCACTTTTATGAGAGTTCTTCCCTGGCAGTCTGTCTGAAATGTGACCCCCTGCCACCCCATTACCGTAGCATCTATCCTCTTCCCTTTTTAATATTTTTTTCTCTCTAGCACTTAACACATGGAAGCAGATTGAGTATTTATTTATTCTACCGCTTTTGCATCTTCTGCATTTGGGCTCATTGAATTCATTGTTCATGAATGAGTTCCATGAGAAGAGAAATTTTGCATTTGAGTTTTATTACTATTTCCACAGCACCAAAACAGTATCCCACACAGAAAAGCACTCCGTATCTATTTGTTGAATAAATAATATTTTCCAGTGCCTAATACATAATAGACAGTTGACAAATTAGTGAATGCACAGACTTCTGTACTATGGCCAAATGACATTGCTAATGACTAGGATCTAATGAATCATATACTGCAACTGATTTTTAAAAATCTGTTTGCCTATCATTAGTTTTTCGTGTTTATCTGTAACTCATCAAAATGGCAGTATAGCCATTATGGTGAAATTCTTTGAACCAATTTGAAGATGTGGGGTTTCATTGGCTCCCGATATCAACCTTAAAATTAGATTGACACCTCACACCAGTCAGAATGGCCACCATTAAAAAGCCCACAAATGATAAACACTGGAGACGATGTGAAGAAAAAGAGACCCTCCCACACTGCCAGATGGGAATGTAGTTTGGTGCAGCCATTATGGAAAACAGTATGGAGATTCCTCAAAAACTAAAAATAGACTTACCATATGACCCATCAATCCCACTCCTGCACATATACCCAGAGAAAATTCTTATTCAAAAATATGTTGAATAAAAAGGAGGAAGTGTACCCCAATGTTCATAGCAGCGCTATTTACAATAGCCAAGACATGGAAACAACCTAAATGTCCATTGACAGATGACTGGATAAAGAAGTAGTGGTATATTTATACAATGGAATACTACTTGGCCATGAAAAATAATAAAGTAATGCCATTTGCAGCAACATGCATGGACCTGGGGATTGTCATTCTAAGTGAAGTAAACCAAAAAGAGAAAGAAAAATACCATATGATATCACTTATATGTGGAATATAAAAAAAAAAAAAAAAGACAAATGAACTTATTTACAAAACAGAAACAGACTCACAGACATAGAAAATAAACTTATGGTTACCAGCAGGGAAAGGGGGTGGGAAGGGATAAATTGGGAGTTTGAGATTTGCAGATACTAACTACTATATATAAAATAGATAAACAACAATTTTCTATTGTCTAGCATAGGGAACTATATTCAATATCTTGTAGTTACCTATAATGAAAAAGAATATGAAAAGGAATACATGTATGTATATGTATGACTGAAACATTGTGGTGTACACGAGAAATTGACACAACATTGCAAACTGACTACACTTCAGTAAAAAAAAAAAAAAAGAGAGAGAGAGAGAGACAGAATTAGATTGACATATGCTTTGCATTCATTTTAATCTAATGCCTTCCCTGGAGCCTCAGAGTAAAGAATTGCATTAATTTCCCTAATAATAACATTAAAAGACCTGGATTGTACAAGTGTAAATCCTTTAGCTTTTAATCTCATTCTGAGCATGAGCTGGGCTTCGCTAAGGAGAAAGGAAGGATAATGCCATGTTCTTGATTTGACTAGGAGCATAAATTAAACTGGGTGGAAACATATCCTGATGTCTTTACATCCTCTACTGATGATTTCAAGTGAGGCACTTACTGCTCCAAACATTTCAACTTAACGTGCTTTCATATCATCTTTCTCACCAAGGAAAATCAAGCCCAGGTTTTTGAGCTGTAGCTCAGATGGCTTCATAAATGTGTGACCTGACATCAAGTGTAAGTGAGTGAAAATTGTCCTGATGGCAGGGCAGAGGCGAGATCTTGATGTATAACTTTCAGGCTGAATAAATGATTTTCTCTGAGGAGCCCTGTGAATGTTTTTAAGAGATACAGCTCTGTGGTGATAGTGTCCCCAGAAAGCTAGCTGTGTTCTTGGGGAGGAAATAAAAAGGTGTAACGATGACAGGGGGTAGCCACTGTTCCCTCAGGCCCAAACACTATAGAAAAACCAAGTCGAGAGGGTACGTTAGGGTGAAGATCATGGTGTAGGTTTCATGGCAAAAGTAGGAGAGGAAAAAAATAGTAAATTAATTCCTCTGGGACACATTTCTGTTCCTTTGTCTTTTATCTTATCTGAACAAAATAACCTCATTCTTTTAATTCACTAGCTCTCAAGATAAAACCCTTTCCAGAGGCTTAAGATAGAGGAAGCAAAGATTGTACTGTGATCCCCAAAACTGTCAACATAGAGCCACTGGGATTCCTCACCCTCTACCATAGCAGACCCTGTCACAAAAATCACCTTCCCCGTGTTTTTTGGAAAGGAAACGGCTGTATGGACAACGTGAAAATCTCCATGGTACAACCACTGTGTTCACCTTTGCCAGCACAAATCTCTGAGGTATCAGTTTGCTCAGACTGGCTCCAGCTCTCAAAGCCCCAGTGTGTTTAAAAATACCCTTTCCAGTTAAAGGGTCAAGGGAAGAGAGGTGCTTGGTGTTGTCACCCAGGATTTGCTTGCTTTAGGACCTATTTAGTTGTGCATTTGTATGACTCAGGTGTGTTTATCTGCAGGAAGTCTTTTCCCTGATGGAAGACGTTTGCCCAAGGCCTGCCATCTCCTGCTCCGCTAGCACAGCTCAGCAGTGGGGAGGGCAGGCTGTCCGGTCAGAGGAATCTCCCAAAGCCGAGCTGACCAAATTATTCATTCTCTGCACCACTGTGGGCAAATTGCTTGAACTCACTGGGCTTCATGTGTTTCATATCAAATGGGAGTAAATGATCATTTCTATTTCGTAAGGTGGTTATGACAAGTATCTGCATAACTAAAAAGTTTTTGGTTCAGCTAATATTTGACAAGGCAGCCAAGTCTACCAATGGGGAAAAGGTAGTCTCTTCAATAAATTGTGTTGGGAAAACTGGATAACCACGTGTAAAAGAATAAAATTGGACCCCTATTTTATATCAGTTATAAAAATTGACTCAAAATTGAGTAAAGACTTATTTATCAATAGACCTACAATTGAAAGATTACTAGAAGAAAATAAAGAGGAAATTTTCCTTAATATTTGTCTTGGCAACAACTTTTTGGATATGACACCAAAAACACAGGCAAGAAAAGCAAAAATTAATAAGTGGGACCACATCAAACTAAAAGTTCTGCACAGCAAAAGAAACAATCAATAAAATGAAAAGGCAGCCTATGGAATGGGAGAAAATATTTGCAAATTGTACGCCTGTAAGGGGTTGATACAAAAATACATAAAAAGTCCATAGAGATTGACAGCAAAACAGACAAAACACAAAAACAGCCTGTTTAAAAAATGGGCAGAGGAGTAGAGTAGACATTTTTCCAGTGAGGACATACATATGGCCAACAGGTACATGAATACGTGCTTAGCATCACTAATTGTCAGGGAAATGCAACTCAGAAGCACAGGGAGATGCTATCTTACGTCTGTTAGGATGACTGTCATGAAAAAGACAAGAGATAACAAATGCTGGAGAGGGTGTGGGGAAAAGGGAACCCTCATGCACTGTTGGTGGGAATGTAAATTGGTGCAACCACTGTGGAAAACAGTATGGAGGTTCCTCAAAAAATTAAAAGTAGAACTACCGTATGACCCAGGAATCCCACTTCTCAGCATATATATAAAGGACATGAAAACAAGATCTTGAAGAGATATTTGCAGTCCTTTGTTCATTGCAGAAGTATTTCTAATAGTATTTCTAATAGCAGAAGTATTTCTAACAGCTAAGTGTTTGTCAACAGATGAATGAATAAGGAAGACGTGATATATGTAAACAAGATTATATATATATATTCAACCACCAGCCATGAGAAAGAAGGGAATCCTGCCATTTGTGACGTGGGTGGACATTTAGGGTGTTATGCTAAGTGAAATAAGTCAGACAGAGAAAGAGAAAGACATTTATATTACTTATAAGTGGAATCTGGACAAAAATTAAACAGAGAGAGTAGAGTGGTGGTTACCAGGAGCTGGGGATTAAGGGAAATGAGGAGATATTGCTCAAAGGGGACAAATCTCCAATTATAAAATAAGTCCTGGGTATTTAATGTTCCCTATGGTGATTATAACTAATAATACCATATTATATACTTGAAAGCTGCTAAGGGAATAGATCTTAAATGTTCTCACTACAAAAATGAAATGGTAATTATGTGAAGGGGTAGAAATGTTAACGAATGCTGTGGTGGTAATCAATTTGTAATGTAAGCATAACAAGTCAACACCTACAGTTTTTTTTATTGAAGTATATAGTTGGCTTACTGTGTTGTGCTAATTTCTGGTGTACAGCATAGTGATTCAGTTATACATATGTACATATATATTCCTTTTCACATTCTTTTTTATTCTAGGCTATTACAAGGTATTGAATGTTGAATATAGTTCCCTCTGCTGTACAGTAGGACCTTGTTGTTTATCTCTTATATATAATAGTGTGTATATGTTAATCCCAAACTCCTAATTTATCCCTCCACCCTCTTTCCCACCTGGTAACCATAAATTTGTCTTTATGTCTGTGAGTCTGTTTTTGTTCTGTAAATAAGTTCATTTATGTCTTTTTTTTTAGACTCAACATGTATGAATGATATCATGTGATATTTGTCTGTCTCTGTCTGACTTAGATCACTTAATATGATCATCTCCAGATTCATCCATGTTGCTGTAAATGGCATTATTTTATGTTTTATGGCTAAGTAGTATTCCATTGTATAAATATACCACAACTCCTTTATCCAGTCATCTTTCCAAACACTTACATCTTAAATTTATGCAATGTTAAATATCAATCATGTTTCAATAAAGCTAGAAAAAAAGAAAGAAAGAAATAGTGCCTGGCATAGACTTGGAGATCAGGATGTGAGCATTCTTAATGTCAACCTCCAAACAATATTGTGGATTAACCATATACGTGACATGATGGTGCAGGAATGAAGTGAACTCCACAGCTGATTTATAAATGTTAGAATCCTAGAACCTAGTATTAGCAATATAATTAGATTATTTGAAAAATAAAAAGTACAGACGCCAGACAGTAACAACTCTATATTAGTTTCCACTTGACTAAAATTTTCTGATCTTTATTTGTGAGCCCAAGTCTAAGAAAACGTTAGATTCATAAGTTCCCTTCTTGCCTCACTAGATATATTTTTATCATTGGAAGATCCACGTGTATCATCTCTTCTTACAGTCTGTTACGCTGTCATGCTGTGAAGTGCGAATCTAAAGCATCAGGTAATTTGTGATTCAGCTCCAGGCTCCTAGTGAGTGAGAGGAGATTTGGAAATGGGCTATCTATAATCGGGCCACCCAGAATCACAAGCGTGATTGGCATTTGTATTTTTACCCTGAGAAGCACTATATTCCTAATTCTTTCAGAAATGAACATAGGACTAAAGAGTTGTCTATTTTTGTGCTCACGCCTACTCTCCTGACTGTTACGTTGTAATTAAAGAGAAGATCCAGAGACCAAGTTCACAAAACTAGATGAAGCAAGTAAAAATGTCCACTCGTGCGTCTCTGTATTAGATACCAACTGTATACAAAGATGTTAAAAACTGGGAAGACAACAGTAAATATGAGAAACGTTCCATCTGAAGAGAGATTTACAGCCAAATGGGAGTTTATGGTCAATTTAAAAGGAACTGAATTGTGCTTGTGTATATATACATTCTGTGGTTTCAAAGTGATGGTTTATTCAAATTATGCCTAGGTGTTCCCTTTAGTGAAAGGGAATGCAAACAAGTCTCTCTTACTGTGATGTACAAGTTATGCAAATTAGCTCTGCTACATCTGTGTGTATCACATCCGTATGCCTGCATCTCCACTTACCAGTGGTTAACAAGTCCACAGAGATTCTTCTGTGCCGTTCGACTGAGGAATAGAATTGTCATTCTGAGTATAATTTCATCCCCTGTCTTTCCTGCCATAGCACTGATCGCTGGTGCCGTGGAGGAAATATCTATGTCATGTGTAACAACTGTCTGTTCCTTTCATTGTTTAAAAATCACAAAGCTGATTTCCCAAAGCTTCATCTCTACCAGTGACTCTCAGGGTGGTTCCCAGACTAACAGCACTAGCATCACCCGGGAACTTGTTAGAAACAGAAATCAGGGGCCTTACTCTAGACCTGTTTGAATCAGAACCTCCCGGTGTGGGGTCCAGTGATTCGTGTTTTAATAAGCTTTACAGGTGATTCTGAAGCATCCTCAAGGTGGAGAACCATCATTTCACTCCAAAGCACTCCCCCCAGGTTGATTGCAAGCCTGTCTTTCACATCTCCTGGAGTTGCACAGTCCCACGGGGTAGGAGTGAGTGTGACTATGGGTCACTTGAATTGTGACGGGTCCATACGGAGATGTGCTGTAAGGGTTAAAACAGGTGGAATTTCAAAGATCTTATTAAAAATGTAAAAAAAAAAAAAAAGTCAACGTTTTGATTAGCAAACTTTATCTTTTTAGAGAAGGTTTAGGTTCACAGCAACACTAAGAGGCAGGTACAGAAATTTCCTATACACCCCCGCCCCCACACGTGCATACCCCTGCTCATTACATCCCCTCCAGAGTGACACATTTGTTGCAATTGATGAACCTATATTTGACATGTCATTATCACCCAAAGCCCAGAGTTTACATTAGGTTGGACTTCTGGTGTTGTACATCCTATGGATTTGAGCAAATGTACAGTGACATTTATCCACCATAAGAATATGACCCAGGACAATTTCACTGACCTAAAAAGTCCTCTTTGCTCCACATTTTTATCCTTTCCTACCCACTGGCCCCTGGCAACCACTGACCTTCTTACTGTCTCCAGTTTTGCCTTTTCCAGAGTGTCCTATTGTTGAAATCATATAGTAAATTGTTTTTCAGACTAGGTTCTTTCACTTAGCAAAATACATTAAACATTCCTCCATGTCTTTTCATGGCTTCATAGCTCACTTCTTTTTAGTGCTAAATAATATTCCTTTGTCTAGACTGCAGTTTAGTTATCCATTCACCTACTGAAGGCTATCTTAGTTGCTTCCAAGTTTTGGTAATTAATTATCAAGCTGCCATAAACATCTGTGTGCAGGTTTTTGTTCGGAAAAATTTTTCAATCTATTGGAGTGAATACCAAGGAGTGTGATATCTGGGGGTCACAAGATAAGCATGTATTAAGTTTTCAAAGAAACTGTCAAACTGTCTTCCAAACTAACTGTACCATTTTGCATTTCGACCAACAAGGAGTGAGAGTTCCTGTTGCTCCACATCCTCACCAGGATTTGGTGTTGTTGTTGTCTTGGATTTTAGCCGTTTTAATGTGTGGAGTGCTATCTCGTTTTAACTTGCAATTCTCTAGTAACATAAGATAAATAGAGCATCTTTTCATGCATTTAACTTGCCATCTGTATAACTCCTTTGGTTGAGGTGTCTTTCGGGTCTTTGGTCTATTTTTAATTGGATTGTTCATTTTCTTATTGTTGACCTTTAAGAGTTCTTTCTATATTTTGGATAACAGTGCTTTAAAAGATGTTTCTTTTGCAAATATTCTCCCTAGTCTGTAGCTTGTCTTCTCATTCTTTTAATCAATAATATTTTTTTCATATTGATTACACATTGAAATGATTCCATTTTTGATATATTTGAATTAAATAAAATACATCACAAAAATTAGGGGTTTTTTTACCTTTCACTTTTCCTAAATGTTTACTAAAAATATTTAAAAAATTATATTGGCTTTAATTTTTCTTCAAATTATATTCCTATTGGAAAAGGGAGTCCTAGAATCTTACATTTGTCTTTTTTAAAAAAATCTCCCATTTCATTGTGAAGCATAGTGCAGAAAACAGTGGTGTCCGGAGTTCTGAGATAAATGTGAGTAATGAATTAAATGAATTGTGGAAAGCATTGAGAATATTTTACTAAAAGGGGAAACACTTGCCCCAAGTCAATTCTGCTAGCAAAAATAAGTGCTGTTTTTATTTGAGAATGTAGACCTGTTATGATCATGGCCTCCTACCAGGACCGAATGTCAAACGTTGCCTTCATTTCAAAACTCCGATGTTTAAACTCATTTATTTAAATGACATAACTGCCCCCTGCCTCCTCAGATCCTCCTGGACTCCTGCTTCTCAGCACCTGGTCCTCCCGCTTTGCCTTAGCCCGCGGTCGGTTGTCATGGAGACAATGGCGCTGAGAAGCTCTGGCTCCTCCTACCAACGTGGACTTGAATGGGATCTGGTTCCCCAGCTGCCAGCGTAGGGAGGTGACACAGGCCAGAACCACGGGGGGGGGGGGGGGGTCCTCCCGAGTAGATGTTGGTGGATGGGAAATGGAGAATGGCGAGTGTGGACCGTCACATCCCATCACCCTTCCTTCCCCCCTACCAGCTGGGCCATCTGGAGGGGTCCTGGGCATCGTCATAAAGCAGGGCCTGTGCACCGGCCCCTCCCGTGGTTCTGCCTCCCTGCCCCTCCAAGCATCAGACTCCCAACGCAGGATGTGAATGCTGGTGGGACAAAGAGGAGAGAAGCACCAAGAGGTGAGCAGACAGTGAAACAGCGGCTGCGATCCTGGATAGAGACTTCATTACATGGAGATGATGTGTGGAGTGAGGACCGCACAGATAACTTTTCAAGGGTTATTTCCAAATTCAGTCAATTTTCTCCCATTGAACTAAAGTTGCTTCTGTAAGTACCAATTGACCCACTTTTTTTTTACCATCTATTTAGAAGTAAAATAAATTTCCTCCAATCGTAAACTTTTCTCACTTATTCCCAGGTTACCTCCTGCTAGTTGTGAATGTGACAGGAAAGCTAGCTCATTAGTGCTCTGTGGATGCTTGTGTGGGAAGAGTTAGCACCCTGTTTTACGTTGCTATTTGACATTTTTCTCTCTAATGTGTAATCTACTGACAGAAGCTAATCCTCAACTCACCCTGCTCAGTGGGAAGTGAAGAAATGGCTAATTATCTCATCGTGAACCCACAAGTACTGTAAAGTTTAGTTTGGGTGTTTTGTATACAGTATTAATGAACTAACACCCCACCCTCAATGTGCTGATCTAAAGGTGGAATGTCTACTGGTATCAACTTTGTATATGCACTGGCCATAAAAATTCAGACTACAGAGGGAAAAGCTTCTTCAAATGTTTATAAGTGGCTGGGAAACCCTTCTGGCACATTTTCATCAGAGCAAAGCTAAAAGAAGCTTCTGAGAAAAGAAAAAAAGAAAAAAAAAAAAAAGAAAAAAACTGGGGAAGAACATGATACGCCAACATGAAGGACTCCTTTCTGAAAGAACAATCACAAACTGATCATCCTTTGGGCCGAGTTCAGCTCACAGACAGCTTTTCTTCAGCTTATTCAGTATTTTTAATGAAATAGTTGCCAAAATTTAAAAACTGGCTGCACCTACAAATACAATCTGTATTTCTGATGTCCTCTGAAGAAGAGGTCAATGGGTCAACCTGGTCCCATGGCCCATGTGGCTTCTACTGGAGGAAGCAGGGGACCACGCTTTTCCGGGTTTACCCTTGAACGCGCCTGACCTGCTTCCCTCCGTTTAACCTGCTTGCCACCTGAAGCCAATTATGTCCGCACTCTTTCTGAAGAATTTCTCTACATTTAAATTGCACCATTAATGCCAACACCAGGCCCCACCCAACAGCCTGTGAGCTGCCAAAGATGGGATGCCTCAGGCCAAACAACTAACTGGGCAGGACACAGCCCCATCCGTCAGCAGACAGGAGGCCTAAAGACTTCCTGAGCCATCTCTAGACACGGCCCTAGACGTGTTCGGCCCACCAGAGGACCAAGACCCAGCTTCACCCACCAGTGGGCTGACATCAGACACAGAAACCTACAATCCCACAGCTGGTGGACACAGCCCACCCATGGCAGGCCAGACCCTGTCCTGGGACCAGCTGGGCCCTGGCTTTGCCCACTAGCAGGTCAACACTGACTCTGGGACCCCTCGGATCTCATCCCCAACTGTGCCAGAAACCAACCCCCGTACCCCCCAACCAATGATCTGAAATGAGCTCTGGGATTCCCTGGACCCTTCAGCCAGGCTCCAGGAGCCAGCTCTGCCCACCAGGACTGGCACTCACCCCAGGACCTGGTTCCCCTGCCACTTAGGTGAGAACAGCCCCAGAGTCTGAGTGACCTGCCTCTGCCTTGCATTGAGCCGGCACCAGTCATAATCATCGAGACTGAAATCACTTTATCAGGATTTATTGGCAGTGTGCCTCCCAGCATTTCATATTTCAATTTATGAAAAACCAACATCATCTTTCTCATCACCCCTTTTCTTCTTCCATCCTCCTTATCTTGTTTAATAACTTCAGGGAAAAAACTGGTCCTTGACTATCCTTGAATTCCACTCTCTCTTTCAATGTCGGGGCATCGGGAACCCCGGTTACTCCACTTCGTCAGGTTTCTCAATCTGTTTACCCCTCTCCACGTCAGAGGTGACCGTCACCATCCAGGTATGGATTCTTTCTTGATAGATCATTTCAACGGCATTCTTAGCAGCCTCCCTACCTCTGGTCTTGTATTCTCCCTTCTTTACTCCGACCTCAGGGTGACTTTTCCAGTCACGCCGTGTTCCTCTGGGCTGTGAAGAGCCGCAGCACCTGTCACAGGCCCTCTTCCTGTGTGATGTCATTATCCAGTGGAGACAAACAGAGGAGTCCCCCGGGGCACAAGCGGGATTTGTATGCATGTCTGTATCCATAAAGCATCTTAACTCAGATTACGCATTTAGTCTGACAGAGAGCCTGAACTTTCCTTTTGACCAGTACCTACCCCACTTGTGAAATTTCACTACAGTTGAGATCATTGAAATAGTTTGTGGCTCATTTCAGAGGTACTTCATCTTTATATGTATGTTCTCTAACTAACCCAACCAATGGGAGTTAAAATATCTGAGAGACATTTGCTATGGTCTAGAGATTGGTTTTAATTTTTCTCCAATTACACCATGGGCTAGAGAGATGGTTACACAACTAAGGACACCTGAATTAATAATGTCTTAAGAAAAGATTCCCTAAGGAGGTGCGTCACTTTGATCAACTTTAGTGTAAACAATAAAGCCATCTTGGTCTGATTTCTGTGGACCTCAAATCAGAAAGGAAATCAGTTCGTTTACCCAAACTCCACTTCTGAGCTGTATCATTTTACTTCAGGGACAGTAACTCCATAAACAAAACCATACTGGATTTTTTTATTAACCCTAATTCATACACTCAGTATTTTAATCCTAATCCTGAGTTCAGCACAAGTTGCTAAAATGAATAAAATTCATTGGATCATAAAAGAAGATAAAAGAGTTAAATGATCTGAAATACCTTTTCTACGAGACTCTCATTTTTCAATAAAGCTTCAGAAAACATGCCTCTGCTCTACAGGATAGAATATGTTACAGTCACATTGGAGATTTCAATAACCTCTGATGTTCACAACAGATTATTTAGATGTTTATAACCGAAGGGAAATGTTTTCCATCAAAATCTGCTGAATTATGTTTTCTAAGGATATTTTTCCAATACAATCCCACGCGGTGGGCAAAAAAAGAAAAAGCTGTCGGAAACAACCTACCTTAGAAAGGATAACAGATTTCACTGAGGGGGCTTCATGTCCCTCACTCTCAGAGAGAGCTTTTCAGTTCTTTAAAACCTGCCTCAAGACTGACGGCAGCTCGTGCCTGCCCACCGGTTGCTCTTTTGTACCCATCAACCACGTCTCCGTGCCGTCAGCCTCCCACTTGTCAAAGGCACAAATGCTCCTTGCAAGGCTTTACCACTCACCTTACAAAGAAGAGACAGCACTGCCACACAACTGTCATGGGACTTCCTGTTATGCTGTTTTGTTCCGGTTGTTTCCCATACAGATGGGGATGGAATCTGAGCTTTGGGCAGAAAACAAGTGGTGATGCAATATTATAAAACATCACTTGGATTCCCATGGCGTGCCTCGTTTCCAAGAACATTTATTTATTCACTCACTACCCATCTGTGTTTTCACGAAACATTTATTTTAAGAGTGGTGGAAATTTACTGAGCACCTACTATGTGCCCACCCCAGTGCTCACCACTTCATATAGTGTGACATATACGTTCCCTTACAAACTGTATGAGGAATAGATACTATTGATATGCATTGAAATTTATTTAATATCATTTCTGTAAAGAGGGTTTGGTTAATTCGAAGAAGAGCAGCACCTCACATACCGATCAGTAAAATGCTGTTGCATGACCTTATAGCTCCTGAATGTCAATGGTGACCCTTACCCAGTATTCACTTATTCTCTCTAGCTAAAAGCAAGTCAGATATAATATATCTTATTTTGAAGTCGTAGTGTCCAGGAGCATGGATTAGAAAGAACAGAGGCCTGGACTCCAACAACAGCTCTGTCTCCCACTGTGATCCTGCATGGTTGGACTCATCTCTTTGAGACAATTTCTTTGCCTGTTAAATGGTCAGATATTTACTGAAAAGATTGTGGTAGATTTTAAAAGGTGATGATTTATATTTGGCTGCTACCCAGTGAATTCTTAAGAGACACTGGTTCTCTTAACTTTTCTGTCCTAGAAATAAGTTCTTCTTGCATTTGAGGTTGATTAAATCTAATTTCTTGTATGAAAAAGACAATGCATGATGCTTTTTCTCAGAGACCAGCTGTAATTGCAAAGGAGAAAGAGCATTAGTCTGGAATCCAGGAATCTTGAGTTTGCGTCTTAAAGGACCAAACACGATCTCAGGTGAAGTCACTCAACTGCTCTGAAGTAGCTTCATTGTTTGTAAAAATGTACATATAGGAAACCCTTTTCCCCAGAAATATTTCATTAAATACCCCATAGTCTAGGCCACTGAAAAAACTGGATCTCACTGTAGTAACATTTGTGAAATAACTTCACATCACACTTGGCAGGGGAATTGAGTGTCTTTATTTTTGAATTAGATTGTTTGACCACAACAATTTGTGATCATTAACAGCAGAGCCCAAACCAACACCAATCAAGATCAACCTAGAAGGGCAAGTCAACAAGGTGGATTTAAACTCTTAAAAATATAATAAATGGCTGTTGGTAAGTCATTAATACTGGAACTGTTTGTTACACAGCAGTAGCTTACTGATACATAGTCCTTTAAATTCTGGCCTGTCTCCTACTGATTCTCAGCAGAGTTCCCTAATTCACCTGGTCTTAAGTCATTTCTTCTTCTTCTGAATGTCTATGGCACACAACGTTTCTACCACAAATTGACAGTTAAATCCTTGGAGCACATGCATATATTTTTATACCTCTAATCTGGTAGCAATTGCCTTGTTAAAGAGAACCTAGTCCTTTTTAAATCCATAGCTCCTAACCCATTGCCTTATGCCACTCAGGGAATATATAAATATATATTTCTTCAATTAATATACTTCTGCTTAAATCCCATCTCATCTTTTTTTTTTAATACAGAGTCATTATATTTGTTGTACAGCACTAGCTCTCAAGAATACTGACTTAATTAAATTAGGGTCAGCCCTGGGCATTGATATCTCAAAAGTTTCCCAGGAGATTGTAATGCATATCCAGGATTAAGAATCACTGCTTTCAGCTTGGCTCAGAATGGATTAAGTCTTCAGGAGACTTTTTGTAAAGGTGTTTATGCTGCCATGTTCACTTACTCCAGGTAGAAATCATCGACCGCCCCTTCAGATCTGCTCAGTCTTTTGGCTTATTGATATCCTCCTGCCCCAGCTGGTTCCTTGTCTCATTCTTGCTCCCAAACAGCGTACAAACCCCTCGGTTCTCATTAGACTTGAAATGCAAACAAATCCTTTAAAACCAGATTGATTCAGCAGAGAGGAAAAAAAATAGCACCAAGTGGAATGTTGGTATTTTTATAGCTTCTAAGTGAACAATCCATTTTAAATGATTAATTCCATTAGCTGCAATTTACGTCTAGTGCTAGCTAATGAAATAAATTAACTTCAACACCAATTCAGCCCGCTTCCCTTTCCCACATGCTCTCATTAGCTCTGTCCTGAAGGCTTTGCTACAGCAATTTTTCTGCCATACCAGCTGCACCATTACTGGACTATTCTTATTGATCACTGAAAAGCCAGATGCAAGAAAGACAAATGAGCAGGGAGCTGGTTACCACGATCACTTTACAGGCTGGGGGAAAATGTCATCAACAAGATATATATTCTCTTCTCTATTTTCTAGAGGAAATGGTATATTTCCGACCCTACATGCATTAAGAGGCCCTGATGGAGATGTAGGTTTTAAAACAGTTTCGGTGGGGAGGGGTGAGTTATTGATTTATTCCACTAAATAATAATGTTACAAAACTGCAATACATTTCTGTATTTATAATGCTTTCTCATTCACTATCTTGAACCTCCATGGAAGACCTAGGAAATTGAAAATGTAGACATTTAGCCATGTTCTGTTGATGAAGAAACTATGAATCAGAGGGCTTGTGCAGGTGACCTCAGGCTCCTGAGTGGCAGAGTTGAAACCAGACTTCCCCTTTCACTCCTTATCCGTCAAAGGCAAGAATCAGAAATCAAGAAGGCAAGTTTGGAGAATCTGACTAGTAAGCTGAGTAGTAAAAAAGTGATGATTCAGTGTAGAAAAGGGCTATCTCAACCATACTCTCAAATATCAGAAGGGGAACCTTGACCCTAAATGCTCCACTGAGGAGTCACAGTATCAGAAATGCCAACATGTAAGTTGCCCATCGTCTGACCCCTCAAACAATCTCTTGAATAAGTAAGTCATCGACTCTCATGGTGATGACACTTAAATTCAATTGCTTCCAGATGCAGCACATCATATTCAATGAATGTGTCTATGAAATTAGGCAACTGGTCCCCTGGGAAAGTTCTGAGAGACTGTGGGATAGTGCCATCAGGTGAGAAGTGGAGTCAAAGGCTCCTCAGGAGAACAGAGCTAGATGGACATTGAAACCAAGGTCCTGAGGGTCAGTATTCAGAGAAGCAGGATGGAAAGAAGGCGGTGCATCAGCTGGTACCCTGGCACTTCTAGGCGAGATGAGGACAGGGTTTCTGGTCCCATTCTATTGCAGAACTCGCATCTCACTAGCATGTAGGAACTTAAAGAATGTCAACATTGCAGCCTGAGATGGAAAACCCCTTTCACTTGTACAAGCTGAGGGGTGTTGAAAAGCTGTGTCATATTTCTGAGCCCTTGTGTCTTCATTCCAGGAAACTAGGTACCACTGATTAAATTAACTGATGAATTTTTAAAATTTCTGTAGAATATAATGAGTTCTCAAAAAGGTTTTCTCCTCGGAGCTATCTGAGTGAGAGGCTGCCTCCTGGGCTTAAGCCCTCACCAGGTTCACCAAATAAAACATAATCCTCAACTTTCAGGTTATGTACTTTTTTCCAGTCTACACCATGTTTTTCGCTAATAAGATTTACTGCCTTCCCTTCAAATCTGAATTTCTTTCCCCTCCTAATTATGCTGTCCAGAACCTCCTGTAAAATGTTAAATAGGGATGTATAGAGGAGATACACTTGCTGTTCTTAATTTCAAGGGGAAAGCAATCTTTCACCATTAAGTAAAATACACTAGCTATACTGCAGGTTTCTTCATAGACATCCTTTGTGGATGGAGCAAGTTCCTTTCTATTTCTAATTTGTTGACAGTTTTAAACATGAATGAATGTTGAATTTTATGAAATGTCTTTTTTTTCTGTATCTGTTGAAATAATCTTCGGTCAGTTTGCCTTTTCTTACATTAATTATATATTATTTAATTCTATATAATTAATACATATATTAATTCTAATAGTATATTAATTGATTTTTAGACATTAAAGAAAACCTTGAATTCCTGGGACAAACCCCACTCGGTCATGGCATGTAATCCTTTTAATATCCAGGAAAGTTTTTAAATTTGCTAATATTTTATTAAAGATTTTCTGTCTGTGGTCATGAAGAATATAGTTTTTTTATGGCTTTGGTATCAGTGTAATATAGTCTAATAAAATGAAAAACAAAGTCTTTCCCCTTTATCTTGTCTCCCTAGTAACTACTACAATCCCCCAAATCTTCTAAGATTTAAAATGTTTATCTTTGTGTAGTGGTTAAAAGTTCAGAACATGCAGTCTTATACAAGAAGACAAATCTTGTCTTTCTCTCTCATAACTGTGATCTTGGGTGAGCAACTGAACCATCCTTGACTTCAGAAATGTCTGAATTCCTCATCTGTAACATAGTATCTACTTCATTGGTTGCACTAAAGAGTAAATGAGGAAATGCCAGGAGGGTCTTGGTGCAGACTTGCAGCCTTCCCACCGCCCGCAGTATTTTTAGCACCGACAGCATCTCTTTCTTTACAGTATTTCTGCCACCCACCCCCTTTCCTAGGTGCACTGGTCACCACCTGTAGGACACTTAGGTTTGGCTGGTGCACTTTTATGGAGACAGAGTTCCTTTCTCTCTGTTTGCTACCATCTGTCCCCTTCACACCCTCCCAGATACACACACCGGCCTCCAACTGATGGAAGCACTGCCACATTCTCCTGCTGAACACTCTCGCTCCAGGAGAGCCCAGCCAGGTGCTTTGAGGCTTTTGGGGTACGTCCAGGTGATGGCCACCATCACAGCAGTTTGCAAGTTGAAGCTGCTTACCTCACCATTCTGTGATTTGCGTATGTAAAATGAACTGGTTCATTTCAGCTTTTAAAGTATTGGGATGATTGTATTTTAAAATGAAAATAACTTGATTTGAAATATAATATTGATACATTTCTCTTTTCTCCAGTGGAATATCTGTTACTTAAATATTGATGATCTATAGAGAATCAGCATATAAAACTTGTTCAGGGAAGATAATATGCTGGAATATACTGGATGGGTTTTATTTTAATGTTGAGATGACTAAAACAAAAGGGTAGTTTTTTTAAGCTAAACT
Source organism: Camelus ferus (assembly GCF_009834535.1). Classification (NCBI taxonomy): domain Eukaryota; kingdom Metazoa; phylum Chordata; class Mammalia; order Artiodactyla; family Camelidae; genus Camelus; species Camelus ferus. The sequence goes on from NC_045700.1 coordinate 8,277,744, forward strand.
AATTGTGCTGAGTCTGGCAAAATTGCAGACAACAGATCTTACTGCTAATATTATAATAGTCAGTCAGTCCCTTGGTGACCCCGGTTTGCTTAATTGTCTCATAAAGGCTTTGTGTTCTGGTTTCCAGCACACTCCAGCTTATTAGGTGTTGTTCAGCTTCCAATACTCATCAGAGTATTTAAAAATTTTTAAAGAACTCCTGCCTCACATCTATTTAAGACGTCTTGATCTTCGGTCCAGTATTTCACCCTATTTCAAAATCTGCTCTCAGAGCAGGACAGCGCAGCACAGGCCAGAAGCAGCAGCAGCAGAAGCAGCGGGTCCCTCCCGACCCTGAGTCGTGAGTCCTGCAGGTCCAGTGCCCGGGACTCTGACCACCCCTGTCCTCACTGCTCGTGACTTACCCTCCACTTCCAGGCACCAGCTGGTCCGAGGACACAAGGCACTAATGACAATAATTAGGACTGACCATCACAGTGGATTAATGAGCCCCCCACCTGCCCCTGAGCACCACGGTGGAGGTAACAGAGTGTAACTGCAACAGACGTAAACACTGCCGAACTCCTGTGACACTGCCCGTGACCAGGCACGGCTCGTCCAGAGGACTGCAACTTTCCCTGTTCCAGAGCCAGCTGATCCGGCCAATAACAACGCTTGTTTAACTGATTTATTTTTTTCAGATAAGCTCCTGAAGATTGTAAAGAGTGTGACCGTGTGAAGGCATTACAAATGCAATGACTGAATTTGATTTCCACACGTGTTCTCCTCTTGAAGGGACAGAAAGAAAAAGATGTTTTCTTCAAGAAGTCTGCACTCCACTAATCTTGAATCTCCTGATTCCCCTTCTTTTAACATAAAAGAAGCCTGAATTCTATTCTGAGTACCTTCCCCGAAGCACATGGAGGGATAACTGATGCTTCAACAGACGCTGTGTCCTGACTTGTGGCTGCATTTCATTTGCCAGGAAGCAGCGGGCGCCAAGCACTGAGAATACGGAACTCAGACCTCTGATACTGACGCTGTGCGAGGATGTCCTGTCTCCTTTATTGAATACTCACAATAACCACGTAAAGTAAATATTAGTATCTCCACATGACAAAACAGAAATCCAAGAGTCGGATCCATCAGTTACCTGGCCCGTAGTTTTACTGACAAGAATGATGGACAGGACTCCAGTCAAGGGGCTAAACTCACAGCCTGGACTCTCCACCATGAATCTATATGTTCCTAATACTAGCTCCGTCTTGTGAAGACCTGACAGCCCACTGCACCTCTGCTCTGAGGCATCTGCCGGACAAAAGCTATGAACTGTAGGCACACAAACTCTCAAGACTCTGCATTTGGAAGATGGCGTGAAATTTCCACCTGTGTCAGAGGGTACCTCAAATCCCACTCCCCCTGGCCCCTGAAGTGTGGAAAGTCAAGGCATTCCGAGTTGCTGACTTTCAGTCCAGAAAACTGATTCTGAAGAAACAAACAGGAAACTTGATTTTTTCCCTCCCAGTGTGGACACTGTCATCAATGACTCCTGTAACAGAGGACAAGCAGAGTTCACACCAAGGTGGAACTGCCCCCTCAGCCCTCAGCCCACACACTCTAGCCCTGCACACAGAGAGGTAAATATTAGAGAAATCTAGCTGGTGCCCAAATAGCTCATTCAGTTCCCTGAAGAAAGTTCCCACTCCACAGTCCCGGGCTAGTTAACGGCTGCGACGTGTTGTAGGTAAGCTTGCTTTCGGTCCAGAAACTGCTAATAAGCAGAGATCAGAGTGGTAGAGTGAAAATAGCTGCTTAACAACTTGAAGTTTTTGCAGGAACCTCATGATTTGACCGACATGAGCAGGCAGAAGAATACAGAAATGTTAGACTTCCTTGGAAGCCCAGGTATCTTCCAGAAGTCTGCCCTCCACTGATCTTGGCCCTCCCGCTTCCACTTTCCCTGAACATAAAGGAAGCCTGAATTCTATTCTGAGTTAAGATGGTGCTTTGGGACACTAGTCCCCCATCTTCTCGGTGTGCTGTCTTTCCGAATAAAGTTGCTATTCCTGTCCCAACACCCCCTCACTCGACTCATCAGCCTGTCGTGTGGTGAGCAGGATGAATTTGGACTCAACACCACATCCCAACTGACATCTGTAAGTTTCAAAAGGTTGACAGTCCAGTGTGGGAGAAAGTGCTTCCAAAAAGCCTCAGGTCAATGGGTGCATCACTGTGGCCCGCTCAGCGCTAGCAAATAACTCTCATTTGCAAGGTGGTGATAAAGTCATCTCAAAGGCATTGGAAAAGGTTGACACAGATAACTTTCTTCCTGAGGGGGAGCCCAGGGCTGTGATCTAGCCAACATAGGTGTGTGAAACACAAGTTACAAAATAACTTCAGGTTCCTAATGACTTTGGGGAAATAGCATAGTTCCCCAGCACACTGTTTACTCTCAAGTTCCAATAATTTTGAGATCCAGTGATGACACCCATGTGTTCTTCAAGTCTTTCAGGCTAGAAGTACCAGCATTATATAAGTTTCCTCATTTAAATTCCTTAAGAAAGTTATAAAGTAGATTATATTTATTCCCATTATGAAGGAAAAAAAAAAGAAAGAAAAATAGATTTTTGCAGAGATTAAGCAATCCTAAGATGCCACAGTCAGGTCTATTAAAATTGGGATTCACAGCTGGCTTTAATGACGGAATTTCAGGCACCTGAAAACGACTGAGCGTGTGTGGGTGTTTGTGTGTGTTCGTGTATATATACATGTGTACATTTTGAATAGTTGAGTGATTTAGTGTCACATTACTATGTCTAGACGTATAATGTCACCTCCCAGCTATCATCTTGAAATGTGTTTTTTTAAATATAATTGATAGTGGGATTATAAAACTATAAGAGGCTAGAGATCATATTAGCCAAGGCCCTTATTTTATAAAGAAGGACTGAAAGCCCCCAGGGCTGTGCTGAGTTACGCGTGACCCGTGCAGTAAGCTTGTGACTCAGGCAAGATTTTCATCAAATCGACTTGTGTTTTGTGTTCAGTGTTTTTCCTGCTTTTAACACTGCCTCATGGATGGCAAAATACATACATACATACACACACACACACACACACACACACACACACACACGTGCCAAAAGAAAGAAATCTCTTTTTCACTCAGATTACATTTCCTTTTACTGAAATCTCCACTGCTGCTTCTCCCCCAGAACGCCCAGGTATTCACTCTTTTCACATCCTAGCTGGGGAAAAAGAAAGGATGATTAGAAACAGAAAAAGGCAGAAAGACAGGAAATCTCCCACACATGCCTGCAGCTTTGAAAGTCAACCACCATCTCCTCCACTTTCTTTACTTATTCCCCGGAGCTCCTTGTTAGGAAAATCATTCGCTGCTGGCCTATTGTGGGCACTAAGGAATCCGATCCTCCAGGAGCTCCCCAAGGGCGCTGAGATGCAGGCAGTATCCCCGCGAGGAATATGGGGAGGGAGGGAGCCAGCCCAGCCGAGCCTTCTTTACCCTCTTCTTTTCTTCTGTCTTCAGAAGGAAGAAAAGGAGTCAGGGAGGAATTAGGTGATAATTCAGCCAAATACCAAGGCAGTCACAATGCAGTCGCTGCCACCAGAGATGGATGAATAGCTGTTCATTGCAGGCCCCCCCGGCGCAGCAGGCACCACGCTCCGTGCTCCAGCCTCTTTGAGAGGCTGAGCTTCTTGGGCAGCGCAGGGGACCAGCCAGGCGCTCTGCAGAATTAGAGATCAGAAGTGTGTCCGCCGGCCTGTGCGCATTCCCCTCAGACCCTTGATTTGTTCTGCTTTAGGCATTTGTTGGGTTTGTACTTCAGTTCCCGCTGGAGGTGCAAGGTTTGCATCTGCACCACAGCCAGGGATGAACAGGGTTCTAGGTCCCTGCAAGGGAGTTCTGTTAAAGCTACAGGCTCACCTTCACTGAGGCTGGCCGTCCAGCCTTACCGGGTCGGGAATAGCTAGACATCCTGGGCCCCCTCTCAGGGCTGGGGTCCTACCCCAGGGCCAGGGGTTCCACCAGCAAAGGGGACCTCAGCCGGGTCTCCCTTGGCCAGTAAGAGTGCAGGCATCCTTGGCCAAGTTACTTCCCCTCTCTGGTACTCACTTTCCAACCATGGTCAATGAATATTTGATCTAAGGACGTATTTTTGGATATGAACCCCATCTGCAAAGAAAAATATATAGGAAGCCCTACCTGGGGAACAAGCCCACAGCAGGAAAACAGGCTGGGTGCTGATGATGGAAAGCCCTTAGAATCACCTCCGATAGGGAGAGGATGCTCAGAGACTGAGCCATGTTCCCTCTTCCCTCACTTTGTATCAGGCTTAACCTAACATTTGGAAAACAGCCATTTGAAACACAGCTCTTGATTACTGAAGCTGCCAATCAAAAATATACCTTATGCAAAACACCCAGGCATCACCCTCTAGCCACTGACCCCTGATCCATCTTTCTTCCTAGGACCTACCGTTATCGGACATTAGACTGTGAATTTCCTTGCTTGTACTGTTGATCATGTGCTTCTCATTAAATTCACTTTCCATGGGATTCAGGACTCCGTGTGCTTGGTTAGTCACTGTGTTCCCAGCACTTAGAACAATGCCTGGCACATAATAAGTGTTTATTGAATATATGCATTGATTTCCCAGAATTCGACTGGAACTCTTTGCTTTCCTAACTTGTCAACTTACAGTCTGAGTACGGAGAGGAGTATTCCCTTGCCTCTTCAAAAGGTCATTTTCTTTGAAGGAAAAGAAAAATGTCGTGTTAGTTTCTGTTGTACAGCATAGTGATTCAGTTATGCATGCCTATATGTTCTTTTTTCATATTCTTCTTCATTATAGGATATTACAAGATATTGAATATAGTTCTCTCCTGTGCTAAACAGTAAGACTTTGTTTTTCTTTTTTTTTTTTTTAGTGGAGGTACTGGGAATTGAACCCAGGACCTCATGCATGCTAAGAACACACTCTACCACTGAGCTATACCCTCACCCCTTATTTCTTATATATAGTAGTTAGTATCTGCAATCCCAGACTCCTAATTTACCCGCTTCCTCCCTCCCCCTCCATAACCGTAAGTTTGTTTTCTATGTCTGTGAGTCTGTTTGTGTTTTGTAAATAAGTTCACTTGTGTCATTTTTTTAGATTCCACATATGAGTGATATCATATGGTATTTGTCTTTCTCTGTCGGACTGACTTCACTTAGTATGATCATCTCTAGGTTCATCCATGTCGCTGCAAACGGCATTATTTCATTCTCTTCTAGGGTTATTTTGTCCTGCATTTTAGGCCCTGCTGAGAAATCCTTAAAACAAATTAGAGTCACAGTAACAGAAAATATAATCGTAGCTGCAAAAACAAATATCCGGAGCCCAGCAGGGGCTCCCTCTAGTTGCCAGAAGTCACCCACTTCCTAGGACACTGGTCGCTGGCTTTTCTGGGCTGTCCTGTTGGCACGGTCCTCCCAGGACCCCCAGGGAGGGAAGATCAGCCGCGATTCCTGTTGCTGGGTTGAAACACACCCTGTTCTGTTGCGTTCCTCAGTTGCCAAAGGACATTTGACATCTGCAAGGCTGATTATTCATTCCTGGAAAGTTCCTGGATCCCCTGTCCCTTTCAGGTGTTTGTCCCCCCTATAAAGGACTTGACATTCCATCTCATTTATTCTCAGGAAAAGCCTTAAGTTTATGTTCTTGATACCGCCTTCCTCAACATAGATGCCTCCACCTGCAGGGAGAATGCTGCCCTTCCATACACAACCAGCAGAGGCCACTATCTCATTCCAGGAGGCAAGAGCCTCACCTACCCTGACGGGCCCTTTCAGAGCAAACAGAATATTTAATAGTTGTGTTCCTGTTTGTTTGTTTTCTATCTCAGAGCCAGGGTTTCTCACTGAAATGTTTCCCTTTGGGGTCATTGGCAGGATGAGCCAGAGTGGGTATGGCCCTCCCAGCTGGTTCCTTTGGGTGCTCCAGAGTCCAAAGTCAAAATGAGTCTTCTCCTTTAAAGTGCCACCTTTGAGACAGGAGGGAAGAGGACAGGGCACAACCATTAAAACAATGACACGGCAGTTGAGGACAGAACACACACTGGTTAGAACCAAGATGGTGGAAGGTGCAATTCCCAGTAGACCTTGACCTTCATTACACACTCACTGTAATATATTAGCTGCTAAGTGACACTCACAGGCGACAGGACAGCTCCGAGGCTGACCATAAGAGGTCAAAGAGTGGGCGGTGGCCCTGTTCCTGGGAATCCCAGCCCCTTTCCTCAACATCATTGGAATAATCCTCCCACTTGTTAGCATAGGAAGCTACCGAGCCCATAAAAACTGATCACTCCTCACCCCATGGTCAACTCCTTGCCTTCTGAGATGGCCGCACTCAGTTTATGGAGTGTGTATCTCCCTGAATAAACTTGCTTTCATTCATCTATAGCTTACTCTTGAGTTCTCTTCTATGTGAAGCCAAGGACCCTCACTTGAAGGGGCATGTCCCAGGGACTCACCTGGGACTTGGGACACAGCTATCCTCTCACCCCGTTTTCCTGTATCATCTTCTTCCGCCATCTTTCAAAACACTGCTCTGTAACTTACCTGACTGATTTTTGAACAGACACACATTTCCCAAAAGAAACACCACCAGTTTTTAGAGACTGCACTCAAAATCTGCATTTAGGGGAGAACACAAAACACACATAATAATTTCACCTGACTCTGCAGGGACACCGTCTTGCTAATAGAGCCAATTTGCATGACTAATGAAAGCACTTAACCTCTTGGTTTCAAGCAGTTTTCTTGTGCATTTGCATAGCTAAAATGACTCCCCCGTGTGGCCCTTTTCCTGACTGAGGGAGGAAGAATTCCAGAGACAAATCTCCCTGTGTCCCCCTAGGCAACCACCGGTGGTGGAGAGATTCCACAAACATTGCCTGCAGTCCTACTGAACAGCTCATCCATTTCATTCTAGCTCAAAACCAGCAGTGAGAAAAAAAATCTTGCTGTTCTGTACCCCTTACTGATCCTAGCGTGGAAATTCTTTCAGAATCCCTATCAAGTATTTATTGAGAACCATAATGAACCGTTTTCTAATCCAGAGAGAGAAGAATGCATACACCTGACGGAGGCTCTGACCTTGGGGGGCTCACGGGGTTCGAGAGCAAACAAAGGCAGGGACTCAAAGCAGAACACAATCACCACAGTGGAGATTAAAAAGCTATCAATGCTCCAAGGAGAAAGAAATTACCTTGTTTGGAAAATCAGAAAATCATCGAGAACAGGGGCGTTTGGATTGGGCTTTGAAGTACTGAATAGATTTACAGACATTTTGATAGAAAAAAAAACAGATGAATATTCCGGGTGGAACGTCTAACATGACCCAAGTTGTGAAGACTAGAAAACACGAAAAATAAACAGTATAGATTAAATCAGCTTGTCAGTTACTGGTAAAAATTCAAAATAATAGTAGTTAAAAAAAAAACTTTCAATATCATATTTGAACACTCAAACACCACTTAATTACCATGTACAGACATAATTTCTTTTTTTTTACTTTTTTCTTCCTTTTAAATTTTTTTTTTTTTTTTTGGTTCTTTTTTTTCAGGGGGAGGTAATTAGGTTTATTTATTTATTTACTAATGGAGGTGCTGGGAATTGAACCCAGGACCTCATGCACGCTAAGCAATCCATCTACCACTGAGCTATACACCTTCCCCTGAGATAATTTCCTTTTATGCTCACCAGTCCTACTAAAGAAAGGCAGGTCTCCATATCCCTGCTTTTCTGAGGAGGCAGCGTAGAGCCGAGAAGCCGGATGACCTCTCTAAAATCGCAAGTTACGGGCTTATCCTGACAATTCACTGATTTAATTCACGTAAGTTTTTTAGAGGACTGCCTACTCCTTAGTCAGGACGCAAAAGGTGACCGCAATTGTTGAAATTAGTAGTAGTATTTCAGCCCCAGAAGTCAGAAAACTGAAATCCTTCCAAAGGCTGGACTCTACCCATAAATGGATGTGCTTTCTAATTAAATATATGTTTGAGTTAAATGGTAAATTACAAGACCTAACTGAAGGATTTCATCAATTTCTAGCGTCTCTGAAATGACACAGGTCCTAAGGGATGCGCTGCAAACTGAGAAAGTAGTTAAAACCAGTGTTGGGGTGGATTTATCTTTAATAAAGTTTCCAGCTCCACCAAGATGAAGACATGGGCAGGTAAATAACACTAGAGTGAAGTGAAGAGCTACACAGGAAGGGCTCCTGGAAGGTCTGGGGACGCCAGAGTGGACGTCCCGCCGTGTGCTGTGTGCGGCGGGTGACACGCAGCTTGCTGTGTCAGTTTCCCCTGCTGCGGAAGATGGATGATTTCCCTTTTGGCTTTAGCATTCTCAAATCCTAGGTGCCATACATTATTGATTTCTGAATTTGTACCCAAATTTGTGATTAGGGAACACATTTTCTATCAGATGCGTGGGAGACAATGCTTGCAATCAATCACAATTTTGTGAATGTTATTTACCCGTTTTTGTATTGTGGTCAGGCACACCAGATGCATATGTCACTGATTAAATAAAGAGCAGGGTTCTCGTCCTAGGCGAGTGCTTCCAGGTTTGAATTCTCAGTGATCTGCCAAAATATGCAAATGGCACCTCATTTGTCCCTGAACAAGGATTAAATTAGTATGTATTGTAAATAACACCTCGCAGAGCAAAAGCAGGCTGAACAAATAGCTACATTTGGAAATAGAGACAAGAGATGATGAAATGAAATGCAGCATGAAAAGATGCTCAGAAACACAGCTGAGAAGAGCATAAAACAGCAGATCGGCAACGTTTGTAATACACGAAGGGAAACGAAAGGCAATCGCAAGACCATTTGTGCACGTTGGCCAAAAGAACGCAGACGGTTGAGTTCCTCCAGGCCTGCTGGTACAGTCGTTAGAGTCGTGCAGTAGAAAGAGTGCAGGATCAAAGAGACACAGATGCTGCCTTAGGACCTGTCTACCACTCGTCAGTGACAGCTGTCCTCTGCTGGGATCAGTTTCCTCGTCTGTAGAACGGGAAAATCGCACCCACCTTGCAGGTTTCTATGGAGGGCAAAATTTAAAACCTATGCCCTTTGAAAGACACAGCTGTGATAACAAAAATACAGCTTAAATACTGGTAGGCAATATTAGCCATATGCATGATAGAGAACTTACATCCAGAATTACCAGGGAACAACAAACCTAATTTTCAAAAAGGCAAAAAATTGTAGTAGCTTCTCTGATCATCAAAAGCAACCATTAAGATAACTAATAGTCATGATGTGTGCTCAGAAAATAGTTTTGAGTACATGTATCTGACAAGGCATTAATATCGAGACAATACAAAGGATTCTTGCCTGTGCACAATAAAATGATGAAGGTCCCAATAAAAATGGCCAAGAATATTTGAACACCTCACAAAGAAGATGTATGAATGGACAGTAAGCACATGGAAAGGTTCTGAATATCACTGATCGTCAGAGACATGCAAATTGTAAGTCCACTGAGACACCGATTCATACCCGCTGAAATGCCACCCTCCCCCTCAGAAACAGACTACTTACCAAGCCAAACGTGGATGAGAATGTGGAGCGACCAGAACTCTATTACGCTGCTCATGAAATGTGAAATGGTACAACCACTTTGAAAAATAATTTGGCGGTTGTTCATAGCGTCCAACCTATACCTACCCTGTGACTCAGTGTTTCTACCCTTAGGTATCTTTCCAAAAGAAATAGAAACATATGTCCACAAAGACTTCTACAAGATTAACAGCAGCTTGATTCATAATCACCCAACCCGGAAATGACCCCAAATGTTCGTAACAGAGGAATGAGCAAACACACTACGCTGTTACATCTTCATTAGATGGAAAAACCACTTAGCAATAAAAAGTTCTTAACTAATGACACATGTGAAAACGTGAATGTCTGAGACACAGACATTTTGTTGACTGAAAAGTGACTGACGCACAAGCTCATTTTTAATAAATCTATTTAAATGAATTTCTAAACCAGGCAAAACTCATTGATGGTAGAAGGGGTTGCCCGAGCAGGGATTGACTGAAAGAGACAAAGGGGTATGTTTGGGAACTGTGGACTGAAATAAAATGCACAACCTGAAAGTTGAGTTATATTTTATTCGGCGGTCATTTCTGAGGATGCGAACCCCTCAAGCCTGGGATGACAGCCTCCCAGATCACTCTGAGGGAGCTCCAAAGAGGTAGAGGAGGAGACAGGATATAGGAGCTTTTACAACAAAGGCCAGGTAGTCAGAACATCAAAAGATTACTGTTAATTAAAGAAAAGCAGACATCTCAAGTTAAGGAATTTAGCGCTTTTCTATGTACGGGAAGGTGCAAAGGTCTGGGCTCATTGAAATCACCCGTTTGATGTGCACCCAGCCACCTAGGGCCAGTGTCCTGTTCTTCCACATCCTGGGTCCCCTCAGGGGGCACCGCTGGAGGTGGCAGCAGAGGCCAGGCTGCCTGCTTGTCTGAATCCTGAGTTCCCTCCATTCACTGTTGGGGGTGGCAGTAGTGGCTGATGATTTGATGGCCACAGCATTCTGTGTTTGCTGATACGATTTGAGGTATTTTTCATTCACAGGATGATGGAAAATATTCTAGACATTTTGTTTTAGGTAGTGGTAACACAGATGTATGTTATTGTAAAAATTCATTAATCTGAACACTAAGTATCCATTAAATAATATGTAAATTATACCTCAACAAAAATTAAGAAAAAAAGGAGAGATATAGATAAGAATTTGTGTCATAGTAGTGTTAATAAGGGCAAATTTTTCTTATCTCCAACTGGTAAAAAATAAATTTGAGAATTGCTTTAAGCTTCAGTACAATATAAGCAAAAATGAATCCTTATTGCTATATACCAGTGATATTTTGGAACTGTCTGTTCCTAATGCATAACCAAGTGGAAGGTAATTAATAAACCGATCAAGTCTTACTTGTTCTAAGACAAATTGCTTTCCTATTTCTGCCATTTTTTAAATTTCACCATCTTCAAACGTTTAAAGTATGAAATACATCAATTACCTATAATGCTTTTTTTAAACTTGTTTTGTTTGTGTGCTGTATTATTCTTTCTAGCGAGACTATAAAATTCTACACGGGGAAAGTCAAGTGACAGGAGGTGTGGAAATTGATATTAGAAGCTGGAAATATGACAACCAACTTCTTATGTTTTTATTTTAAGTAATAACTTACAAGGGTGACAATGGCTGCAAATAGCAATTTTTTTTTCAATACCTGGTGGGAGTTGGGGTTGAGGGGACCAGGCTCTTCCTTTCCTGGATTACTGGAGGTTATAAGGAGAGATTCTCCCTTCAGTCCCTGAGCCATCTCCTAACATCCCTCACTCCCGGGGAAATGTTGAGAATTAACGCTGGAAGAAGGGAAGGGATTTAAAACTAACATATTGACTGAACATCGTGTGCCTGGCATTTCACAAAATGCTTTGCATACATAACGTCATTTAACCTTTGTTAATCTTCATTTAAACCCACAAATTATGTATTGTCGGTCTTGTTTTAGAGATGAAGAAACCGGGGCTCACAAATTAAATAACTTGCCTGTTTTTCCAGTAGCACGCAGTCCGAGATCCAGCCCAGGCTGAAGAGAGCACTGTACCATGTCTGATGTCCTTGTCTGCCCCAGAACCATTGCCCATACTCTCCTCTCTGAGTTACAACAGCCTTTGACCCCCTCACCACAGTCCGAGGTGCAGGAAGACAGTGTCACTTGATTTGTAGTAAAGACAACATATCAGATTTGTTTAATTGCTTCTTCATTACTTAGCTCTCAGAAACACCATCTATTAATCACCTGAGAGTTAATCATATGACATTTCATCCATTAAAAGCAGAAGCCATTCGTCAAAGAGCCAGCAGCAAAGACAGCGTGCGCGAGAAGCAGTCACCATCTTGGACGTGGGCCAATGTCTACCCAAATGCCTGTTGGCTAATGACACAGAACAAAAACACATTGGAAGGAGGTAGCTAAGAGGAGTCAGAAATTTTATTTGTTTTCCAAAGAAAACAAAGAGTGAAAAGGAAAAATGGTACATTGGTGAAGGTTTAAAAAAAAAAAGAAGGTTCTTTTGGAATTTCTAATCACCTCTGAGTTTGCCGCTGTGCACCAGAAATTAAAAATGCATCAGATGTGATCTGCAAGCTACAGGCAGAGATGTTACCATGAAGAAGAAACTGTGGGGGACAAATGAGAAAAAATGAAAACAACTGGAACTCTTCACTTTCCTCTTATTCAGCAGCATCACAGGGACAAGAGTTACAGTTCTAAGGAGAAGATTTACACTGATCTTTTAAAGAATTGTATCCAACACGGTATGATATAGTACATTACTCAAATCTATTCCTTCCACTTCCTTCAGAAATCTACCCGATTTTGAAAGAGTTAAGAAATTTAGGAGGACAAATATATATTGAGCCTTTATACAAGGTATCAAAAATGTACCCATCATCCTATTTAATCTTATCAACAATCGTGTATATGTTCTTTCTATATTTCTAGATGGGGAATCTGAAGGTCATCTAAAGTTATATATTTTGCCTAAATTCATGTTGGACTTTAATTCAGCCATTTTGTTTTTAAATCTAATTTTTGTTACTAAATTCTCATGTCTTTACAGGCATACCTTCAATTATTTCATAAAGGTAAAAGCTTTGCCCACAAGGGGGTATTGGGGGATTCAGAATACCCAAACATTGGTAACAACTTCATACATGCCTATCAATGGAAAGACACACAATAAGCAATATTCTGCATCAGTGTTGTCACGTTGCCATTTGAAATTGTGGGCTGAGTTTTTGAGGGTGATGATGCCATGCCAAACCAGGATTCACTGAGAGAGGATAAGCTTGTAAATGTGATGACCACAGGCCTTGTCACTTAGCACAAATCCCGGGGCTACCTGCCCTTGGGAGGTAGGCAGCCCAGCAGGTCGACCTTTGCTCCCTTATTCAGAGTTCACCGTTTTTATTTTTAAAAAAATTAAATTAGAATGTAAGATTCCCCTTCTTCCAGGTTGGTGTAATGTTTTCTAATAGCTTCTATGTTATTTCTCTCTGGATGCCACTAAACTCCATTCTTTCTGCTAGAGAGTAGATTATACAGCATCCTTTTAATTTCAAGAAGAAGGTCCCTGACTTCTAAATATCCAATGTGTCATCCTCATACCAGACAATATATAGTTCTTATCAAACAAATAATCTTTTGAAGCAAGTTTGTGACATACGTTATTGCATCTTCAAGCACAGAACGGTGTCTGGACCCTAGTAAGTACTTGCTCTGTATGTGCTGTGTTCCACTCATGCAATAGATATGTGTTAATAATCCTGATACCAGATCTATGGCAGCAGTGGGGGCCCTTCCACAGGCAAGACTGGGGTCTAGGGGAGAGTGCAGATATCTCCAGAACAGGTTACGATTAAAAGGATCACCTTGGGTACTTGTGAGATGTGAAGTGCACATATCCAGACCCACTTCATCTGACTCTTCCTTGAAGCAACCTAAATGAGGCAACTCTCTTCCTCTCCTTTTTCCTGCCTAGACCTCTCCCAGATGGTAAATTCCTGCTTCCAGCTTATAAAGACAACATTACAGAATCTGCAAGTATTTACAGATATGACAGCTCTGATTCTCCTCTGCTTCAGTCCTCCTTCAGACTTCTGGTCAAACCACAGACCCATTCCATCTCTGTTCAAATTCTGTTTTGTGTTTCCAATCCCAGATCTTTGGTCCTTACTCCAAGAAAGATTAAAAGAAGTATCAAGAATGAGAGAGAGGCAATAGAAATAAATATTCCACTTTGATCTGTCCATTTTGAATAATTTGTGGTGCAAACAGAAAACGGTAGACGAGGAAGTGGGTTTTCTTCAAAGCAGAAGCAATGTTCTTCAAAGCAGCTTTCTAAATAGCGTATGACAGCCAATTACCGAATCGAGCTGGGACTTTCACACTTTTATTTCAAATGAGAATGAAAAGAAAACAGCGTTCCAATCCATCAGTAACTTCTTCGATGAGAATATTTGACCGTTAAAACTAGAATAATAAGATTATAATGGAATTACACAAATCGCTGTATTCCCTTTACCAAAACCATTTGTTCTAGGCACTATGAAGTCTTCAGATTGTGTCAATACACATTAAACCACTTAACTTAAGAAAACCTAAAAGTCACTGGTTGGGTGTATTAAATATTTGAAAGTGTCTAGATAAATATCAGCGTGAGATCGTTTACACTGAAGCAGAGATAAAGTAAAGAAAATGACAGCTTTACCAAAAACTGACTTTGAAAGGCTTTTCTTCAAGAAAATAATTATCACCTTGCAGTAGACGTTAAAACTCTCCAAACAAGAGCCACGAGAAGACAAAAGATGGATAAAGAGTACCGCGTGAGAAAATGAGAAGGAAAAAGAGAGAGGGAGAAAAGAAAGAGGGATGGTGAAGGAAAAAGAGAAAGAACAAAGCCCTGGACATAGTCTGAAGCTGTGGATTAAATGGCACGCCCAAAGTTCTCCCAGTGGGACGGCCACAGGACTTTAAAGAGAAGGATCCATCTACCACTTAGAAGGCGTTTGGTTGCCCTTTCTGAGACCACCACCTCTTCCACTGTCTCCTTTTACCATGTTTGTGTCTAGCCAAAGCGGCAAAATACATCTGCCTGCGAATGAGGGCCTTTTTGCCAATATTCCTAAAAAGGCTGAATTTTACATCTGGGTTTACTAGCACAAAACTCAGCCATCACAAAAAGGAGGAGGGAAAAAATCAATTAATCAATTAAAGTTTGCAGGAGGCAGATTCTGATCCGCAGTTCAACATAAAAACACAATCTCATCGTCACGCCACCTCCCACACTTACTTCTCTTGTTATTAAAAACCGCTGAACAAGAAAACAAAACATGGGACCAGACCACGAACACGGAATGTTAAAATTTCTTCACGTTGCTCTTTAGGGCTGAGAGGCTCCAGGAGTCATCTGGGTCACACTGTCTTGACTCTGACCCAGGCAGATGTCATTTAAATTCTTTCTGTGCTATTGACTCAGCTAAATGAACTGGCTCCAGGCGTCTAAGGACCCTGTCTGGACGCCTCCCAGAGATTTATAAACTAAGGAGAGTCTAGCACAGGCAAAACCATGCCTTGTCTGGCAAGATATTTTACTCTTTTTTTTTTTTTTAATTTTTGGGGGGAGGTAATTAGGGTTTTATTTACTTATTTTAATGGATACACTGGGGATTGAACCCAGGACCTTGTGCATGCTAAGCACACACTCTACCACTGATCTATACCCTCCCCCCTAAGATATTTAACTCTTGACCTAAGCCTGAGATGATGTCCTAAATGACCCCAAACAGCACACACAGTCCCGACCCTGACTTTGATAGAAATACTGGAAACATCGGGAAGGACCCAGATACATGTCTATATATAGACATAGATATAAAATTAATTTCCTCAAGTAGTTTTATTCCATATTTATTGAGTTCTGTGCACCAAACACCGAGTCAGGTTTATGAAGTAATGTGTTTTGAAAATTGTATTTTGGATGGACCTACAGCAAAAGCAGTTTTAGTGTCACCTTCATTTTATAAGTCAATGCTTAAGTTACCCACCCAAAACTGGAATGGCAAAACTGACACTCAGAATTTTATCTCTCTGACCATAAACTCTACCATCTTTTATGATTCTACACTCTCCATTTTTCATACATAGAGTAGTTTGTACGACACTCTCAATGTTTTCAATAATCAGATTTGTTTCTCAAGTCAATTTGGAATGTGCCTCTATAATCTGTGTATCCACAATAATTGATAAAACGGTTCAGTGTAGCAATTCTCATCTCAGTGCAGAAAAAGGCAACGGATGTTTTGATGGTTTAAAAGGCAGCGCGGTGAGTGAAAAAGTACGTGGTCCTTGCAGTGAGTCAGACCGGGATCTGTGTTCACATTTTGCTGCTTCATAATCGCGTGTTCTCCTCAACTGTGTCGCTGGACTTCTCTGAGTCCATTTCCTCTTATGCACGTGGAACTTAAAATACTTATTCTTCATTGCAAGTAGAATCCCACAGGGGAATATCATAATTTGTTACCAACATTTTCTATTGAAGTCTAGTCAATTTATAATGTTGTGTTAGTTTCTGGTGTACAGAATAGTAATTCAGTTCAGAATATACATATATAGATATTTTTTCATTGTAGTTGTTACAAGATACTGAATGTAGCTCCCTGTGCTATACAGTAGGACCTTGTTGTTTATCTATTTAAGGTATAGTAGTTTGTACCTGTTAATCCCAAACTCCTAATTTATTGATGGAGCTGTTTTGATGGGAGACATTTTAATTCAGCCTCAATAAATAAAACCAATTAAAAAAAAAAAAAACTGAATGGCGACCGTGGAACGTTGGTTTATTTTTTTTTGCTCATGAGGACCACTTGATTCTGTCCACCAGCATGACCTGCGGCACCTTTAGCTTCCTCTGCTGTAAACCTTGCTTCCTGCCCCCACCACCCACTGGTACCGCCCTGCCTTCTCTGCACCTACGCCCCCTGCCTGGCTTTCACACTTGTCTGTCCACACCTGCCGTTTCAGCCAAAGGACTTCTGCTATCCACCCCCCAACTGGGTCCCCTCTTCCCATTCCCCAGAGGATGTAATTTGTGAGCCAACCCTGGCTATGTCATCGGGTACTTCTTGAAACTGAATTAACAGCTGCAAGCTCTATCTGCTCAGACTCTACCCCTCAGAAATAAACATTGCCAAAGATTTGAAATTCAAAAGTTTGCCCCATTTCTCTAATGCATTTGCAAAAATAAACTCCTGGGTACTTTAATGGATAGCCAAAATCTCTGGCTCCCTGATACTTCTCTGTATAAAAACTAAAAACAAACAAAAAACAAAACAAAAGTTTGGAAATCAAAATACTTTCATTTATTTGTCAGTCAGCCTGGACAATCTTCATCCAGAAATAGTCTTTCTATATTCCTATGTTTTCTTAGTTACTTACTGATCAGATTTTAAAAAAAAAAAAAAAGCTCTTAGCTAAAAGGTAAACTTCTTGTGTTGTCTCTAGTCAGTGGTTAATACATTCTCTCCAGTGAAACATACTAGAAATGTTATTTTATTTACAGTGACATTTAGATATTCCTGATTACTTTAATGTCTGACATAAAGACTTTATTTTTGCCTAACATAGCATAAGACATCTGGATGAAAGCTTAACATTTAAGTAATTTAGTTCCATATTTTTAATTATCCTCATGTTTGACATCTTATGGAGCAAACATCCAGATGTGTCACTGAAGATTTCACTTTTTAACCAGATGTTTTACTATCTACTAGACATTTTTCAAGTGAAAAAAAAAAAAGGTTTTTTTTTTTTTTTTTACTTTTTAAAATAAACACCAGTCTTCCAGCTTTTTAGATTACAATTACTCTATTCTGTTCACAGCAGAAAAACCAATTTCCTTGAAGCTGGTTTAAAAAACAAAACAAAACAAACCTCATCCTCTTCCCCCTGTGTCTTTTCTTTGCCAATCCTGATCATGATTCTTACCAACTGATGCAACAGGAAAATCTCCTCAGTTGCGTGTTGCAAAGACATTGACTTGGAAAGATGGTGCTACATAAATTTTATTCTATTTCATTTCGGAACACATTTCTTCATGATGCTGAAGAGTCAAATCAAATAGTTCTTGGAAATCTTCTCAATTCAAGGTTCAGTGACAAAAATGTGGCATCTTCTCTTTTCATCACTGAATTTAAAAGACAACCATATGTTTAATTGACAAAAGACTGTCTTAGAATCACGATCCTTTGATCGCAAAGACCAACACTGATTCAGTTTGAGCTCCAAATAAGGCTTTATTGGAAATATCAGGATAATACGAAGAGGAAATCTCCTTTGTGTCTGGTGAGAACTAAGAACTTCCCATCTCCCTCCCCTTCCCGATCTCTCTTCTCTTCCTGGGGGGTCAAGGTTCCTCTCAACCTGCATGTCTCTTGTCACACCTGCTCCAATCTCAAATCTTCAGAATGACTCTTCCTGGGTCTCTAAGCTACCCTCCCATAACCCACCTGTATTGGCTCATGTTATCTGTCAACTACGTCCATTTATTTCTGTTGCAATCCAGTGGATGGATCAATTCAATTTCCTTAGAAAGATTATCTGGAAGATTCAGTGTATGCTATGGGTTATTTCCACTCTGTCAAGGTTTCTGTCCTGGGGCAAGCTATCATGGCCAGAAGATTGGGTTTATATGGTACAAATATTGGAGGCTTCCAAGAATATATGAGGTGGAAGGAATCTTTAAGAAAGGGGCATGACTGAACAGTCAATAATGACCCCCACCCCACAGAGGCAGATGCCCAAAATACTTTGATCAAGAGAGACAAACTTAAAAGCAAAATTAGAGGCCAACTAGCCCAAACTTCTCTTCTACATTTAGGAACACAGAGCTTCCAGAAAAAACTGTAAATCAACCTGATTACTGCTTTTGCTTAATATGTATTACTTGAAGACTGAATAAAATATAAAATATATTAAATATAATACATAAGTTGTGAGTATAACCATAAACCCTACTCTATTCATAGAACTTCGTTCTTCATTTCTGACCTTGTTTTCCGATATTTTATTTTGGAAGGATAATCGTTAGCTTTATCCAATGCAAAGAGCTAGTTCACAGAATTAATTAAACATCCACCTGTGACCAAGACAGTATTCCCTAAATTCTGTATTATTTTTAACGTAAACATGACTCAGGTCAGGATAAAGAAAATATTAGCCTCTGAGACCAGGAGTCAGGCCTCACCTTTGTCCTACAAGTGTGTGACTTTGAGCAAGTCAGTTACTTCTCTAGGTTTAAGTTGCCTCATCCATCAAAGTTAATGATTAATGGCTTGTTTATTTCAGCTGCATTGAAATGTCTGCTGTCAAATCAGCTCCTTCAAAATGGTGAACACAAAATATTATGTATCCATTGGGTGGATTCAATGGTATATTTGAAAGTATGTCCCAAATAATTCCATACCATATAAATGCCCTAGGCTAGTCACTTAGCAGACAGTGTCTACCAAAGAGTAGTCATTATTAGCTTCACTCGAACAGCAGGAAATTGAGACTCAGAGAGGTCCAGTAATGTGTTCCAGAAAAACAAGCAACTATGAAGTCATAAAATATGAAATTAAACACAGATTTGGCCAACACTGAAGACTTCAATTTTTCACCTGCCATGCTGCCTCTTAAAACATCTTAAGCATGTCTCAGCTACATTATTCCACACTGAGACAAGTATTCCTCTCGTATCAGGTAGAAGACAAAAAGCAATTTATTTGCTAGCCCTGCAGGTGAAAATAATCTCAGAGAATCAACCAAAACAATGCTGTTTGTAAATGTTGATTAGATTTCTTCCTGTTGATTTATATGAGAAATCTCCCTTCTGCCAAAGGAACCACATTTTATCTCCATTAAATACCTTTTTTTATTTGTAAGATTTTAACTAAATGAGTCAGGCAAGATAAATTCAGGCATAAAGTTCTTTTCAGCAGGCCAAATTGAAAAAGCAATAATCAAAGAGTCATATGCTCAGAGTCACTACGTCTAATGATTTTGATTCATAGTTTCAGCCATAAAGGAGTGATTAGGTGATAAATTGCTTGGTGCATTCTGATGTCCATTCCTGAAAAATAAAACCACTTAAAAAGAGAGAGAGAGAGATCAAAAAGCCACTTACATTAAAATAACCAGACGGTGGTCATTCTTAAATCTGAGAAATTATGAAGAATGTGACCAAACAAGAATTGAGGATATAAGACATTGAAGGCTGAAGACAAGATGCTTTTCTGATTGTTTTCTTTTAATTTCCTTAAGACAAGACTGAATGTCCTTGTTCTTCATTCTTCATGTTGTTAGAAACTGATGTTGACCCCTCAGGTTAGGATCTTTATGGAAAGCTCCCAAATGTAATCAAAAGCGGCTAAGAAGCAGGATCGACCTTTCACTTAGTGTTGGGATCACAATCTTTTCTCAGCAACGTCTAGGAGAGGATGTGGCACCTAGAAGTATACAGAAAAATCACTGGTGACCGGTTAACTTCCGCTGAGCCTGAGCAGGCGTTGGTAGATGTGCCTTGTTGAATAGAACTCAGTGGCTTTGGACCTCCGTCTGAGACTCGGAAAACTCAGATGGTGATCGAAGGAAAGCCCTATTTTTATGCTGGAAATCAGTGAAAAGGGGTGAAGGAAGACCAAGTCTGGAAATTTGAGAACGAATAAAGATTTTGGAAGTTGGGAACGCAGGTGGGGAGTATGAGACGTTGAGACCAACAGTTCAGAACAAAGAACATCAATGAAAAGACAGGGGAACAATTTCCCTTTAACGTCAGAACGAGTGTACGACGCACAGGGTGGCTTATAGGAACACTGCAGGGAAAGACAAACTGGGAGACATTTATTTATTAAATATTTGCATGTTACAAATGTTGAGTGAAAGAAAATCCTGCCTCCTTGCTCCCGGGTGTCCTTTTTTTTTTTTTTTTAACATTTTTTATTGATTTATAATCATTTCACAATTTTGTGTCAAATTCCAGTGTTCAGCACAATTTTTCAGTCATTCACGGACATATACACACTCATTGTCACATTTTTTTCTCTGTGAGTTATCATAACATTTTGTGTATATTTCCCTGTGCTATACAGTGTAATCTTGTTTATCTATTCTACAATTTTGAAAGCCCAGTCTATCCCTTCCCACCCTCCACCCCCCTGGTAACCACAAGTCTGTATTCTCTGTCTGTGAGTCTATTTCTGAAGCTCCCGGGGGTGGGAAGTCAGTGTTTTCCGACCACTCAACTGCCCCTAGCTCTTCCTACTCTTTGGAAGCACTGCAAGTTGGTAATATTATTTCCTTTTCTGAAGAAGGAAACTAATGTCAGTTTAATGAGGAAACTCAAATTATTGGGCTATAAGCGTGAAATGTCTTTATATTTGTCCCAATATATACCACCAGCTGCTTCCTGTCACTCCTTGGTCACCATGCATAGCAGGTTCCCTGAACAAAACTCCATCCTGAGTTCACAAAGTGGAGACATTTTCCCAGTTATTAACAGAGTTGTTGCTTCTGAAGGGTCACTGTTGTTCATTTACAAGCTTTCATCTCACTTCCCATTCCAAAGTCCCAGATATGACAAGCCCGTAGCTCCAGTGGCTGGGGATGGAGAAAGATGAAATCTGCTTTTCCTTGTGTCTCCTCCTCCTCCCCCTCCTCGTCCCCCAGTGTCTGGCAGAGCAGAGGCATGAAAAGAGGAGGAATGGATCCTTACCTCCTGGCCATGGTGCTGCCAAACCTCTCTCCCTCCTCCAGCAGCACTGAACATCTCTTGGGTGCATCACTTGTATTTACTGTCTGCTCTGTGACAGTCCTTGAGCAAAGAAGGTCCAGTGTGAGCTCAGTGTCGTCCTGTGCACACCTCAGCCCCGATTGTCAGTTTCATGCAGAATCTGATCCCGTGGACACCAGGACAACAGCTCGGCCTCAAACCAACTCCTTCCCACAGCACACAAGGACCACGTAAACCCCAGGGACCCAGGCTATGCACCCCAGCTGTCACACCTTGCCTCCCAGCCCCACCTTTTCTCCCCACTTCCAGGATGAGGCATCCGGATGGTCTAGTGCTTCACAATATTCCAGTAAGGGACTGATGAGGGCCCACCAGACATGTCATATTTCTACTCTAGGACACTGATTAAAGAATCACTATAAAGAAGGGACACAAAAGGAAAAACAATGTACAGAAATGAAACACTTGTCTTCTTAGAATAGTTGCTTACAAATGAGATTTTTTGAAGCATATTCTAATATTATATGAAAAATAATAATTTACGTATAAAACATCACATCAAGGGGATGGTACAGCTCAATGGTAGAGTGCATGCTCAGCATACATGAGGTCCTGGGTTCAAGCCCTGGTCCCTCCATTAACATAAGTAAATAAATAAGCCTAACTACCTCCCTCCAAATAAGTAAATTAAATTAATTTAAAAAAAGAAAGCTCTTAAAAAAAAATCACATTGAAGTACGTGAGCTCAGTGTCGGTTGGAGGCAAGGTTATTGACTACAGGAAATGGGATTTCTGTAGGCCCCGGAAAGGTAGGGTGATGCATAGATAGTGAGAAAAAGGAAAAGGAAGTGGTAAATAGAGACTGGAGATTTTGGGGAGCAACCAGAGGGGAAAGTGCCTACTGTGAATTTATTTGGGAAAAAAATAGACAACTCCAGCCAGAGAGACATTTGGAATTTATTTTGAAGTCCTAGTCCATATTAAAAACAGACTAGCAAGATAAAAGTAAGTAATACATCATGGGAAGTTGTTCCCATTGACTTCCACAAAAGACTTAAAAACAATTAAAATGCATTTAAGTACAGAATTTGACCTGATCAAGGACGATTCTCAGCTATTACTTCCAAAAAGTTAATTAAAAAATAAAATTGAACTATTTGTACATTCATATTTTAATGACACGCTATTGGTTAGAATTAACTTTATGATACAGTTGCCATGAATTATTTATTTCTAGGATCCTTCTTCCATGACTTTCAAAATCAAAGTACAACAAAAAGTCAACATGGACGTAATTCCCAGCTGATACGATGCCGTGGTTTGGTTTAAGCAGAACGTATAAAAAAATCAAATGTTAATTTTATTCTGGCAGTTACACCGTTTGATAAAGGTTTCCCAGCACTGAAGATCAGGGAAGAGAGACCACTGTCACCGGCAATAGAACCAGGCTTCCTAAATGTCACGGCTGACAATATTCACCACATAAATTATTGGCAACAAACTCTTCCAGTCTCAAGCCAAAAACTCTGGAATTACCCTTCACTTCTTTCTTTCTCTCACACCCCACGTCTGACCCATCTGTAAATCCTTTCAGCTCTACCTTCAAAATATACCCACGATCTTACCTTTTTCAGCACCATGGACAAAGCTGATCACTCCATGTGGAGATAGTTCGTTGCAGGAAACTGAATTAGCCTGCCTGCTCCCACCTCTGTCTCCCGGCATTCTCCCTCAATACGGCCAGCCCAGTTCTATTTTTACCTCTTAAATCCAGTTGCATCCCTCACTTCTCAAAGTCTTCCCATGACTCCCCATTGCACTCAGAGAGAAGACTGAGATCACCATGCTTCCCCTGTGTGGGTCAGTCCTCCAGTTGTTTACTCCTTCCTGTAATAGAATGACCCTTCTATCCTTGGTCTCGTGGACTGTGTGACCCTGGACTTGCCTGTGTGACTTGATTCAGCCAATAGACTGTGGGCCGTCCGGGCTGCGGGACCTGCATCCACCTGCTACGTTCCTGTCACAGTCTGTGAACAGAATGTTCCCTCAGAGGCAGATTTGAATCTGATGATCAACCTACAGGGACTCATTCCAGCCAATTACAGGCCTGAAAAAACCAATGTTGGTTACTGTGAGCCACTGAGATTCCAAGACACCGTGCAGCCTTATCAGAGCAGCAATAGCTGTCTCCTCACCCTGGTTTATTTATCCCAGCGTGCTTCACAATCTGTGACATTCTATATATTGTCACCTCTCTTTATTTTCTTTCTCCACTGTTGGCTCATTGTTTTATTGCCAATACCTTAACAGCACCCAGGACTTAATAGGCACTAAGTGAATATTTGCTGAAAGAATGAATGAATGATTAAATGGATGAATGTGGAATAAGGATGCGTTCTTTTGAAGAACACCTGGGGAATTTCAACAGCCTCAACACTTTGGGACTCTGAAAACAACTATTGCACATGTGAGTTTTTTTTTATTACCAAATAATATGGACAGTTGGCATCCTAATGGTATCCCTGAGCTTTTTCCTTCCCTGAAGGCCACCTACCCAGATGAACTCCAGTTCCCCAGCTTCAAAGACCCACAGTCTAGAGAAGGAACCCTTGACACAGTCATGACTTGGTGTTTTTCCTATCAGTTCTGGCACCTGGCCTCCCTGCTAACTTTTATTCCTGCCACAGTTAGATACATAACATTATCTTAATACACTCAGCATGGCAGGTGGCTTCAGTCTCTTACATTTGTGACGATCCAAGAACATTAGACCTCATTACTTTAGTTTGCAGATGAAGACTCCGATGGTCAGAGAGGTTAAGTGAACTGGCCAAGGAGATGGAGCTAATGGAGGGTGGAGCCTGGATTTAAGCCAGCTCTTCTTGGTACCTTACTTTACGATCACGTTACTAATCCCGCTGCCTCTCTGTGGGCATGCGTCAGAGTGCCCTGCCTTCTGTCTGCCTGGCTCCCCCCACTGATTACACTGGTGACATCTGTGTCCTGAGCTGCCTTATGCAGAGCTCTCAGAAGCTCAACTCTGGTCACTCCACCAGTGTTCGCCTGGATTATCCCCAGAGCATCCGTGGAGAGGGAAGTACTGAAGTGATTCCTGCTGTTTCTGGTCACATGCATGCAACCTTATTTCAGCATGGACACCCCAGCTTCCTGTGGAACACGGGCCCCCCAGATGCTTATAGCCCTGTTTTCATTCACAGTTTCTGTTGTCGGCATGCTCTGTATATTCCTGATTCACCGAGAAGCCTGGATCCATTTTTGCTTAACCTCCTTGTATGTCATGCACACCTGTGTATGCTTGGCTTCTTTGAAGGTTTTATGGAGGAAAATAGCTTTCTTTCCAAGATCTTCAGGATTGAGGTAACAGAATAGTTACAGGGGGAAAAAGTACTATTGGTGAGGTAGACCAAAGGGTGAGAGGAGTCTTCCCTAAAGGCAGGTAATAAGGGTGTTCATTGTCTGCAGGTGATTATAAATAGTAATGATGCTGAATTAAAATCAACTTGCTTTTTCATTTATTTCTGTGTTTACTTTTAATGGAGGTACTGGGGATTGAACCCAGGACCTTGTACATGCTAAGCACACGCTCTACCACTGAGCTACACCCCCATCTGTAGTCAGCCTGCTTTTAATTATCATCATGCTTCATCCGTTATAAATAATGTCAGAAAATCTTTTCTGGGTGTAACTTCCCAACATTTGTTACAGTTCCTGCTGAGGTTCAGTGTTACAGCTGTGCATGTCAAATTAGCGAATTTTTATTATTTATCTTTTTTGGGGGGTTATTAGGTTTATTTATGTATTTGTTTGTTTGTTTGTTTGTAATGGAGATACTGGGGACTGAACCCAGGACCTCATGCATGCTAAGCACATACTCTATCACTGAGCTATACCTTCCCCCTTATTTATCTTTTAATGAACATTGTATCCTACCTGGGAATTAATTTAAGAACTCCCAGTTAGACAGTCAGTTCCTGACACACATGGACCTGACTACGCGTATTTGTTTTGAGAGTAAGTGTGTAAGGATTCGGAATCATTTGCACTCACCCTACACACAGTTCCTTCAGTCTCGTGTGCAATCCGTGTCTCTAATATTCTGTGACTCTTGTATTGCTGTGTATTTCTGTATTTAAACAGTAAAGTCAACATAAACTAGATATCCCAGGAACTATAAAAGGGAAGAAATAGACCTTCAGTGACTTTCATTCTGTCATTCCTAGCGACTGTTTTATATTTCTATTTCTGTTTTAAATGCAAAGCAGTAAAGCAGAATGTAAACTACAAAGGGTAATACTTTTGTTTGGGGAAGTGGAAACCTTAATTCTGCTTGCAATGTTTCCCTTGAATATCATCTTTAAATGTCCTCCTATTTTTTAGTTGTTTGTTATTTTAAAACTAAATAATGAATAAAAAAATGATCTTTACTGGTCCAAAATAATTCTGATCGAAGATAACGTTGCTGTGTAGAAGAGGAAGGTTGTCAGAAATGACCTGGTGCAGGTGGTGAACACGTCAGATATTCAGGCTAAGCCTGCAATCTTAACCAGGGCAGCTTTGGCAGGCATTTATCGAGGCCGGATGGTGCTCCTCTGCCGTGCGGTCAGTCATCTCTGGTTCATTTATTCCACATCATTTCCACCACAAAGAGCCAAACCCCTTCAGTGTGAGACCAAGCCCCCATGTAGATGTTCTCAACAAGCGGAAGGAAGAGAAGTCAATGTGTGTTGATAAATCCAACAGGCGCCATCGGTGTGGCAGGTCTGGAGATAAAGGCTGAAACCCAAACAAATGCTTGGACATCATTGCTTGTTGGCAGTCACCGTGGTTTCATCCGGAACATCTTTGAAAATGTTAGCTGAGCCAAAACATTCCAGGGAAGGCGGTAGAGAGAATGAGTGTGTGTTTCAGCAGCAAAGACATTCTCTAGGGTAACAGGTACCTTCCTGCCTCTCCAGCCTTCATCATCAAGGTCCCCTTGGCAGCAGGGGTGGAGGGACGACCGTGGCATGAAGCCCAAACTCTAATGCCCAAACCCAGATGCAAAGCCAGACTCTGTTCCTGCTTGCTCAGTGACCTTAAGTTCTTATTTAAGTTTATTGATTTCAATACCTCCTCTTTAAAAAATAGAAACAGCTGCTAAATCATAGACTGCTTAAAGAGATTAAATTGTAAAAGGTAACATGTTCATCATGATAACTTGGATACACAAACCCAGCAAACAGTACTTTCAAAATGCCTTAAAAACTTCCTCTCTGGAGGGTTTTTTTTTTTTTCTCATACTGATACATTTGAAGATAAGAAGAGAAGGAAATAAGGTTTTCAATCCACATTTGGAAAGATATGAGGTTACCAAGTACGTTGCCTTTTTGCTTCATTAATCTAGACTGGCATATTTCTTCTCTGTTTGTTCAGTGAGAACAGAGACACATCTAGGAAGCTGTTCACCATGGACTGAATTTATCTGTCAGTACTGCGCTCACGCACACACAAAGGAAAATAAAAAGCCCTAAACTGCCGTGTTCACATCAATCCAGCTCCACAGGGTGGCAGAACTTTGGTACGGTACACAGAGATTCAGGCAGATACACTCAGGATTCAGCTATTTGGAAATTAATTAAACCCAAACCAGCAATGCTCCACCAAGATTTGTCACAGACATCTGTGAAGTTTACAAAGTTATTTGTAGCTGAGTCAAACCTCAGGCCAACATAAATTGGGGTTTCTAGGGCTCGAACCCCAAAATTACATCTACATTTTCTAAAATGACACAGGTTTTAGTGTTACTTTCCTAATCAGCTGGGGCATGGACAGTTCTGACCAACACCACACCCTTTTCTTCTCATTTTTTTTTCCTTTTCTTCTCATTTTAACTGTAGAAATGCCTGGCTTTTCCTTAACCATAATTTGGGGCAACTTTAAAGAAACATGCAGAAAGGGAAGAAAAGGTCAAGAACAGGGAGAAAGTTTAAACAAATATGCAGATGAGCGTTAAATCAAAAAATTTTTTCAGAGCTTCCTGCAAGCCAAAGTAAAAAGGTTAATAAAATTTTTCTTTTTTGAGATTTGCAAATACTAACTACTATATATAAAATAGATTTTTAAAAAACAAATTTCTTCTGTATAGCACAGGGAACTCTATTCAATATGTTGTAGTAACCTATAATGAAAAAGAATATAAAAATGAGTATATGTATGTGTAGGTATGACTGGGACATTATGCTGTACACCAGAAATTGACACATTATAATTGACTAAATTTCAGTTAACTTTTTTTCTTAAATAGACCCATAAATATAATCTACATTAGAGTCACAGCAGGTTTCATATATATATATATGTGGGTACGGACTGAAAGGCTAATTCTAAAATTACAATGATAAGGTAAGGACTCAAGAATACCCAAGACACCCTTAAAGAAGAACAAGTCGGGTGCACTTGCCCTCTTAGACAGCAGAGCTTAATTGTATGGGAACAAAGTACCGTGTCCCAGAAATGAGCCTATGAATGTCTGTTGATTGTTCTTAAGTTCTTTTTTTTTTTTTTGAATTTGATTGATTGATTGGGGGAGGTAATTAGGTTTATTTATTTATTACTTTTAGAGGAGGCGCTGGGGATTGAACCCAGGGCACTATGGAATAGTGAAGGAAAGTTTTGATGTGAAGCAGTGCAGCTTCTAGAACTTAAGCATGATCTAGGAGACCTGTAGGGTAAGCCCTAACAGTTGATAATACAAGTGCCTGGGTAAGTTTTGATCACAGAGACACCCATTTCAAGAGGGCTATCCTGAGTAAACGCACTGCCGACTGCATGACCACATTAAGAGCCGGCCACCTTCCCCTGCTGAAGCTCCTTTGTTTTAGAGATCTTGGCTGATTTTGACAACTGACCATTTGGGCTACTTCTCTTTCAAGGCTTTAAATTATCACTCCTGTTTTAAATTTACCAGAAAGGAGAGAGGCTGAGAAGATCTGGGTCCCACCCTCAACCCCCAATAAGAATAAAACCCCAGGCCAATGCTCTCTGTCTCTCTCTACCTGTGACCCCTGTCTGGCCCCAAGTGTGCTGTGTAATTTTCATGTCTTATAAGTAATAAACCCTTATTTTTCCAAAGTTTCCTGAAGGGCATCTTGCAGTCATAATAAGACCCACAAGGGCCGGTTCAACCATGACATTGGTCACCAATAGGCAAAAACAGACACAAAACAAGACTATTTTCATAATTTTGAGATGGAGAAGTATCCATTTAAATAGAAAACAAATAGAATACAATAACCTTAAATTTTGATCAGTTGGATCATGTCAAAATTACGAATATCTTGTCTTCAAAAGAAACATTTTAAAGATGACAAGCCAAGGGGAAAAATGGAATATAACATTTGTCATGTGGCTGTAACTAATAAAAAATCTGTAAGCCCAAAACCTAGAAATAGAAGGACAATCCAGATGAAGAGTGGACAAAAAATTTGAATGTGGATTTTAGGAAAACAAATGTAGAAATGGCCAATAAACATACGAAATTATTTTCAAGCTCATTAATCATCAGGAAAATGCGAATTAAAACTTTACACCCATCAAAATGACTAAGATTAAAAGGTTTGATGATTTCATGTTGCCAAGGACATTAGAATTAAAAGAACTCCAACACATTGATGGTAGAAATGCCAATTGATAAATCGCTTCTGAAACTTCTTGCATTGCTTCACCACGTTGAAGGGGTGGGTAGCAGAACCCTGATCATTCCTTTACTAAATCCACCCTACGAGACATGCGCATGTACGGTCCAGGAGAGTATAAATTAACATTCACGGCAGCATTACTAGAAGCATCGGAAATTAGTAACAATTCATATCTCTATGAAGATTAGAACGGATAAAATGTTGCAATATAACCACGTAATGAAGGAATTGACAAAATCTGGAGGAAAAGGGTTAGAAACCAATATTTCAGCTTTCCGAGCCATCTGATTTCTCTTGCAAGGAATCAACGCTGGAATTTTAGCACAACAACAACACCCATAAACAATACATAAATGAAAAAGCATGGCTGTGCTACAATAAAATTTTATTTACAAAAACCAACAGTGAGCGGGATTTGACCCACAGGCTCTGATATGTTTCATAGCAGTAAAAGCAAATTATAGCTATAAATACAGAAGGGCCAAAAAAGTGGCTTTTGAGGGCTGGTAATGTTTTATCTCCAGATCTGGCTGATCTTTAAACTGATGGTTAGCCAGTAGCCAAGATGGAAAAGGAGGAAGACCCTGAGCTCACTTACTCCCACAGGCACAGAAAAATTACAACTTTACAGAGCAACTATCTGTGACAACAACCTGAAGGCAGCAGAAGAGATTTTTCTAGAACTAAGGCCATAAGGAGGGAACCACAGTGAGACAGGATGAAGGAACAGAGACGCTGTGTACTCAAGACCCACACCCCCAAGTTGCTTACAAATAGGAGAATGATCACAACTGTAAGGTGCTCCCCACAGAGCAAGGGGCCCAAGTCCCACATCTGGTTCCTCAGCCCAGGGGTCCTGCCCTGGGGAAGAAAACCCCCAGAACATCTGGCTTGAAGGCCAGTGGGGCTTGCAGACAGGACAGCCAGAGAGCAGAAGAAAGCAGAGAGCCTTCTTAAAAGGCATGTGCAAGATATCACATGCTCTGCATCCCAGTGCAATCTTCCAAGGCTGAACGAGAAAGAAACAGAAAATACAAAAAGAACGAATGGAAAAATATGAACAGTAATGAAACTGAGTCAGTAATCAACACCTCCCAACAGCAAAAGTCCAGGACCGGTTGGATTCACAGGTGAATTCTACCAAACATTTTTTTTTTTTTAATGTTAACACATATCCTACTTCATTTATTCCAAAAATTTGAAGAGGAAGGAACACTTCTGAACTCTTTCTATGAGGCTAGCCTCACTCTGATTCCAAATCCAGATGAAGAACAAAAAAAAAAAAAAAAAATAGGGCAATATCACTGACAAACATATGCAAACATTTAAAGTAATTTTGAAAAAGAAGAACCAAGCTGGAGGCACCCCATATTCTGATTTCAAAATATACTACAAAACTATACTTATCAAAACAGTGTGGAAATGGAAACTTCAAGGTGGTTGCCAGGTGCTTGGGGAGGGAGGAATTGGGAATTACTTGTTGACGAGTTCAGAGTTGTACAGTTTCTGTCTGGGAAGCAAAAAAATTTTGAAGGCAAGTGGTGGTGATAGTCACACAGCAAGGTGAATGTACTTAACGCCCCTCAACTGTACACTTTAACATAGTCAAGATGGTAAATTTTGTATGTATATTTTACCACCAAAAAAAGTGATTGAGTATGTTTTTAAATCACCTGCGTGTTAATCAAGAGTTCGTCATAATACATTGGTTCAACACGAACGTCGCAAGCAAAATGACAAAAATCTTACACACTTGGTGTGTCAGCTACAGACTGCCTTAACTGATCACTGAGCTAATTTCCTCTTCCTACGAGAAACAGCTGCGCTTCATTTTATCACTGCCTTGCAGTTAGTTAGGTTCGAGCGTGATTGAGTTCTGGCAGATGGAAAGTGGATGGTTGCGCCATACGGCTACACCCCAGGTTGGCCTATGAAGCACAGTCAGTTATAGTCCCCCTTCTCTTATTTCTCTCTGGCTGGCTGGATACCCAAGCCCACCATGTCCCTTCTGAAGACGTCTGATGTGGAAGACATCAGAGTCCTTCTCACCTCGGGTACTTGCAGTGTTAAGAAAGGCAGACCCCAAATCTCCTCAGCCTGGGCTCTAAGGAGGAAGGCCAGAAAACGGCTTGTTGCTTCCACTGCAAACAATGAATCGAAAGAAAGCAAGAATGAATTGGTTTGGAAGCAAAAAATGAATGTAGAAAGAGTGCAAAATGTGAGAGTGATAAGAGGTTAGAAAAGGTTTTTCTGGACCTAAGTGAAAGGAAATAATATTGAAGAAGCCTTGAGCCACAGAGGCACAAAGAGCCAGCCCCACAGGAGACACCAGTTAGGAGTGCGTGTCCCCCTCCCTGTCCCAGCCTGATGGCCTCAAGGCAGCTGCCATTAAACTGAGAGGCATGTAAGTATGCATAAATGAGAATTTTCTCTAGAGAAACCTTTTGATCTGGCTACTGAAATATGGAAGCAAGTAGACCAGACACTTACTTAGTTTTTTGTTCTTTTTTGTCCTTTTATTGGTTTTTGTTTTTTAGAGCAATGATGTATACATTTTATTGTTTATTGATTGATAATAATAACAACTGTTTTAAGCATGAGACTAATACATCAGCGATCTAATCAGCATTTTCTCTGGTCTCCAACAAACATCTCAATTTTAATGGAGTCAAAAGAGAACTAGGTTTCTCTGCTTTATATAAACTTACTGTTCGTCATCATCTCAGTTGATGGAAAAAACATTCAACTAGATCTTCTATAAGGACAAAGGTTCAGCTCCCTAATGTTTTTCTGTCTATAACTTGTCACTCCTGTCCATAGGTTTAATCATACATTCTGTAGACAAAACCCTTGAACTCTACTTACAAAACGTATTTTTTAATTGTTCAATGACTCTTTATCACTGGGGCTAAAAATCTTAACCTTCACCACCAGTGCTTCTTATCTGGATCGTGGCAATATCCTATAAATGAATTTGACTTCTCAGCTAAGCATTGAGAAAACCCGTGCAATTCTTTTCCTAAAGAGTGGGCTTGAAGTTTTGAAGTCTTGTTGGCTTGTTATTTATCCAAACATCTTGGAACCCAGCAGTGGCAGAGGAGTTTTTTTTTTTTTCCACTTTGACAGAAAGATGTGGCACACTGCTTCAAAACAGTCAAAGGGTGGGGGATGTTCCCCAGAAGGAGAATAAAGCCATCTGGAATTGATGGAGAGTCTGAAATTGAAGCAAGATGAAAAATGGGAAGGAAAAATTTTAGCTGTTCCTTAAGGAAATCGTCTGTAATTGCACAGCTTGCCTTGTCTAGATCCCACATTTATTCAAAGATTCAAAGTCTGTCATTCTTTAAGTTTGGCAAAGTTCTTCAAGCACGGAATGGAAGAGTGCACCCAGTAGAAGCTCAGCAAATACTGAAAGACAGTTAGTGACATTAAAACGGTCTCTACCAAGGACATCGTTTAAAGTATGTTGAAAATAAAATCTGGAGAACACGCCCTCTGCCACTTGCGTCTGTCTGATCCTAAGGCGATACAAGCAGGTAACATCATTGACGGCCACAGATGCCACCCGGCAGAGAACACGCAAGCTGGCACAAATGGTTTAAGAAAGAGTAGTGGCTTTGGATCTAAGAGATTCTGGTTCCATTCTTGACTCTGCCATTGATGAGCTTCAATATAAACTTACTTTAAGCCTAGATCATCTGTAAATTAAAAACAACAGTAATTTCAATACATGACTTTCAGCTTTGTTGTGATCATTAAATGAGAAAGCAGATAAAACACCTTCCACTTCATCCGCCATTGTAGGCGCCCCGCAAAGTGCATCCTCTTTCCCCCGTTCCTCCTGATGTAGTTTGTCTGTGTGTGCGTGCGTGTGTGTGTGTGTGTGTGTGTGTGGTGTGTATCTGACGGCTGGTGTTTGCTTTATTTAGAAGGTGAGAAGGACCGAGTATCACAAGGAGACAGCATCTGTCATGTAAACGGCACTAATTGTATCTTCCAAACGTCATGCTTCCTGGCTGTAGGCACTGCAATCAGAACCCTAAATGTTCTGAATCCTTTTCTAATGGCAAAGAAGAAAAAACTGTCTCAGCAGTTGTAAGAAACTGGGGTCAACTTTAATACCTCACAAGTCCCTCCCCCTTCAACTTTCTAAGATTTATGGTGCACATCAAATTAGCCTGAAAGGTAGAAGGGTCTCTCCACACAGGCACTTCTCGAGGAGTTTGACCTTGACACTCAAGTCCCGCTGATTAAATGTCTGCTCTGAATAATGAGTCTTCTGAGAACCAAGCCTCCCCAAGGATGGGACACAGATATTGCACCTTACTTTTCATCCTGTGTGGGCCACCCTGAAACTCAAGGTGACTTTTTCAAAGCAGCATAATCCACTGTGACTACACATTTACTAGAGAAGTGTGGATCCGGGGTTGCTGCCTGGTCTCCTCCGAGGACAGTCGGAAAGACCACACTGTCCTCGGTCCTCTGGCAGCCAAGCGGCCCCGCCTCATCCCCCCATGGGCTCCTTGCCCTGGAATAGATATGCTGTTCTGGGTGCTCACCTCTTATTTATCCGTCATAGGGTCTCCATGACCCCCGAGTCCCAGGAGATTCTGGAAGCTACCAAAGACTCATCCTAGTCAATGGAGCTGTAGAAACCTAAATAGAACCTTTGGCTTTTTCCATCAGGAGCTGACTCAAACTCGAGTGAGGATTTAAAAAATGGTAACCTTGTGGAGTGAGTCAAAAGCTTCCTCAACCACTAGACCTAATAGATTCTTAACTAAATGAGCACCTGCTATGGGCCTGTGTTGTGCAAGAAAGTGGGACAACAGAGGTGAAATCAAACACGTCCTGTCCCCGTGATGCTGAAGTCGAGCAGGGGACAGGGGAGCTAGGTACCTGCCGTGCAGCTGCTAACATTTGGCTAATTGCATCATGTGTTGGTTCACTGGGACTGGGCTCAGTCAATCAAACACGCCTCCCTGAACTTGCATCCCCGGCCGTGAGCCTGAGCCACAGGGACAGTGGAGGCAACAGGTTGATGAACCCAAAAGCAGGGAGGGAGGCGTGGCTTCCAGCGGCAACTTCGAGTCTCCAGGGCTGGGAGCTGTGACATCCTCTGCTCAGCTGAAGCGGTGGCCAAGTCCCCGCTGTGCTGGTTCTGTGGCGTTTATTGGCCGTGGTTCCCTTTTCCTGCCTTGAACCTCAGCCTGGTTTGCTAGCATTCTCTCCAGTTTGATGAGCTCCCCGATATCCTTTCAGTAACTTGTTGGCAGATTAAACAAACTGTAGTCAGCTTCTCCCAGTGCTTGTTTTTTCTTTTATTTCTTTCTATTAAGTGCCTTCTTTGATAGAGATACTCTGTGTTTACACGTGTGTGTGTGTGTTACAGGTATACAACTCCACATCAGATATTCAAATTATAAGAATGTGAACATGATGAGGCTCTGTTAGAATATAAATTTCATCAAAGCAGGATTTCATGGGTTGATTTCTCTGCTGTACCAGGTATTTAATAAATATTTATCGAATGAAGGAGTGAATGAATAAATGTAGTTTGATTATCTGGATGCAGATAGAGCTTGTGTGAACCTTTTCAGCAATTGGTGGATTTATACCCAAAGAGAAATTTCACATCAACTGTGTAATCTTT
Organism: Camelus ferus; assembly: GCF_009834535.1. NCBI lineage: Eukaryota > Metazoa > Chordata > Mammalia > Artiodactyla > Camelidae > Camelus > Camelus ferus. The sequence continues at coordinate 8,312,504 of NC_045700.1, forward strand.
TTTTTTAATGGAAGTATAGCTGATTTACAATGTTGTGTTAATTTCTGGTGTACAGCATAGCAATTCAGTTATACACACACACACACACATATATTTATTTTCTGTTTCATATTCTTTTTCATGATAAGCTTAATCTTCAGTTTTAAATAGCTCCATGGCTGTTGGCTTTAGAACCTCCCAGAACTATCACCCCGGACATCACTAAGGCTGACTTGCAGAATCACACTGATCGCTCATACTGCCTTAGGGACACGCCAGCGTCCTACACCCAGCCCACCCCAACCTCCCTCTCTCTGTGAGGCAGACACAAACCTCAAGGCAAACTTGTGGACATTGCCCACATTTCTGCGGAGGAATGCTGTGGGTCTGACTGTCAGTTTCTAAGGGAGAAAGGAACAGCTTTCTGCTAAATCATTTGTCACATCCTCGATGTTGCCGTAGTCCCTTGCTCACGTGAGGGTGAGGTGCAAGGACACACTGGGGTATGCATAGATTCCACCGCTTTTGTTTTGCACCCGTTGTGCTGGGAAGGGCGCTCAGCAGGACCTAGGTCACAGCACGACAGCGCCCACTGCCGGCGTCACCTGCTGCCCGCTGGCCCACACGTCCAAGCTGCAGATGTCAGGTGAGCCTTGCTCACGTCCCACCAGTAAAAAGGCTCCTACCAGCCCGCCTCCCAGGCAGCAGGCATCAGTTAATGAGGACCTCATGCGATTTCTGAATAGACACAGTAGAACCAGCTGGCAAGTCTGCACGTTCAAGAAAAAGCCATAGTTAAAAAAAAAATTAGCTAGCCTATTATTTCAGTTAAAATAAAAATTAATAGCAGGACAGCTAGAGATGTCACCTTTCTCTGACAATCAAACCCATTGTCTGGACACAATGTCCGGGATCCATCTTTCCCTCTGACTGCCAATTACCTTGCAATGAGATACGGCCTTTTATTTATTTATTTTCACCTAAATTTGAATACATTTGAGGAAAGGCTCTTCAATGGTGGAAAAACTCATTCAGCAGAAACATTTATTCTGGAAAGGGTAATTTAAAACACACACATACATGCAGCCTTATCCATTTATTCATTTCCCCCTGTAATTATATTTTAGATGATTGCTTGTGTATTTTTGCACTTTAAAATGGAAATGAGGTGGGGTGTATAGCTCAGTGGTAGAGAGCGTGCTTAGCATGTGCACATTCCTGGGTTCAGTCCCCAGTACCTCCATTATAAATAAACAAACAACAAACAAACAAACAAATCTAATTACCTTCCCCCTTCAAAAATTTTTTTAAAAATAAAAATAAAAAAATAAAATGAAAATGAAAGGCTTGATGACTCGAGTTGATGTTGTTTTCTGAGGGAACTCCCACCCCTGCTCAGTGAGCTTGGTACTGTCTGTCGCACTGGGGATGCTGCAATCACCTCTTTTTGTTGATGGTTTTTTTTTCAGTTTTAACAATGCCCACTATGGAGTCATCTAAATCATCAGAAGGTGTTGTCCGGGAGGGGTCACGCACTGTCTTTCACTGGGTTTTGCCTCAGTGTAGACAGACAACAAAAACAACCCTAAAGCTCAAGGCTGGGGAGATTTTGGGACACCGCTGAGCGCTATAGCGTTTCCCACATGTGGAGGAACTGAGACTCCAAGGGGAAGCCAGTTGCCCAAAGTCCGATGGTTCGGCCGCGTGCAGCCTGGTTGGCGCAAGTTCTCCGCCTGGTCCAGGGCTCCTTCCAGCATTGCTGTCTGGGGGCGTTTGAGCGTGATCTTTGTGAAGAAAGCAGATGCCCGGTATGAAAAGGAGATGATGAACTATCAGAACGGAGGGAACCCTCTAGGGGTGTTTCCAGAAAAATCTTTATGTGCTGTCTCTTCAAGCAGAACTGAGCCTACATGCTTACACACATGTGCTCAGTTTTGAATCACATCTACCTTTGGCTTTATGCTGGGTGAGGGTCTCGGCAACACAGTCTTCATTTTAACGGGGCAGTGGCCATCCATAAGCCCTGCTCCTCTACCAAAAGGGGCTCCTGATGGTTTTAGACATGTTGATCGATTTCTGATGTAAATGTCCATTCCGGCTTTCCCCAGCGTCCAGAGTCCTCTCCCACAATTCCTCTTTGTTACCTGAGTCCTCGGGTTTCCAGGCAAAAATCAATCGATGCCTTTTCAGTGGGTTTCTACCTAGTCCTCTCTGTCCTTCTAAATGCTCATATCCCAGCTTAGCCCTGGGGCTGTCGGACACCTCTCTTAGTTCAGCAACCCTCACAGCATCCAGCATTGGTTTAGCAGACATTTACTGAGTGCCAACCAGTTTCTCACATTTTGGTAGTCACTTACTGAACATTCAGCAATGTCACATTAATAAATGAGTAGATAAGTCGCATCTTTAAATCCGCCCAGGACCGCCTGCTGGAGCGCAGATTCCCATCTCCGGCTTCATTCTGTGCTGCTCTATTCAATGTCCCATCACCTAGTTCCCAAGACATCTTAAGCTGCATCAACACTACCTAAAAATTGGCCTCCAGAACCCCCAGATTGTTTTTAGTCCTCAAACTGAACTGCAAGCCCAACTTCTCTTATATTTAACGGTCTATGTATTTTCAAGCTCTTTGGTTTTGAGTGTCACTCCTTCCTTCCCTCATTTCTGTCCTTTCTTTTCTCTTTGGACCTAATACTTCATCTTCCTTTTCCAAACGGAGCATTGCCTTCCCTCCTTGAAGGCATGGTGCCTCTGCCTTCTTTGTAGCTCCTCTAGACAACTATCTCCTCACACACAACGGGTGACTGACAGAACTCAATTACTTCTCAGAAAATCCAAAGTCAGTGGCAATGCTGGGTACCAAACCCAAGCTTCCCTCCAGGTGAGGCCGTCTTTCCTCAGGCAAATGCTTGATCTCCCCCTGTTGCAGGCACTGCTCTAGTTTCTGGGGGTTACCAAGACGACGGGGACAGAGTTCCTGTCTCCAAGGGCCCCGTGATACAAAGTGGACAATGGGCATTTAGGGAAATAATCACACCCATCCCGTGTCAGGACCCGAGTGTCCATCACCGCGTGGGATGCCATCAGAGAAGCTTCCCTTAGCAGGTCATGCTTGAAATGAATCTTAAAAGCAATAGAAGGAATTCCTTGTAGAAGGTGTAGGAGAGTAAAAGATGCCGGATATGCCGGATACATCTTCGGATCCTCACAAATCATCCAACATGATGTCTTTTATCAAATTTGACGGTTGAATGAAGGATGAGTCTATATGTGCACTGAATCTTCCCCATTTCTACAAGACTAGCTCAAATGTGAGCTTGCATCCCACAGGTGTATTTCCCTACTGTGCTTTCTGCCTTTAGGTTCTCTTGCTACCCCGCTCCGCCATCCATCCTCTGGATTGACATCTGATTAATCTCACCAAAGCATCCTGTTTTTCACTTGGAGCCCCAGGGCCTATTCAATAAGCTCCAAACTTCACAGCCAAACACTCCAGGCCCCACACTAAGCCCCCAGTCTACTTCTCCAAACATTGCTTTCCTGCACAAACCATCTGCTGTAGTCAATTTGGTCCACATCTTCCCCTGGAGATGCGTTGGGCATTCCTTCAGAGGGTACAAAGCCCCTTCCAGAAGTTTCTAAACCAGAGGGATAGATCAGTAAGACCAAGAAACAATGGGTTGCAGGGAAGAGTTTCCGGAACTCAGGGGCCAGGATGTGACTGGCAGGAGAAATGCAGGCACTAGAGATGCTAGCAAAAACTGTTCTCTTTGTTGATTCAAATCAGGTGGAACCCTTGGGTTTGTGAAACTGACCAAGGACATTTTTTTTTTTTTTTGCAAAATTTCCATGACTTTTCACTTCTTAGCTTTTGCAAAATGCTGCAAAAAAGGCATTTTCCTTTTTATATCTGTCATTCTACTCCCTGTGAAAGAGGCAAGGCAGTGCGAAAACACAAATATAGAAAAGGAACAATATGTCAACTATTTTCAGCCCTGCCAGGAATTGAAAGCAGGGGCTTCGAGAGTTGTCAGCTTGGATGGTTCATCCTGCTGTAGGGCCCCCCTTCCTACTTTGCTCCCACCTCTCTGTGCTGCTTCCCATGCCTGCACCTCCGTGAATGCCGGCGTCTTCCCTTCCCTGCCAGTTTCATCAACTCATTTGCGAATGAGAAACTTCAGCCTTTATTAATCTCTCCATTTCTGTCGTTCTGTAATTGAATTACATCCTGGTCTGTAATCTGTCTCTGAATTCTCTGGCTTTCAATGTGACACGATCCTACTGAAATTGTCTGGCAGGAATCGGTCAGGTGTTTTGTAGATCAGTGAATTCAGTAAAGGCGTAGAGCTCGCACACGCATGTACACACACGTGTGTACGTGCACACACACAGAGCAAATGTCTCTCCAGAGAGGTTTCATAGCTCTTTTGAAGACAGACCCCAAACGTGCTCATACCCTGGGTCCCCACTGCCCTCAGTGTTTACTGGTCCTTCAGTATTCAGTGCACTGTAGATGCCTCCATAGACAGTTTCACCTCCTTCTCCTGACTGTCAGCTCCTGGAAAGTAGGGGATAAAACTCTCATTTCTATATCCCATACCTGCCTAGTTGAGGTGTGTGTCGCACATGTGTAATAACCCTGGGCTGTGCTGAGTCATGGGCTATTTTTTTTTTAACTGAGAACTAGATATGATTTCATATGAAAGAAATTCTCTAAAGCAGAGATTTATTTTATAGTAACACTTTCCTTATATTTGTTAGAATGTTTAAATTATTTTTAAGATATTTTGAGAAATTCTGAACTAAAAGCTACTTAAATTATAAAATTAAAAAAGACCTGAGATTAATTTCATCTCACTTACGCAAATGTGTGCTTTTGCAGGGATGAATACCCAGAGCAAACTCCAGGACTGCGTCCACATGGCCTTGCTGGTTCACAGTAGGTGTTACCCCCCCACACACACACACATACACATACACACATATGCACATACAGATACATACATACACATACACAGATACCTGGACACACATATATACACGCACATACACACACACTTTCACGATCACAGAGATATATACACAGATACACATACACATATACATATGCGCACACACACACACACATGCACATGCCTGACCTTGCACACGGCCCCCTGGTTCCCTGTGATCAGAGATGCTGACTTTCCACACATCCGGCCAAGTTCAAGAGTATGGGCGTGAATTACAGGAAAGCTCATGCTGTAGTAGATTCATTTTCTGGCCAGAAAGACATTCAAAACATCTTCAAGCGCATTAGTAACTAAGGAAACACATCTTAATAAAAGGAGATGCCATGTTTACTTGTCAGACTGAAAATTTTAAAAATGAAACAAAAAACAAACCAACCAAACGTGCCCCGAGCTGGTGAGGATGGGAAGACAGGCACCATCGTGTTCTGTTGCTGGAAGGGTAGCGTTGGACGCAGTGAGCGCACACACGTTAGCCAGTACCTACTCCAAAGTATTTTTCCCCCAGAACTTCTTGTGTGAAATGCATAAAAATGTAACTACAAAAATGTCCATTGCAGGGTAGTTGGACGTAGCCAAAAAACAAGCACAAAGGAGTCTGGATGTACATCAATGTAATAATGTTTAAATAATTCGTTATGTATCCATGCAAAGAATACTATGCAACCAATAAAAAGAATGAAAAGACCTTTCTATTGCACTTTATCTACATATGTTATTAAGCAAAACTCAAGTAACATAACCATATGTCTAAAATGCTATCTCTTTGTGTGTGTGGGCACATATATATCCTCACCTACATCTCTACGAGGGTGTACACTCAGTTTTGTGTAGTTGTTAATTGTAAGTAGTAGCAATGCGGGTTTGAAGTGGAGGGAGACAATGAAGGCACTTTCATGAATTTCTTTCTATGCTAAAAACCAATGAAAACATGGAGGAAAAGTTTCTGAAAGTTTCTTATTACATACATGTGTCTATAATGCTTTCTGAATGATAAACCCATCCATTAATTGGTTTAAAATTAAAGGGGCTTTAATTTTTTAAAAATTGAGTAATAATGTGCCTAGGTAATTGGGAAATTACATCTTTTTTTCTGTGACCAAGTGTGGTTTATAGCAATGCAGCAGTGCCTCCATCTCCCAGCAGAGACAGACGTGGGAAGAGAACACGCTGAACTGCCAGCCCCTGTTCCCAGGTTCCCTGTTTCCACAGCTGTGTTTTAGGCTTGGCTGTGACTCTAGGGGTAGAAGAAAGTCAGTCTCATTCAGAATCACCCCAGGGTGCTATTACTTGTCCAGGAACCACAGATGTCCCTGCATCTCTAGAAGTGTTGCCAACTTCCACTGATGATGGAAACCACACATCTTTAGATCGTGCGTGAGTCCTTCAAATAAACTACATTTTGCTTAATGTAAAGGTCTGGTGACTATAATCTCAAAGCATCATCATTCTTCAGTTCAACCAAGAATTCAGATGAACTGTGTGCACAAAAAGCCAGAATTCAGACACAAAAATCCTACATCCAGGTACTCCATACCTATTCTTTTCACTCCTTATCACAACTGGAGAAAGTAGGTGATGTTCCCAATTATAGAGCAGGAAATTGAGGCTGAGAAAGATCAAGTGATTTAAAGTAACACATCTCATAAGCAAGCATCAGGATGGAAATCTAGGTTCTCCTGACTCCGAAACCTGTATAGTTTCCCTTGAAACATGTTACCTTCCAAAGCATTAGAATTTAGTGAAGAAATTGCCTTTTCACTTTCCAAGCATTTCTTTTAGAACCACCAATTTTATAGACTTACCTTATGATCCAGCAATCCCAATCCTGGGCATATATCTGGAGGAAACTCCAATTCAAAAAGGCACATGCACCCCAGTGTTCATAGCAGCACTACTTACAGTAGCCAAGACATGGAAACAACCTAAATGCCCATTAACAGATGACTGGATAAAGAAGATGTGGTATATTTATACAATGGAATACTACTCAACCATAAAAAAGAATAAAATAATGCCATTTGCAGCAACATAGATGGACCTAGAGATTGTCATTCTATGTGAAGTAAGTCAGAAAGAGACAGACAAATATCATATGATATCGCTTATATGTGAAATCTAAAAATAATACAAATTTTATTTACAAACCAGAAATAGACTCACAGACATGGAAAACAAACTGTTGTTACCAGGAGGGGAAGTGGGGGGAGGGATAGATTAGGAGTTTGGGATTAACAGATACACGCTATTCTATATAAAATAGATAAACATCAAGAATCTACTGTATAGCATAGGGAACTATAGTCAATTTCTCATAATGAGCCATAATGGAAGAGAAACTAAATATATATTTGTATGTATGTATGTGTATGTATAACTGAATCACGCAGCTGTACACCTGAAACTAACACTGTAAATCAACTACACTTCTATAAACAATAAGAATAGAACCACCAATCTTAACGCCAGTCTTCTGCGTGGTTACTAATCGGCAGACCTCCACGTGCCCCAGCTGCATCAGGCTGGGGTCCCTCTCACACTGATGTTGCGCTGTAAGCCCTAGATTTCCCAAACCCGCTCTACAGAATCCCAGCTCTCAGGCATGACTGTTACGTTGGGGAAAACACCAGCTAATGAGAACACAACTGACCACAACCTCAGCTGACCAAGCGCATCTGCCAAAGAAACAAGCTAGAAGCAGACAAAGAAGTGTCATAATGTGGAAACAGACACACATCTCTCAGAGCCCGTGAAGTCCCTGTACAGGTTTGTTTCCTGCCGTCCGGGCCTGCATCACAGTTTGAGCACTGGAAACAACCCAGGCTGGGTTTTCTAAACATGGTCTAGAACCCAGTGTCCTTATTTTGTCTCAGTGTTACCTTGTCTAGGTGACTCAAGACTCCTTGAGACTCGGTTGCTCATCTCTAAAATGGAATCATAATGAATGCTGCTGCCACTAAGGGTGTGCAGAGGACTGGAGATGTTATGTCCTGCAAAATCCTTACACAGTGTATTCTGTGACAAATGGATTCACAAAACCACTAGTTTTGAGTGCCTCCTGGTGCCTGACACGTGCCTGCAAGGTTCACCCCTGGATTGCTATCAGGGGGTGGGGTGAGAAAAACTGGGGGTCAAGCAACTGCAAATGCATTTGGCACATCGCACCTGATCATTAGATAATGGCTATTACAACTGAAAGCATTTCTGTTGCCCCTTTCCTGTTTTCCCACTTCTGCCCCCCTCAGATTTCGAAAGAACATAATTATGGGAATGAAATCACTAAGCAATTGACTTATGTCCCCTGGAAGCACACCACGCCTGTCTAACCTGCTGATTATTTTCCTTGACAAAAAGAAGTAAGAATGAAGAATTAAGTCATTAAAGAATGACAACCCCCTTAGCAATCATGCAGGCAGGTCACGTGGGCAGGATAGCCTCTGAAGAGGGAGTCAGCCAGTCTGCACGTGATGGAGGCGATGCAGACCCAGCCTCCTGCCTCGATGATTCACTCAGATTCTTCCCCTTTCTTCCCTTTAAAAACTGTCACAGCTGACCAGAATCTTGGTAGTTAGTCTCTGGACATGAGTCCACCTTCTCCCCAGATGGCCAGCTCTTATGATTAAAGCATCTTTTCTTTCTACTGGCACTTGCCTGTCAATTATTGGCTTTTGAGTGGCGAGCAGGTGATCTTGAGTTCAGTAACATGATTTCCTTCATATCACATAAGATCCTTAGTGTGACAAATGAAGATTAGCAATCACTGTGTCTGTGTTGCATTTACCTGTGAGGCAAGGACACTCAGCACTGGGGATCTGATTTAAACATTTTAACAAGATTTTCAAAGAAGAAATATTTTTGATGTGGTTTAGCTGAAAGTTTTAACTGAGAAATTCAGCTAACCAAGGCCCTCCTTTATATTCACCAAGATGCTACCAGAATGATTTTTTTTTTTTCTGATTTTGGTTAAAAGATATTTGAAGAAAGATGATGAGGGGCCACTTTCCTTAAGTGAGAATCAGGTCCAATCTCCATCGGACACAAAATGCATGCTACATTTACAATATTCTTTTATCTATGGTGGGTTTATATAAAAAGTAAACAAGATATTTCGCAGCCCGTATTTAGTGACGTGCTTATGCAATTAGAAACTTTTATGAATATTTTCATTATGCGTTTAAACAGTTCATAAAAGTTGTGCGTCCAATGTATTTACCTCCGTCTTGTTGTTGTAAATCTTTAACTACAAACGCAGTGAGAACAAAGGACCCAAAATATGTGTATTCGGAGGCTTCCCACCAGCCCCTGCTTCAATTATGCATGAATTAACAGAAATGAATTTGCAGCATTTTATTTCCTAGCGTAATGGAGCTCAAGTATTTCATAAAGCGTAACCATACAGCGAATTCTGAGCCATTTCGGAATAATTAGCACATTGATGTTCCTTGTGTAGTTAAAAGGGAGTGTTAAGATTTTCCCCTTGTAAGCGCTTTTTGAAGGTTTGCTCTGTTCTCTAAAGTGAGCAATCTTTCACTCGGAAGAAAGCTGGAAACTCCATCTTCCCTGTGTTTCGTCTTCTTCCTCTTATGCCTCGATTAAAACACTAGAGCTTACTCAGACAAGTCTTAATTACAGGCCTGGAGCAAGTGAAGGAGGCTCTGTGGATTAAGCAGGTAATTTTTTAAAATGATGTATTTACCTCAAGTTACTCCAGCTTAGTCCTTTGAATAATTAAGGCTGAACTGAGAGAGACCTGAAATCCGCACATGAAAATGCCTTCATTTAACATTCTCAGCCAAATTTGACATTCTCATCTCTCTTTCCCCCACCCCTTCCATAAAAGGAAAGCTACCCTCTTAGGAGAAGGCAGAAACTAACATTTAGAGAGATTCCATCTATTTCGGATGGTACTGTGTGAGATCTCATCCAATTCCCGTTCTTTGAATGTCCACACAAGTCTCCCAGGTCAGCCTCGAGCACAGTCATTCCTGTTTTGCAGATGAGGACAGGGAGGCTCAAGAATGTTAAGTAAGTTTCCCCAAGCCACGTTACCCGACCAGGACCAAGGGAGGATTTAATTCAAACGGGCCAAAATCTGGACTCTGTTCCTTGCTGCAGTCCGCCCCAGCCCAAGGTGACTGACAGCTTTGAAGGTGACAGAGGCTATTTGAACGTGTCCAACAAAAATCTCAACAGAAATTCATTTTATTTGATTTAATTACCTAAAAGTATACATTGTGCAGAAAGTTGTTAGAAGAATAACAAAGCTGAAGCCTCCTGACTCTGGGAAATATTAGCATGAGGTGCTGGAGGGCTTTACTGCCAAAACCCAGCGGGGTGGCCAAGGGGGACTGGCGAAGCCCCAGGAGTTCCTGGCATCACTGCTGCGACCTGATAGAGAGATTTGCACTGTACATCTTTTGATCTCCTGGAGATCACTTCCCAGATGGGATTTTGACATATGAAACTGTAACAAACAAAAGGAAAAATGAACAAGAAATCATGTGATTGTTTTTAATATCCACTGACAAGCATTTACAGAATGACTGCAGCATCACAAAAACTATGCTGGGTTTTGGGGCTGAAACTAAATTAATTGCATAGACCCTATTCTTACACAGAGTAAGCATGAGAGACAGACAAGGAAAATAGATACTTAACAGTCTAATGAGATGCCTATAAGGCAGACATCGAGTAAGACAGGTGCTAAGGCCAGAAGTTCAGTTTTGTCCAGTGACATAACCCAAGAACCTGGTGCAAAATAGATGCTCAATAAATACAATAGCCATGACATAGAAGCAACCGAGATGTCCACCAACAGAGGACCAGATAAAGAAGATGTGATATATTTATACACTGGAATACTACTCAGCCATAAAAAAGAATGAAATCATGTCATTTGCAGCAACATGGATGGACCTAGAGATTGTCATACTAGGTAAGTCAGAGAAAGACAAATATCATATGATATCACTTATATGTGGAATATTTAAAAAAATGACAGAAATTAACTTATTTACAAAACAGAGACACACAGACATAGAAAACAAACTTATGGTTACTGGGGGGAGAGGGGGAAGGTGGAGGGATAAATTTGCAGTTCGAGATTTGCAGATACTAACTACTATATATAAAATAAGCAACAAGGACCTGCTGTCTAGCACAGGGAACTATATTCAATATCTTGTAATAACCTGTAATAAAAATATGAAAAAGAATATATATGTGTAACTGAATCACTATGCTGTACACCAGAAATTCAGACAACACTGTAAATCAACTATACTTCAATTTAAAAAGCTACTTAGGTAACAAAAGAGAGCTACAGAGCCCCCAGGAGGGACACTTCATGCAGATTTGCTGGTGAGTCGGTGGGGAGGGGATGTGAAGTTTCCTGAGAGGAAGTGATGTCTTAAAGAAGAAGTCAAAACAGAAAGAAAGCAGGAGTTACTCTGGTAGCAAGTGATGCTAAGAGAATGATATATGCAAAGATCAGCAAGAGATAAGTGAGTGAGGATGTCTCCTTCTCTGGGAAAGATTGTACTTCCACCATCTGGTGCAGAGGCTGCAGGACCCCAGTGCAGGGGCTGAACCTGGGGACCAAGGGAGCAGTGAGTGGTTTTAGCTGGAGTGTGAGGGGCTGGGTCCCCTCAGGCTTGGATTGCTGCATCTCTGGTGCTGTCGCAAGTCGGGCGATTAAAGCAAGGCTTTTCAAAGTACATTGCAAGGATTAAGTAAATTTAGAAAATGCTGGGATAAAGTCTGTTTGAACTTACTACCGGGTGTTTTATAACTCCGCTAGACGGAAATATTGCATATATTGTAGAGCGGCTGGCACTCTCTGCAGTCATAAAACCCCCACCTCTGGGTTCTCCTGGTGCCTGAAGCCATTGACACCTTAGCCCCCACTCCCCACCGCAGGATCCTCCCGCATACCTGCATTTCTACAGGATAAAAGCATCATCTCTTGATGTGTGTTTACCCTAACCAAACTAACCTCCCCAGGAGCTAGCCCATCTCACACATCTCACACACACAGCTTCACATCCTGCCCTCATCAGAGAGTTCAGGAATTTGTAAGTTAGCTTGGCTGGGTGAGCTCTGGACACACATACATCCATGAATCACATGGCTTCTCATGACCCTCTGCCTTATGGACAAATATCTATTGGTTTGAACATCTGATTTCTACCTACTGGTTTCAGATTTTTCTTTTTCTTTCTTTTTTTTTGGGGGGGGGGAGGAGGAGGCCATTGGCTTTGTTTATTTACTTTTGGAGGAGGTACTGGGGATTGAACCCAGGACCTTGTGCATGCTAAGCTTACACTACCACGTGAGCTGTGAAGGAAAAGCCGGGCTGGTCGAACGAGATAACTCACAAGTCTAGGAATGTGAAGGAGAGGCTGGGCTGGGCTGACAAGATAACTCACAAATCTAAGTATCAGAATACTGATCTGAGTTCTGCTAGACTAACTTGTAAATCTAGGTTAATTAGTGTTGGTTTGCTGTTTATGTTTTTTGCTAGCCAGCTGGGTTTTCAAAGATACATATCTGGCTTTGGAATGTTGGTTTGCTGCCTCCCTGCCTCCACTTTTGTGATAATGATGCTGCTAAAGCTGTCCCATGCCTATTGGCCGAATACCCCAAGCTTGTACTTTACCCTATAAAACCTCATGTGCACGTCTTGGGGGTGCTCAGAGCTTCGGAGCAGAAGCCCCTCTGAGCCCGCCAGCGTAATACATCTGAGTATTCCAACCCTCTGAGTGGTGCTTGTTTCTTGGCTGGCCTGTCGTTTCCATAACAGAGCTATACCCTCCTCCCGGTTTCAGATCCTTTCTGGAAATAGACATTTGGCCAATCTGACTCCATATAGCTGGAATCTCACCACTGGTCCTAACTGTAACCAAGTCTCCTTTCTAACGACTGGAACTTGCTTCTGTCTGTTCTTAGATTTCACTTACTATCAGAGACTCCGCACTCCTGGCTTACTCCGATTATGGCCCCATCCTGCCTCCTCCCCTTATGCTGAGTCTCCTGTGGAATTGGAGCTCCTTGTATGTCAAAGGGTCGTGCATCACTACCAGACCTGCCACCTGCCTTTCAATAATACTGTTCACAAAACTTCTGAACATCCACCTTGGAGTCTGGCCCCTCAGTGAAGTCAGAAACTTCAGCTCTGGTCCTTCTGGGTACTTTCTCCTACCTCCAGCCCCCACCATGCAGTCAAAAGCTGTCATGCTTTGAAGCTAAAACACCTGGAATAACAGAAGAGAAAAAATAAACACAGACAGTTACTAACATTACACCTTTATTTTTACAAGCGTAATTTGTTTTCACAAAGTAACTTGCGTTACAAAGCTACAATGTTCGCTCTTAGACATTTGTTGACTCTGGTTTATTTTGTTCCTTCCAGACCATCGCTACCAGGCGAGGCTAATTTCCATGTGCGGTGATGACACACTCATTGTCCTCAGGTTCAAGTTGCCCTCCCTTCAGATGAGCAGCCCTTCCTTGGATCTTCCACAGCAGCTGACTCTGCTGTCTCAATCACACAGCGTGATCTTCATTCTTATCTTCCCAACCGAAAGCCTTTCTCCCTTTATACTCCTTACTCATCAGATTGCTTTGAGCAGATTTTAGATAAGCTTCAAGGCCACATTTTGGGCATCTGATAAAAGATGTCCTCAGCGGTGTTTGCTTTTTGCCAAATTCCTCTTACATCTTTTGTGAATACTGAGTTTGTTGCCAGAGAACTGGTTTCTTTAGCCAAATTTTATTTAAAATTCACAGACACTCCCTTGGACATATACACATTGCCTAGTTTCTCATTATACATCTCATGCTTGCTAAATCTAATTGTTTCTGTTTTACTTTTATTTTTGGGTTTTTTTCCCCATTTTTTCCAGGCCAAAAAGAATGCCAACAATGGCTTGTAAAATATTTCAACTGCAAATCTAAAATCCTTCAACCTGAGGAATAATGTAATGGGATTTTAGCCAGGAAACCAAAAATCTCTGTAAATCTAACCTAAAATCACCCATATGTTCTTCCAAATTTTGAAAAAAAAAAGTTATCAAAAGAAATAACAGCAAATTTTTCACTAAAGTGTTAATATCTGCACAATTTTATGCAATACTGTGATAAAATGCTAAATTGAGGTCATCCTTATTCAAAGTCTAACAAGGGTCTGCCCTTCAGCCTGTGTGTCTATAAAGAGAGCCAGGCAGTGCCAGGAAAGATGCTGAATCCACTTATAACCAAGCACGGGGACCAGGAAGCGAAAGAGAAAAGGAGGTGGCAATTTTAAGAGAGGCTGTGTTAAAACAGGCAGACAGCTAGATGTGAGCAGAGAAACAAACACAGGAAACCCTGCATCTTGTGAACAATGGGGGTCCCTGGGCAGACAGAGGAAAGTAGGACCTTTGGGACTGACTCAGGAATCACACATTTTCGTGTGACGAGTGCCCTGGAGGCTGACAAAGAGAAGTGGGGAAAGGCAGGAATCGTCAAGGTCTGAATGTAACCTTTTACTCATTATGCCCTCATTTCAATAAAATTAGCCTTGCGGATTAGAAGTACCCATCATGCACTGACCCCATGACACTTCCCACCCAGGCTAAACAAGGACAAAAATGCCTCCTCCCTGTGAGAAGGTGGAGCTGGGATGGAGACCAGGGAATATGACCCCAAGCCCCTCCCTCCCCAGTGAATATTCCACCCATTCATTTCTACACCCTAAGTAACCAATTTATCAAAGAAACTCAGGGGATCCACTCACCTGAGCCTGCCTGCTCTCCCCTTGAGAGCACCCTATCACTTAACAAATCCTCACTTTTTTTAACCTCAAGTTAAAAAGAGCCAGGGAGCCAGGCACCAGGTCCCGTGGCTGTTTGGGCAGATTCTGCCTTGACGCTTTGAGTTATCAAGTGTGGTTATAACCAGTGTTAGCAACAGAGACAGCTAATCTGTGGGTAAGAGAAAGTCTGTTCACCATCTTACACAAAGCAAGCTCTGATCTGGCCTTGGCTTGAGTAGGAACTTGGTGGTGAGACAGGAAAGATGCTGTTGGAGACCTTGGACAGCCAAGGCAACTTTCACATCTCAGAGCCCCACGTGCAGAGACCAAAGCCGGGGCTCAACTCAAAAGGACAGGACTTCGGGGTATGCACGTGGCCACCCCAATTCTGTTTCCTCAGACAGTGCTGAGGCTTCTCAAACCAAAAATCCTACCACAGCAGGAAATGTTGACATTGAAGTAGAACTTTTATGATATTTGTGGAGTAGTTACCATGAAACAAAACCAAAGGAATAAGGAAAGTTGACAAAACAGAAGTAAATTAAGGAGGAGGATGTCACGGCTTCTCCCTGGTCCTCTAAAGATGTGAGGTTGAGATATGACAAAAGTAGGGGCAGCAAGTGGCTTCAGAGAGATTTGGCCTTCACCCCAGCTTGGGGGAGAACCCCAGGGACAAGGTCAGCCCTCACAGGGCCTCTGAAGAAGGCCTGGGGATGGTCTGTAGCAGCAGGAAGGGCCTAGGAAGCTCTGGGATCTCTCTTCCAGTCAGGAAAAGCCTTCGACAGCGCACCATGCGATGGGAGACTTAGCTCCGCTTGGTTTGGGATCACAGGTGCTCCAGACAATCTTCTTTGGATACTGGGCATCCTTGTGAGATAAAATGCGACATAAAATGTATTCAACTTATTACTCCGTCTTTTTCTCTCAATTCTAATTTCTTTATGTAAACATATCAGGACTTGTTACTGACTTTGGTTAAGAACAGTAGTGTAGATTAAAGTAACATAAAGCAGATTCCAGAAACATGTGGCTAGGGAGCAAATACTTTCCTGGATGAGGATTTTGAGATATTCTCCTATGTCTCTAGATGCACTAGAACCTCAGGAAGGTGGGAAACTGTGTGGTGGGGCCTCAAGTCCGTTTCGAAGATGGGGAAGGAGCTGCTCGTGTTCTGGGAGGAGGCGACCAATGACCTCTTCTCGGTGCATTGCCTCTTGCTGAGAACCAGGCAACAAGCTATAAAAGAGAGATTCATACTTGAAAACCAGAGTTGCCACAAATCAAAAGCATACAGTAGAGTCACAGAAACCAAAAAGAAACCAAGCTAATACAAAAGAAAATTATCAAACCAGAAAAATACCATATGATATCACATATATGTGGAATCTAAAAAAAAAAGACAAACAAACTTATTTACAAAACAGGAAACAGACTCATAGACAAAGAAAACAAACTTATGGTTACCACGGGGAGGGGGGTGGAAAGAGACAAATTGTGGGTCTGAGATTTGCAGACACTAACTAATAAATACAAACCAGATAATCAACAAGTTCTACCGTAGAGCACAGGGAACTATATTCAATATCTTGTAGTAACTTATGGTGAAAAAGAATATGAAAGCAAATATATGCATGTTCCCATATGACTGAAGCGTTGTGCTGTGCACCAGAAATTGACACAACATTGTAGACTGACTATACTTTAATAAAAACATATATTTTTTTAAAAGAGGGAGATTTAAGCTCCACAAACTTTGAAACTTAAAATTTTCACAATTTCACATTTTTTTTAACTCGAGGCATAGTCACAAGCCATAAAAGTTATCTTTTGTAATTTCATTTTATTTCATTGTTTTAATTTTTATTTCTTTTTCTTTTTTTTTATTGGAGTGTAGTTGATTTACCACGTTAGTTTCAGGTGTACAGCAAAGCGATTTCAGTTATACACATACATACATATATATTTTTTCTTTTCAGATTCTTTTCCGTTATATGTTATTACCAGAAATTGAATATAGTTCCCTTTGCTGTACAGTAGGACTTGTTGCTTATCTATTCTGTAAATAGCAGTGTGTATCTGCTAACCCCAAACTCCTAATTGATCCCTCCCCTCTTGCCCTCGTAACCCTGTTTGCTCTCTATGTCTGTGAGTCCAGTTTCTGTTGCATAAATAAGTTCATTTGTATTACTTTTTAGATTCCACATATACGTGATATTCTACGGTATTTTTCCTTCTCTGTCTGACTTACTTCACTCAGAATGACGATCTCCAGGTCCATCCACGTTGTTGCAAATGGCATTATTTCTTTCATTTTTATCGCTGATGGTGCCAACTAGTATATATACTTCTTTCCTGTTTTCCCCACCACTCTTCAATCTTCACGTCAATCCTCTGCCCCCGTGTAGAGCTATGTCAGTCACTACACCACCCTCTTCACCCGACCCCCACCCCATCGCCATCACTTTCTGTGTAGACGTTCCCTGTAACGAAGAAGGTTGTTGACAGCTCCACCGTGGTCTTCGGCTCTGCCCCAGTTAACACCATCATTCTGGGCACTGCATCATAGCAGAGGGCCCCAGCCAACATCTTGGCCTCACAAGACCTTGAGCCCCTCAGAGCTAATGAAGAAAGATTCTCTGCCCTGCTACCTCAGCCAGCCTCCCCTACCCAGGTCCACTCCTGCCGCTGTTGCCATCAGAAGCTGTTTCTTTCTGGCACCATCAATGCCAGCACCTCATGCAGCCGGCTTCTGTCCCTCCAACTTTCCATGGGACACCTTTGTTTGCAAGCCTCACAGCTATTTCCAGCTCAAAATGACTGAAACTGAGAGGAATCAGAAAGCACGCTGATGATGGCTTTAAACTTTTTAACAGTGCTGGCTGCCTTGGCACTGGATGAGACTGTGAGATGTCCTCGCGGACGCTGGGACCCAGACATTAGCGGTTCTTCTGGGATGGGGCAACTCATCAGCCTGAGAGCCGGCGGAGCTGGGGTGGGTGTGCGCTGCTGTTTCTATGTGCATCTAGCTGGGGAGGTGCACCTGCTTCTCTTGTTGGGGCCTCCCTGCCCACCAGAGCCAGGATGCTGGCCATCGGTTACTCATAATGGCCCCGGGAAACACCCTCCCTGTTGCTCAAGCCGTGAGTGCAGCAGCTTTGGGGAGGCCACGTGGCTCATGTGGAGCTACAGCTTAACTCCCGTGAGGCACATGCAGGTTTGCTTTCGATGCCTTCAGAAGCTCCGATGGCTTCTCCCACACGTGGTCTTGGCTGGGCTGTGCTCCCAGAGTCCCACCTGATGATCCAGCTAACCTGGGCTTCTCGAGATGCCAGGTCCCAGTCCTGCCACCTGCAATTCTCCACTCCAGCCCCTCACTGGTCAGGGAGCAAGGTTTGTGGCACCTACTCTTTGAGGTGTCATTGGCATCCACTCAGCCCTCATCAGACCTAAGGCTAAGAGTGTTTGTGAAAGGAACGTGGTCACCTCTTTCTTTCAGGAAGTGCTAGCCTTCTACGTGACTTTTGAATGGTAGGGAAAAAGTATGTTTCAATGGAAAACTTTGTCTTATCTAGTGGAAAGCTACCTGATTCTAGCCTTGCACTGCCTTTCAGCTCTTATATACGCCTTTGTAAGATACGGGTCACGGATGGACATGCACAAAGTTTGGTCCCACTGAGGTCCAGCTGTCTCCCGCTACACTGAAATAAAACCAAATTTGCCCCCATTTACATATTCATTGAAACATTCCCGGCCAACATTGTGTCTGTTCTTTGAACTGGCCATAATGATAATTATCTCATAAATCAAATAAAATCTTTTAACATGTTTATGTCTCCACTGGTGTCATGGTTTTACCCTTTTACCAAATTTTAATTTGAAAGATTTTTGAGATCGCACCAATATGCCAGTGGATTCAGTGCCAGGTAAACTCCAGTGACAGAGAAATGCTCCGCCTGCAAGTTTAACGCCCAGACA
Organism: Camelus ferus; assembly: GCF_009834535.1. Taxonomy (NCBI): domain Eukaryota; kingdom Metazoa; phylum Chordata; class Mammalia; order Artiodactyla; family Camelidae; genus Camelus; species Camelus ferus. The sequence goes on from NC_045700.1 coordinate 8,331,260, forward strand.
CATCTTTCCTTAGCTCTGCTGGGTGAACCCAAAGCACCGAGAGCATTTTGCTGCCTCTGTTTTTCTCGTTTAATTTTCCTCTCCAGTAATGTAATGTCTCTATTTCCTTTTTAGTATGAGTACAGCTAATAAGTTATTCCTCATTGTTGGCCTCAATGGCTGAGAGTTTGTTTACTTTTTTAAATTTTAATTTATTTAATTGAGTTAAAATGCATATAACATAAATTCACCATTTTAACCATCTTAAGGTGTACAATTCAGTGGTTTGGATGTATTCACAGTGTTGTGTAACCATCACCAGCATCAAATCCCAGAATGCTTTCATCACTCCAACAAGGAAATGCATACTCATTAAACAGTCACCATTCTTCCCATCCCAGGGCCATTGCTTGATGTGGCCTCTGGTTAGTGTCCCTCTGATGCCTAAATCACTCCTGACATATTTGTACAATTCACATTTTTAGTCTCTTTAGCCTGTGGAAATATGCTAGTTGGTCCACTCAAAAGACCTCTACATTTTGTCTGTTGGTCCTTCAAGAAGTCAGTAGGAGTTTGATCCAGGAATCTTTATCAGTCTTTCAAGGAGATTTGAGAGCAAATACCTCCTTTGGTACTAAATGCATTCTTGCAGAGTATCACAGTTTTACAGGAAGACCCATATGTAACAAATATTCAAGGCCATGTAGCCAATCCCAGCCCTTATTTTAGCACTAAGAAAAGCACAGGGGAGCAAGTCAGAACCACAGGTAGACTCTAAGGGACGCTGTGACTTGAGTGGGTGCACCAGTCAGGGAAAAACCAAACATGGCAGAGAACACCATATCCTTCTCAGCTGGAAAATGTGACCTGTCATCTGCCTGGCTCTGAAGGATAATCTGGAATCCAACTAGCTGGCGATATTTGACAAGTACCTACAAATACTTGTCCAATACGGCACACAAAAGGAACAATGGTTTTGGAACACCTTGGAGGAACGTCTCATGCATTTTAAGACATACACATCATACAATCCAGGAACACCACTGTTAGTTATCTATCTCAAATACACACACAAGGAAACATGCAAGGCAACGTTCTTTTCAGAACTGCTCATAATAGGAAATAATTATAGGAAATTAAAATGCCTACCAGGAGAGGAAAAATGATTAAGCTGTTGCTCTTCTTTCAATCCATCAGTTTAAAATACAAAGTTAAATTAAGCACAGATAAATAAATTATATCTACATGTGTCGACACTGATATGTCACAAACGTAACTCTGTGAAAAGTTGCAAAAGGGTATATTATATGATGTCAGTTATGAACATTTGAAAAGCACAAAAATAGTACTAGACTTTCCTATAGACATAAATATATGTTGTAAAGAATAAAGCAGCCACACAGGAACCTCAATAAAATGGTTAAAAATGGTTACTTCCAGCAAAACAGAAGGAAGATCATTTCAACTGTACCTGAGAATTTTATTCCTGTAAACAAAAATAATATGAAACAAATACAGCAAAATGTTAATATTTCCTAAATCAGAGCAGTGAACTTTGGTCATTTTTACCTTAATGTTTGTCCTTTTTCATATGGCTGAAATGATTCCAAATGAAAACAAATTCAAATGTCATAGAAGTTAGCCATGGAGTGGTCATCCTCAATAGCGAATGGCTGGCCTCAGTGTTAAAACTACACATGAGACACTTGCTTTTGAAGTTTTTTTTTTTTTTTTTCCCAAAATGAAGACCAATTCCATTGCTCTGTTGCTCAGCCTCTTGGAAGGCAGTGCACCATGTATAAGTCACATGGAAATGAGACTCGGACACACTTCATGGCACTCATTTCTTAGACTGATTTTAATTATGAGAAAACAAATGTTGCACCAGACAAGGGGCCTGTATCCTAAGGGGTGTGAAGCCCTTACCCTTCTCAATCACACACCTTCCAGATGGGCCAAGCAGATCTTGGTTGAGGACAAGCCACCCAAATCTGTGTTCCCACTGAGGTCTCCCTATTTTGAACACTCTGATATTTTTATGTGCTGTGAAATTTTAAGCACTATGTAACATTACCTGGCCTTTAAATAGCTGAAATCCTTTCTGTGTCTGCCCTTTTTGCCATTGGTACCCGCAGCACTCATTTCAGCAATAAACCCCTCACCTGCCCATCACCGCTGCATTGTTATGTGACCCTGAAAAAGTCCATATATCTCACCAGCCCTCATTTTCTCGGTCTTTAAGTTGAGGTATGGTAAACAATCATTCAGTTCCTAAGGGATTTGGGGCACTAATATTTTACAATTTCAGGAGCTTATAAGTGCACAAATTCTCTCTGAAGTGGAAAGGGATGTGTTAGGGTTACACCCACATCCTGTAGAGCTATGGCTTACATAGGGTGACAGGTGGGAAAGAGGATTGAGAGGACCAGTGTCATCCCCAAGGAACACACCAAGTTTCTTTGATGGACAAGAATACTTTCAGTTGAAACAAGCCTATTCTGGATTGAAATGTAAATTTATTTGGGCACAACTGAAAAATATACTTATATTTTTTATGGCTGAGTAGTATTCCATTGTATAAATATACCACAGCTTCTTTATCCAGTCATCTGTCAATAGACATCTAGGTTGTTTCCATGTCTTGGCTATCGTACATAGTGCTGCTACAAACATTAATGCCATTGCAGCAACATGGATGGACCTGGAGGTCATCATTCTAAGTGAAGTCAGCCAGAAAGAGAAAGAAAAATACCATATGATATCACTTATATGTAGAATCTGAAAAAAAAAAAAAGACAAACTTATTCACAAAACAGAAACAGACTCACAGACATTGAAAACAAACTTATGGTTACCTGGGGGGAAGGGGATGGGAAGCAATAAATTGGAAGTTTGAGATTTGCAGATACTAATATATATAATATAAACAATAAGTTTATACTGTACAGCACAGGAAACTATTTTCAATATCTTGGAGTAACTTATGGTGAAGAAGAGTATGAAAATAAATATACGGACGCATATGTATGACTAAAGCATTATGCTGGACACCAGAAATTGACACAACATTGGAAACTGACTATACTTCAATAAAAACACATATATACAAAAAAAAGAAAAATATACTTATATAAAAATGCACTTTTTTTGAGAATAAATATCATAAGCACATGCATGAGAATGAGGAAATAGAAAAGGTAAAACTGACTGTTACTGAGGGCGTGACATGTCTGTTAGCCCCGAGGTCTCTGTGTGTTATGGTTTAATTTTAGAAGACTGCTGTGTATTATACATGTAAATAGTTTTTTTGTTTGTAAATGTAGCTAAATTAAAAGGCTAACTGTTTCATGTTTGTGAGTCTTAGCAGCTATATTGGATTTGACCTCAAAGAGATTATTTTCATAACATTTTCCATCTTTTAAATTTTCTTCTTGAAATCTCTGTGCTAGAAATGAGGATTTTATCATATTAAGGGCATTTTAATCTGCCTTTGGACATGATTAAATTGAGCCAGGTGTTAAACAGTAGATCCTGGTTATAAAACTTTTCAGAAAGCTTGCTTCTCAGGGTTCAGAAATGAGTAAACACTGCAGACATCTGATCCAAGAACAATGCCGTTATTTCTCTGAAAGATAAATTAGACAGCTTTATTAATACTCCTCATATTTATGTGTCAAAAGAAGTAGGGATTAAAAAAAAGTCCTTGGCAAGAATGAACATTTTACAAAATTCATAATAAGGTGCAGTGAATACATATTTTTGCCAAATGTCAAAAGACCTAGTTTTTTTTTTTTTTTTTTTTTTAAACTTGCTGAACCTTGAAGCCGGAACTGATTAGCACTGAATTCACTTCTGAGGGCAAGAGTAAATCTGGAAGGGTGAGGTCAGCAAACCGATGGATTAGGACACTCCAAATTTCTGTCACTTCACAAAAACACTAAACATACACTAGGATGACTAAAATCAAACCACAAGTATTGGCAAGGATGCGGGGAAATAGAACCTTCATATATTACTGGTGGTTCTGTAAAATGGTTCAATCTCTGTGGAAAACATTTTGGCAGTTCCTCAAGAAGTTAAACATCCAATGAACATATGAGCCCACAATTAACTCTTATATATCCCAAACCACTGGAAACGACGCTCAAACAAACCCACATGCACCCATGTTTATCAGCAGCAATATTCACAACACCCAAAAGATGGAAGCAGCCCAAATGTCCACCAACAGAGGAATGCATAAACAAATTGTGATGTATACACACAACAGAATATTATTCAGCCATAAAAATAAGTGAAGTACTCACTGATGCGTGCTACAGTGTGAATGGACCCCCAAAACATTAAGCTAAGTGAAAGTCAGCTACAAAAGGTCACATACTGTAGGATTTCATTCAAATGAAATATGAGGAATAGTTCAATCTACAGAGACAGGAAACAAACAGATTGGTGGTTTCCAGGATCGGCGTTGAGGGGAACTGGGAATGGGAAAAACCTGTAATGGGTGGTGGGTTCCCCCTTCACATGATAGAATGTTTTGGAACTTCATAAAGATGGTGGCTATAAAACATTTAGTGACGGCACCAATGCCGCTGAAATTGTGCACTTTAAAGGGTTCATTTTATGTTGTGTGAATTTCACCTCAATATATTATTTTCTAAGAAAGAATAATTCAGAATTTTATTTTTCAAAGTATTAGCAAAAGATTTTAGAACAAATTTTAATAGTGTTTTAAACTTTTCTAAATGTTACTTCAAAAGAACATAATACCCTCTCTAAATCAACTAACTTTTCTAATATTTATAGTCCAATCAACTTATGTCACTATTGATTTAATTACCTGAGAGTTTCCATTGGTTTTTAATTTGTATCTATTTTCTATTATTTTTAATTGCAGTGAGAACACTTAACATGATCTTAACACATTTTTTAGTGCACAGTACAATATTGTTCACTATAGGCACAATATTACTCAGCGCACCTCTAGAATTTAATCATCTTGTATAACCGAAATTTTTTAGTTGGTTGGTTAGTTTGTTTCTTTACAAATCATTTTTCCTACACATGAAGCTAGCCAATACTGAACTAAATAGTGTCAGGCATCCACAGACTACGAAAAGTTTTACGACACAGGAGATAATTTTTTTTTAATTTAAATCACAACTTTAGAGAACTGATAAAATGTACAAACTAACAGCTTTGGAAAATACTGCTTGGATTACACATTTTAAAGGAAATATTAGGAAGCACCAACTTTGTAACACAGCCAAAGAGATCGACAGTGTCTTCCAACCTATGGTTGTCACTCACTTTTGCTTTTAGTTTTAGAGCTTCCACTGCGAACAGGAATTAAGTCCAACCATGCGCAGAAGAGGAAGTGATGCTTTCTGTAGCCTAGGACGCTACTTCTTCAAAAGCTGATTTTTTTTTTCTTTAACCTTATGTCAAATGTCCTGGAGTGACTGAGTTGAGTTTGAAATTAACAAAGAGTTCATGTTCTGTCTGTGAGTCAGTCGTGCGTTAGCAGGGTGGCCAGAATTTCCAAAAGGAAAAAAGAAAAGAAAGTGAAAGAAAAGAAAAAACACTTTAAACGCACATTCACAGGGATATTTTAGTTTTTTTTAAGTCCCCCTCATTATTCTCTACCCTACTGTGACAACCAAACCTGCCAGCTCATTCACAAGAGGCTTTCAGCTTTGCTGTGACAGCTGTCAGTCAGTGACAAAGAAGACAATTAGGGCGGAGATAAGAATGTTTGCCTTCTCTGGGCAGATTTGAAAACCAGTCCCCAAATTCCTGCATTATAGAGTCATTAGTGACCAGTGGGAACTAAGCTATTGGGGCAAACTGTTAAAACAATCACCTTCTCTAAACTTCCCCAAGTTACATGTTCGGCAAATAAAAACATACTTTTGAAGCTTTGAATACATTGAGTATAAAAACCTTGGGGACAGATAGCAATACCGTTGTTCATTATGATATACTTCAACCATTTATAGCCAAAATATATCCATGGACATTGAGAATTGGTACTAAAATATCTCTCCATCTTCTCTGACTGATGTGATCGTCAAGGACACAACTCCTTAAAATGATTTGAAGGAAAGTATCAAATCTCATCCACTCTGTCTGCACAAGATATTTTCCTGACATCAGAGAAAAAAAAAATGCTGCCAAACACATGAATGAAACCCCCTTCTTGCGTATAATAATGGAATATCTACTGAGAACTTAGTACGTGTCAGACATGGGTACCACCATCAACAATCTCCATCCTCAAAACCTCTAAGTGTCTTCCATGTATTATCTCACTAAATTCCCAGCATCACGGTGATGGGAGGACCAGTGTTATTTTTCTTCATGTGAGGAAATGAGACACAGAAAGGTTAGGGAACTTGCCGGAAAGAACTCAGCCTAGAAGTGGTGGAGCCAGGACTTGAACAAAGACAGTCGCATTCCAGGGACCCCTACATCCACCTCTGAGCTGAATTAACCACTACTTGATCTTCGGCAGAACTCAAGGGAGCTTTTTCAAAAATTTGACTCCATTGTCCTGCACGCTTCCACATGGGTTTTTGAGACCATTATATACACTGATGGTGACTCTAAGCAAAATCCCAGATTTGAACAGAAAAGTGATCTTTCTTTGGTAATTCACTAAAGATCCTTTTCTCTCTCTGTCTCTGTCTCTCTCTCTCAGAATCTCTCCCCACCCCCAGCAACCTCTCTGACCATCCCACCTTCTCCTCTGCCTGGTCCTCACCCACCTGCTCCAGGCTGACTAGACATCTTGCTGCTCCTCTGCTCACCTGGTCCACTCCGACCTTAGGGCTCTCATGCCGCATCTTTGCTGTTCTTGGGGTACTCTTCCCTTGAGACCCCCGTAGCTGTCTCCTTGCACCCTTCCAAGTCTTTCCTCAAGCGTTACCTTCTCAATAAAACCAATGCTGACCTGCCTCTCAAAAATGGCAACCCCACCCCACCCAGCCCTCCTCTCTCCCTTAACCTTTTCTGTTTTTCCCATGGTCCTTCCCACCTTATAATATATTCTACTGTTTGTGAATATGATCCATCTGAATCTCCTAGTACGTCATCTTCACTTCAGGGTTTTAACCTGTCAATACGTCCCAAATATGGTCTGTGCTCAGCCCACACTTGGCATTTGATAAATATGTGTTAAATGAGTACATAATTTTAGGGCAGAACTTTTTCTACAGGCCAGCAGATTCATTCTTGTCTTTCTATTGTCATTATGTGAGCCAAGAGAGGTCCTCGTGTCTCCCTAGATCAAAATGAATTTGCTCTATAAATAAATTCATTCCATAAATACTGTTGTTTCTGATTTAAGGCAATTTTGAGATTTCAATTGCTATTAAAGGAAAGGTTGATGTTCACGTGCAATAGAAGAAAATATGAATATAAAAGATCGAGAAACACTGCCGTAAAACAGCTAGCACAGTTCCAGCCGTGTAATAAGTGCTCAATAAATTCGGGTTGAATGGGTGCCCATTAAGTCCTACGGGTGCCGAGGAGATTAGAGGCCACACATTGAATAGTAAGCACTGACAAAGGTCCACATTAAATTCCATGTAGGAATATTGTGTTTATTGGAACAAATCGTAAATAAAATTAGCAAAGGCTTCAAAATGACAAATGACTTTTGGGATGGAGATGAGCTGAAACAGAACCCTAAAGTCCGAGTGGTTTGTAGAAGCGGCTAATAAAGATGACGTTGTTCAAGGGTTTTTTGTTTTGGTTTGGTTTTTGTTTTTTAGTTTTTTAGTTTGGAATTCAGACTTACAGAAAGGTTGCCAAACACAGTACAGAAAGTCTTCACCCAGATGCCCCTACTGTTAACATCGTATATAACCAGAGAAACATCATCAAAACAGCAAATTCGCATTGATGCAGTACAATTAACTAACCTACACAGTTTATTTGAATGTCACCATTTGTCCCAGTCATGAAGACAGCATTATGTGAAGACTCATTAAGAAATACGGAATCATTGAAAGGTTAGAAAGCCACCGTTTTCTGAATAATACAATGCCACCATTTTCTAGTCAAAATTCACCCTCTCTGGGCTTTTTTCTCATCACTCTCACTTTAATATCTTACTTTTCAGATATTTGTTCTAAATACTCAAACGCAGCCTCCTCTCTCGGATCTGTGCATTAACCCTCATAGGACATCCTGCTTTACTTCGGTAAGTTTTAGGCGGTGTCTCCTGTAAGCCTGAGCTCACAGCTTACTTGTCCTCCGTGCTGTCCACGACTTCTTGCCTGATCTAGGTCAGGTACCTCCCCGCTTTTCCCACAGCACCCTGTCTGTCATTTATCCTAAGAAGCTGCAACCTGCATGTCTCAACACCACTGGACCGTGAACTCCCCAAGTATGTTGTGGGTTTTATCTCTGGGTCCTTAAAGCAGAGTCTAGGACCAGACACATAGCCTGTTCTCTGTAAGTCGACTCAATTCTTTTCTCTGTGCAAATACATCATTCAGATCTTGAGGACAGGACTGTATTTCCAACACCTTGGATACCATAGTGCTTTACACAGGGTCTGGCACACTTAAGTGCTCAAAAAATTTGTCTAGTCATTATGAGCGCTTGCCTGAGGTCAGGTCATATTTATAAGGGTCACATACTATAGAGCTGCCAAGGATTAACTGAGGAGGAACAAGACCCAAAAGTGTGTCAAAAATAGTAGCTAATGCTTTGACACCTCTACTACTTTTCCAGGGAAATTCTTACCGGTTCTTTAGGATTCAAGCCTAGTGTCGCTTCTTCCAGGAAGTCTTCAGAGACTCACCCTCAGCCTGATTCCTAGATTTATTGCTGCTCTGTACTCCCGAGCATTCTAATGCATGCTATTAAAACTGTTCCCATCAAGTCAACAATGACCCACGGATACTGGTTCCTCATTAACTGAATTCCTCTTCCTCATTCGACATTGTAAACAACTTCTAAATTCTTACAATTCTCTATTTTTTTTGGCTTCCTTGACACTGCTGTAACTTGGAAACCCTCCCCTGCCAATCTCTCTGGCTATTTCTTCTCAGATTCCTGCTCAGGTCTTTTTCTCTTCCTCTCAACTACATCTTCATTTATTCCATTTTTTCATTAACTGGTTAAAGATTTATGGAGACGAATCACATGGCATTAACCCTGCAGGAACAATGTTTCTCTGTGTTCTAGCCTTTTAACAGGTAAACAAGAATGTATTTACTTTATAGGAGAAACTAACTTTGTTCCCTTCTCTGGACATGTTCCTTTCTTGGAATGTGTCCACTCTCATAGTTCTAAAGCTCAATTATATATGGAAGACACTCAAATTCATATTTCAGTCTTGATCATGTTCTTAAACATTGGTTCTACATTTCAAATTTTTTAAAAAATTTCCCATTAAGACAATCCTCTGTCATATCAAATATAAAGTGTTCTTAGATGCTGACTTGATGCCAAGACACCAAAGCCTCCAGATCGATCTCTTTAAAAGATTTGTAGCTTCAAGTTTTCTCAGCATAGAATCTCAGGGCAAAGACTTTTTAGTGAAAACAAAAGATTATCCGTTCTAATTATATTTCTTTTTTTTTGTAATGAGGGGAGGTCATTTTAGGTTTATTTATTTGTTTTATTTATTTGTTTATTTTTTTTTTAAACAGAGGTACTGGGGATTGAATCCAGGATCTTGTGCATGCTAGGCATACTTTTTACCACTAAGCTATACCCTCCCCACCAAATATATTTATTAATCACAGCCTGTCTTCCATATCCAAATAGTTTACACACACACACACACACACACACACACACACACACACACAAATACTCATGTGTCACTAAAATTTAGTAAGTTAACCCAATATCCCAGTGTGATCGGAAGAGGAGCAAAAGACAGTCACAGTTCAATATTGATAAAGCTTTTACTGGCCTTGGACACCATCATATGGATTCTGTGTCCATCCCTCTGCAAAGGAAGAAACTTTGTGCTGCAGCAAGATGCTTTTTGTTTTGCAGCGTTGAAGACTTTTCAGATCTCTTTGTTCTCTCTCCATGTCAGCATGAAATTTCACCCTCCACTTCCTTACCAATTTAGCTCATCCTAATTTGTGGTTTTAAACACCAAATTCCATCTTCCACTCTCTCCTGAGCACCAGGTTCCTATTTCTATCTGCCTACGCAATGTCTCCTCCACACATCTGAGATACGCTGTAAATTCAAATCTCTAAAAACAGAACTCCTTGTTTCTCACCTCTCTCAATGTGATTCTTCTCTAGTCTTCCTTCTCTCAATAAATATCAATATACACCCAATGGTCCAGTCAAAAGCCTGGAAGATAATCTTGATTTCTCTTTTTTTTTTTCCACATCCCACTTTTTCATTCATCAGCACATCTTGTTGACTCTGCCCTCAAATACACCTTAAATCAGTTTGCTTTCCAGCACCTCCTTCATCTTCATTCTCATCTATCATCTCTCATCTCAGCTACTGAGAAACCCTCCAGATTGGTTTCCAGAGCTCACACGTGGCTTCCTACTGTCTCTTCTGTACCCTGAATCGTGGTGCTTTGAAAATATCAGTTTATGGGGTCTTACTCACTGTTCTACCTGCATTTAAAACCATGGCACTTAATAAGACCCGGTCTCTAGCCTCACCCTTGCCCCTGGCTCAGTAAACAGCCCCTTCACTCATCTTCCCGTTGTCCCTCAGGCAGGCCAAGTTCATCCTGTCTAAGGGCCTCTCACCTTTTCTTACCTCTGTCTAGAATATTCTTCCCCAAGGGTGCTGTCATGCATGTCTCTGCTCTGATGTCACCCCTTCAGAGTTTGTCCCTGACTACCTATCAGAAATAGCCTGCCTTTGAATGACCATCATTCAAAAATCCACAAATGACAAATGCTGGAGAGGCTGTGGAGAAAGGGGAACCCTCCTACACCACTGGTGGGAATGCAGTTTGGTGCAGCCACTGTGGAAAACAGGATGGAGATTCCTCAAAAAACTAGGAATAGACTTACCATGTGACCCAGGAATCCCACTCCTGGGCTTATATCCAGAAGGAACCCTACTTCAGGATGACACCTGCACCCCAATGTTCATAGCAGCATTATTTACAACAGCCAAGACATGGAAACAGCCTAAATGTCCATCAACAGATGACTGGATAAAGAAGACATGGTATATTTATACAATGGAATACTACTCAGCCATAAAAACTGACAACATAATTCCATTTGCAGCAACATGGATGCTCCTGGAGAATGTCATTCTAAGTGAAGTAAGCCAGAAAGAGAAAGAAAAATACCATATGAGATTGCTCATATGTGGAATCTAAAAAACAAAAACAAAAATAAAAAAACAAAGCATAAATGCAAAACAGACTCATAGACATAGAATATAAACTTGTGGTTGCCAAGGGGGCGGAGGGTGGGAAGGGATAGATGGGATTTCAAAATTGTAGAATAGGTAAACAAGATTATACTGTATAGCACAGGGAAATATACACAAGATCTTGTGGTAGCTCACAGAGGAAAAAATGTGACAATGAATATATATATGTTCATGTATAACTGAAAAATTGTGCTGAACATTGGAATTTGACACAACGTTGTAAAATGATTATAAAGCAATAAAAAATGTTAAAAAAGAAAAGAAAAAGAAATAGCCTGCCTTCGGTTTCTCCCCACATAGATATATTTTCTAAAATTGTATTCATGTATGTATAGGTCGTCTTTCTCATCCACTGAATATATGCTTTATGAAGTGTTTTCCTTATTTTCCATATCTAAAGCTATGTTTGTTGGGGAGTAAGAGGTCAAATATTTGTCAAGAGAATGCACAATGGATAATTCAGGTCTCCATCACCCAGCCTGGAGAGGCCAGAGGAAGTGTCTGCCTAGTGGGCAGGACCCGACTGACCAGGAATCAGAGCTAAATCATGTAGGGCAAAAACACACAGAGTCAGAGTTGGGTGACATCTGTCCCAGAGAATCAAAATTAAGGACGCGTCTTTGTGTCCTAGAGGCAAACACTGGAAACAACCAGAGTGTTTATGGAGACAAAAGAACACAAAGAAAGAGTCCCGGAGAATTTCTGCAGATTCTCACTACTCCAGTCCAGAGTCTTTGGTCCACTGTTCCTATCCTCACTCCTTGAATACGCCTTTTTCTTCCTCGCCCATCATCCTCTCTACAATCATTTGCAAAATCCCAACCCTGGTTTAAATCCAACTTTTGCTAATCTCCCCTACACCCATGCAGATGGTTGAGACTGGAGAAATCACAGCATCTGCCAGTTGGACTTACTTTCAGAGTATGGTCTGAGCTCTGCTTAGGAAATCTGTTAGATTTGCCTAACCAATGTCCTCCCTCACTCTTCAGAACAACTATCTCTCACCTTTTCTTCACTCCTCAAAGCACCAAATGCCTTCCTTCTTTTCATTTTCAGCTGGTGGTCTTGCTTCTCATTTTCCTGAGAAAATAGATGAACAGAGAATATTTTCACTCTCATGACACCAGATCTATTAACCCCTTCTGTACTCTTACACCCAACAATTCTCAGTGAGTGAAAAGCTGAGACCACTGTCTGAGTAGATGACACCACTTATGACCTGAACCATGTTTATTCTTGCCTCTAAAGTATTTTGCTTCTGCAATTTTCCCTATTTCCTTTCATGCCATCAACCATTCTTTCTCTATTGGATCATTTGCATCAAATTGAAATTATGCTTAATTTTTAAAATTTTGCCCAATCACATTTTTTTCACCTTGCTTCTGTGTTCTCTTCACCAGCTGCCTTATTTTCCTTCCTATTTTTGCCAAAATTGACAGCAAATGTTGTCACAACCACAGATGAAGAAACTAAGGCTCTGAGACACCAGGATCCTGAAAATGTTACAAAGATGACAAGAAGTAAAAATGGGCTTCAATCTCAAATTTTCTGCACTTCCTTGAATGGGGAGCAGAATTTGTCATGCTAAAATATGCCTCTTTGGCATAGGATTTTTAGGCTATTTTTTTTTTAAGAAACAGTAAACACAGGGAAAGTTCTGCAAACTGAGTAGAGGTTACCTTTCATAAGCAACACTGACATTTTTAAGAGAAATCCCTATTTGTAAGGGTGTCTCACTTTCTGTACCAGGAAGAGAAAGATGACTCTAAAACCTCTGGAAACTCTTACCAGTGGAGAAGGCAAGGACTTAAATCTGAAGAACAGTCAGACCCTTGTTCTCTGTACTTTTCCTGATCACCCTAAAATAACAATCAGCTTCCCAACGTCTTGTGTCTTTAGCTGGAGGTGTTATTTAAGATGATGGCTTGGGTGCTTTCCAGGAGTTACTCAGTTTTTGTGGGTCTCTCCTATGTATCTAGGAGGTATACATGTTATTAAGCTTGTTTATTCTTCTGTTAATCTGTCTTTTATTACAGGGGGGTCTCAACTAAGAACCTACAAAGATAGAGAGAAAATTATTTTTCCTGCCCAGTCTCATCTGGTTTAAATTTAAACTTATCCTGTTTTGGTTTTGGGTTGTTTAAAATCTTCTAATTGTTGTACAACTAATTTATAGTAGAACAGTAACTAGAATCCACATAACCTGGTTTCAGTCATTTTATTTATCCTTTCTGAACCACATTGTGACATCATACACAACCAGCCAACCCAAAATGAGACCTGGATCATTGAACATGGTCAGCTTACACAATCATTTAAACTCTACCATCAGCCGTTAGCGTGGGTACCACAACCTTGGTACCTGTACCTAATGCTAAGATCTGTGGTTTTAGCAAGTATTTGACTTCTCATGGATCTCTTTGTTTTGCTAATGCCTTGTTGAACTGGGTAAAAGATATCACTTCTCCTAAAGCCAGTTTTCCAAATACTCTCAACAGAAAGCGTACAGAGGGTTAAGCAAAAGAATTGTTTAATGACTGGATAAATGCTGGGTTTGTTTGACTTTTAAATTAGGAAGTGTTGTCAAGCCTTAAAAAAATAACAGCATTGTGAGATGCTTAGTAAAATGGTAATGTATTACTAATTATTTTAATTCAAAAAAAAAAAGCCACAGCCTATAATTAAGTGTTCTCTGCTCAACAACTTCTTCTGTTGGCTTGCTCCATAAAAATAAACGAAAAAAAAAGTGCGGAAGTGTTTGGAGACCTTCCCAAAGACCACTAGGACAGGACTCAGGGAATCATCAATAGCCCTGCCCTCTTGGGAAGCCCCAAAACCTATCTGCCCTACCTCCCTCACCCACAGAGACAATGGTAAGTTGAGTTCACATCTGAAAAACTTTCTAAAGTCACAGAATAAAAGACATTGATGCTTTGTAAATATAATGCAGGTGAAATATATATTGTGTATGTAACAATTTAGCAGAAAGTAAAAATAGGACCACAATTCATTTTTTTAATTTTTTTTTTTTTTTTTTTTTTTTTGCAGGGAAGAAGAAATTAGGTTTTGTTTGTTTGTTTGTATTTAGAGAAGGTACTGGGGATTGAACCCAGGACCTTGTGCATGCTAAGCGTGCACTCTGCCACTTGAGCTATATTCTCTGCCCCCAAATCCATTTTTAATCAATAAAGCTTCAAAATGGAATCTTCTTACCATTGAATTTCATTCTTTTTGGCTCTTCCTTTTAAAGAAACAATTCAGTGCAGTGGGGAAAATGGGAACCAGAATGAAGATACTGGAGTAAACGCTGACACAGGTCCCCTGTGGAATCAGGGTGCAGGTCACATCTCAAGTTTGCCTCAAATCGTTTTGGGTTAGTAAGATTTGTTCACTGATTACTTCATTCAGGAACTTTTTATCCAGCATTTCACCACTGCCCGGCCCTCTTCCCATCCTACAGGTAGTGTACAGGTGGTCCCAGCCCTGCCGTCAAGGGTCTAACATTCTAGAAGAGGCAGGATGAGGACGAAATGAGATGACAAACAACAAAACAAGCTATTTCCAAGTCATATCGATTATTGGGAAGACCATACAACAGGCTAAGATGGCAAGTGGTTTATGGTACATGTTACATAAATGACTGTGATAAAAAGTAAGAAAGGAGTAGTGATAGGTTATTTCTAGAAGGGGAGTTCTGGGAAATTTCATGGAAAAAGCGCCATTTTAACTGTCCTTTGAATAATGGGTGTTTCACGTAGAAACAGAGGAATCATCTCCGATGGAGAAAAAGGAAATCAGCACTGGATATATGGATGGAGCTGTTGCATTTTGGAGGTCACGGGCATCCCTGGCTCTGAGTACGAACCTGTCAAGTAGAAAGTCTGCTGGCCTCGCTGACCTCGGTGATGTCATAGAAGTGAAGGGACTGTCTTTTCCATGGCCTTACAGATTCTGAAGAGCCCATCTTTTTTCTATTTTATTATTGGTTATAATAATAATATCCTAATGGGTCTCCGTGCTTTCAGCTGCCTAAAACATCTCCCACGACCAGGGCCCTCAGTGAGAAAAACTTACTCTGGGATCTAGTACAATACTTGCTTGTACAACTTGCATTGCAGTGTTTTCTTTTCCATTCTACAGGATTCCATTTCATTAGGAAATGTGCTAGTCTGGGACATCTAATTTAATTTCATGATCCTCGTAGATTTGAAACCCCTGTGTGTGGCCCCCTGTTTGAAAGCAGAAATGTCCATAGGACTTCCCTGATTTCAGTGGATCCCTCCTGTCTCCAGGATAAAGTCCAACATTCTAAGCAGGGCTTAATCCAACTCCTGGGCATATAGCCAGAGAAAACTCCAATTCAGAAAGACACATGCACCCCAATGTACACAGCAGCACCGTTTACAGCAGCCAAGACATGGAAATAACCTAAATGTCCATTGACAGATGACTGGATAAAGATGTGGCATATATATTTTGTTTATATGTATACACACACAGTGGACGATGACTCAGCCATAAAAGAAGAATAAAATAATGTCATTTGCAGCAACATGGATGGACCTGGAGATTATCATACTGAGTGAAGTAAGTCAGACTGAGAAAGACAAATATTATATGATATCACTTATATGGGGAATCTAAAAGATGATACAAATAAACTTATTTATAAGACAGAAACAGATTCATAGACATAGAAAACAAACTTATGATTACCAGTGGAGAAAGAGGGTGAGGAGGGATAAATTGGAAGTTTGGGAGTTGCAGATACAAACTACTGTATATAACATAGATAAGTAACAAGCTTATACTGTATAGCACAGGGAACTATATTCAATATCCTGTAATAACCTATATTGACAAAGAATATGAAAAAGAACATATATTCCTATAACTGAATTGTTATGCTGTACACCAGAAACTAACACACTGTAAATCAACTATACTCCAATTAAAAAACAAGCAAACAAACAAACAAACAAAAATGTCTTCCTCCTCCAGGTCACATCTCCCTGGTCCAGCCTCATCACCTCCATGGCTGCATCTTGCATTATGTGCATTTTCCCAATCCAGCTCCTGGGAGCTTTGCAACCCAGTCCCTGTCCTCCACACCCCACAGGTGACTGCTGGGCGCCTGCTTCATTCCCATTATGCTGTAATCCTGATGTCATATGGAATTTCTTCCATGTCTGCAGCCTGAGCTTGGTTCCCAGCCCATCCCCTCTCATGTTTCTCTGAGAGCACCTCTAGGGAAGCCCTCACATCACTGCATCATAAATTTGTTTCTTTTTCTGTATAGCTCTGTGGCCAAGGTAGGGTCTGAGTTTATGATTTCTGCATCCTTAATTCCTGGAGCTCAACAGGCATTCAGTTAATGTTTGATTAGTGGATAAATAAATGTTCCAATTAATAGGCAAATGAACAAAATAAACTCTTCCTCCCGAGGTATCTCTGACCTCTGCAAATCCAGATAAATTTCCCTGGTTAGTTGCAAATCATCTGGAGGTTGTGTTTCCCGTCATGTTTTCTCTGCTTCCTGAGAGCTGACACTGTCGGGTGTGTGAGTGCAGAACCTGCCCATCCATGTGTTTTATCTGAGGACAGTCTTTGAGCCTATGATCAGGTGCTAAGGTTCTGGAAGCCCTTATCTCCTAAGTCTCAGAAACTGGAGAATTTATGTTGCCTTCTATAGTGTTAAGTAGTGCAGAAGGCTAACTGAATGTCTGTGTTTTAAAATATCTTTGAAGGTTTACGTGTCCATGACAATTACCAGCAGAGTATAGTTTTCATGAAGGAATAAACTTAAGGGTTCAGTAATTAATGGGAGGCACCCCATAGGATTTTGAATGGGTAGTTCTGAGATAAGGAAGGCTGTGTAACAGTAGGACATGTCGGTTTAAAACCAAGTGTGCTCCCTGATGAAACAGGGCTATTAGTAATGCTGTCTTATACACAGAGATTTTGTGAGGACTGAAAAACACGTAAACACAGATAGTGTTGGCCTCCTGCGTGGCATAACATGACCATCCAAAGAGCACTCTCTCTGAAACCCACTCAGTTATACAGAGTGAAACCCAGAATCCTCAACGTCTTCAAGGTCTTAAATGACCTGGTCTCCTAGTGCTCGTCCTAACTCATTTTTCTTACCCGTCCCCCACGTGCTGTCTCTATCACACTGGACTCTGATGTTTGAGACACCACTGCATGGTCCTCCCTTTTGACTTTGCATTCATTGTTCATTGTTCCTGCACCTGGAATGGCTCCCCTACGTCTTTTCCAGGTCTTTGTTCAAATGCCACCTTGTCAATGAGATTCGGCTTTACTGTCCTAATTTAAAGTTGCAACCTGGTCCCCATGTCCCACCCCAACTCTACAGTTTCTTTTTCTCATTGTATACATGCACTTTCTAACTTTGTGAAGCAAGATGTAACACAAATTCAAGAGGAAATAAAACACTTTTACTAAAAATTATATATAATGTATATGTGCATACTTGCATACCCACACACATTCCCATATATGTATGCACACATAGTTGCATATGTTATACACACACCTTTGTGTGTATATATATGCATACGTATTGTTATTTTGTTTTTTGTTCGTCTATGAAGGCAGGAGTCTGCCTTCTTTATACACCATCTCATTCTAATGACCTAAAAGAGAGTCAGGTGTATAATAAGTGTGGTCAATAATTATTTGTTAAATAAAAGCCAAAAAAAAAAAAAGGAATAACCTAAAAAAAAAAAGAATTATATGAACTAGCATCCCATAGAAATTAACATTTAAATTTAGAATGAACATTATCACTAGAAATAAAATGAGGCCATTGTATCAGTTTTATAATAAGAAATATGCAAAAGCAGTGGGTTTTTCTTCCTTATAAAAATGTAAAATACTTGTAAAAATTTAAATAAAATTCCTTAAAACAAAAAAATCATTTCCCTTAAAAAATAATTATTATTATTTGTTAAGTAAAAGCCTAGTTATTAGGACCATGAAAAATACTTCCAGTGTATATCGCACCAATTATTAACAAACTAGGGATGTTTCAACCAGGCGAGTTTTCCAAAACTTGTATGGCATACTCCCTCTGTACGAGGCACTTGGCTGGCTGGAGGGGACACGGAAGTGAAGAAGACATGGTTGCTGCAGGTACAAAGCTCACGGTGGAGCGCGCCACGCTGTGAGGCCGAGACAATGTTCCCCGCTGCCCTCAGCTGTCCGTCCAGTCTAGGAATAGCATTTAGTTGAAGAAAGTGGCCTTGCCCAAGGCCACGTCCCCTTCCTGGAAGCAGCCTGCATCCAACGACTGGTCAAGCAGGGGTCCCTCACAGCCCAGTTCTCCCTGGTCCAGCTCAGGTCAAGTGTGAAGGGATGTCCCCGTGTCAGAGCTCCTGCTGAACGGGGCTGAGGTCGTCGCTGCGGCTGCAGCAAAGCCCAGCCCCTCCCTCTTCTCTCCTGCTCCCTTACTCCTCCCGTGGTGTTAACGCTAAGAGCTTCCCCAGTAAACTTTCCGCGTGCTAATCGCCATTTCAGAATCTGCCCCATCTCGGGTCTCAGGACACCCAAACTGCAACACTTCTCTATTTCTCTATTACAATTTCTATTGCTCTGTGACAAATCACCACCAATGTAAACAGTTCGAAACAAGGCAAGTTGATCATTTCCAAGTTTCTGCATGTTGGGAGTCTGGCGTGTTTCAGCTTGGTCCTCCACTCAGGGTCTCCCAAGGCCGCCATCCAAATGTTGATCTCGTCTCCTCATTTGAAGGCTTTATGACGGAGGCATCTGCTCACAGATGGTCTCAGAGTGTCACCAGAGTTCATGTCCTTGTGGCTGCAGGACCGAGCTCCCCCCGTCTTGCTAGCTTTCCAGTGGTGGCTGCTCTCAGCTCACAGAAGCCACTCTGAGGTCCTCATCCCATTGCCTTGTACACAGGTCCTTTCACATGCTCAACTCTGGAATCTCTGACTTCAGAAAGGTCTCAGTCCCCTCCAGGGACTTCCCTGATGACGCCAAACTCACTCAGGTAATCTCCTTCATAATTAACCCAAAGTCATCTTATTACTAACCTAATCATTGGCATAATAGCCATCATGTTCCCAGACCTCACCTTCACTCAAGGGGAAGAGATTATATACCAGGGGGTGGGAATCCTGGGAGCCATCCGAGAATTCTGTCTACCATACGCACTCCAGGGAAAGGGAGGGAGGGGGACAAATAATTACAGTGTGTTCCTTGCTCTGTCTGAGGAAAATTCACAGCACAGAGGGAGCACAAAGAAGAACTGAAAGTCGAGAAGTTTCCTCTTCAAGGAAAGATGGTATTTGACTAAGAAAGTTCAGGCAAGAGAAGTATTCTAGGCAACGGGGATAGCATAGAACTCATGGACCAAAGCCTAGAGGGAGATCAAAGTGTGATGTGCCCATAGCACCGTGGAGAGTCCCGAAACCACTGGACATCTCCTGTGTCCATGGACTGGTCTCACGTGTCATGAAATACACAAGAACGTGAAAGTCTCAAAAGGCTTTAAATTTAAATGTTAGGTAATTCCTTAAAAAAAAAAAATAAGGTGCAGGGTGCTCAGTGGTAGAGTGCATGCCTAGCATGCACGAGGTCCTAGGTTCAATTCCCAGTACCGCCATTAACAAAAAAGCAAAAAACAAACAAAAAACACACACACTATAAAAGCGATCAAACTTATAATCGACAAATGTGGCCCGATCAGAATGAATTCACAGATGAGAATGAATTACTTGGGGATCCCAGAGGTCAGAGAAAACTTCATTCTTTAAATCTTATATAGAGAAGATACAGATACATAAATGGCGAGTTGTAGGGAGTGGGCGGTCAGCATTTCAGGCTGAGAAAATCACATGAGCAAATTCCGGAGCTACGAGGATTTCCATGCTGAGCAGACAAGGATAATAGACTTGAGTGAAGGTTGGACCATAGCCTAGAAGGCTCTGAACGTCAGACAAAGGAGCTAATACTTGATGGAAGGATATATACGAAGCTAGTGCAAAATCTTTTACAGGGAAGTTATGGGACAGGAACCTACATTTGCACAACGATTCTGGTGCTGAAAGACATGGCCATTTGGCAAATCTGTTTTTTTGTGGTCATTTAACTTTATGCATCTTTTAAATTTCTGACGTTTTATTCTAGTTTGGTACGCTGGAGGCTCTCTTCCCGGCTACCTATCACTGCCACGTTACTTGTGAGTTTTTCTATTATTATATTCTTCTGTCATTTCAATGAGATTTTGGATGAGGGAGAGGTAAACACAGATGTCTAATCAGGCTTCTTGAACCATAAACTTTATATTCTCTTACATAGTTAAGGCTATTTTCTGTAAGTGTTTTTTAATATTTCACACTTTAACTTAAGCATTTCCTGTGCTATTTTTAAACATCTCCGTAAATGTGTTTTTGATGATTGTATGGCATTTCATAATATAGTTGGATTACAATCTACTTAGCTTATCACAGAATATTGAAGTTGCTTCCTTTATCTACCTATTAATTGACTTATTTGCTTTTGTATATAAAACTGGAACTCAGGTAAACACTGAAGAATGAAACTCACAGAAACTCTTCCCATTATAAAATAAATTTTAGAAAAGTCACCAGAAAAAAAATCAACTTGGAAAAAGCATACAATATTATTATCAAAGTTTGGAAGTTTTATGAACAAAGGAAGAGACAGAAGTGAGAGCAGTTTTTGGTGCAGACCTGGCACCACCCCCACGCCCGGAAAACCACCGAGGCGAGAAGAACCAGCTGGCAAAGCCTGAGAACACGACCAACACCTGCCCCTGGGAGACCCGGCCGAAGACATAAGAAAACATCGCAGAAAGAATCGCAAATGTTCTTGCTTAATACTGTAAAACCCTCCTAACTGGGCCAGCATCTCATCAAAAGTGGGGGAAATGCCAGTTTATTTTTTATTTCCAGAGGAAATGCTGGACTGAGGGAACCAAGCAAAGCCCAGGTTGTAACCTTGCTGCACACACTCACACACACACACACACACTCATACATATATGCACACACACAAACACACACAATGCAAACACACTTATACACCTATGCAGACGTTCACACACACCTGGTACAGTGTAACACAGGACAGACATTTAGCAAACAGAGACCAGCCTGGATTAAACCACAGCTGTGTTCTCCCTAACCTGCCTACAATGCTACTTGCCCAGTGTTTAGGATGAAAGTGTGTTCAGTGAAATACGAATCACAGCTCAGCCTCCAGATCAGTGGGTGAGGGCTCCTAGAAGGTAAAACTGTCCTTATGAAACAAGAATTAAGTTTAAAGAACTATGCAAACAATCCAGGGGAAAAAAAGATTTCAAAAAAGAGAATAAAAGGAACATAGAATATAAAAATAAATGACAAACTCTATCTAGATGAAAACATAATGCAGTGAATTGAAGAAAATTTCCAAGTAGAGTTTTAAGGTCTAAATAAACTTTATTTAAATAACTAAAGAGAATAAGATCCAAAATAGGAAATAAAGAGTAATACTGTCTGTCAAGGGCTTGATTATTGAATAATGTCTGCTCTTCTGTTTTCCTTATCATGCACCCTACCCCACCCATAAACCAACAACAAAAAGCAAACATATGTGTACATAGTATGTAACATAAGCAAAAGAGGAAAGAAATGCTTTGTCAAAATATGTCAAAAAAAAAAAAAAAAAGTCTGAACATACATGCTACTGATTAAACTGTACCTACAATTGTTACCAAACAGAACATATTCTAAACTTGAAACACCTTCATTGGGTTAATAGTGAGTTTTGAGCTTTCCTTGAGTAAAATGTTACTTTATTTCTCTTTCTATCGAAAGGGTCTTCTCTGTGGGTCTCCCACAGAAAAACAAGCAAAAACCCCAAAACAAATAAATAAACAAACAACAAATAAAACCCAGAAGAAACGTTGAAGCTTCCACCTCCATGAAATGCAACTGCTTGTAGTTCACACGGCGACTTTTCCAGGCTCTGTCCACCAAGGCTGCCTGATACACAGAACCAAATTTCACCCGTGGCTCTCCGTGTTATTTTATGTAAGGTCAACATTATGAAATAGATGTCAGTTACCTTTGATGAGACTAACATACAGAAAGGTTAAGCACCTGTCTCAGTATTGGATAGCAAATAAGAACAAATGTAAGACCTGAAACCAGGTCTGTCTGACTCCCGAGGCCACGTTCTTTCTAATCAACTAAGTCCACCTGATGTGCTTTTTTTCTGCTGGTCGTCTGATGATCCCCGACTGGCTTCAGGTCCCCGTTCCTGTTAGTGGGGGCGGCTCCCAGGCAGCTCACAGCTATCCCGGTGGTGTTGTACGTAACAGCCCAACACATAGGAAAAGTGAGCAGGTGCAAAAATCACAGAAAACACACACACCTAGACACCAGGAGGGTTTCCATATTTGCTCCTGGAATTGTCCCTGTAAGTCTTCTGGATTTTCCAATCCTTGCTCTCCTTTTGTAAAAGGGAGGCCCTGATAAATAAATTCTAGAACTCCTCTTTGCCAGGTTTCATCAGGTGCTTTACATTTAATGACACAGACTCTGGAACCGACTGCCTAGCCTGCGTCCACTAGACACAGCTTAGAGGATGTCTTGGATGAGGCAACGTGGAGGCTTTTTAAAATACTGGATTTTAAAATATGCCTCCCCATTTTCCCTTAAATATATTTACTTTTGTGGTTTAATATCTAAAACGTCTTTTGATGGCCCTAAAATCCTGAAATCTCAATTCCGGGGTTTTAAAAGACTGAATTCTGTATTATAGTGGAAAAACACTAACAGACTTTGGAATAAGATAGACCTAGGTTTATGCCTTGGATGCTTTATCACTGGCTATGAACTTGAGTTTCCTCATGTACAAAAAAAGAATCATAGTACATTAAATGCATTAATAATTATGCCTTAATAATTCAATTACTTAATCCATGGTCCGAGTCTAAATGTTAGTTTTCCCTCTCTTTGCTCCCAGATTTCATGCCAAAATCCCTGTAAGTGTTCTAGAGCCCCTAAGAGGTGGATCAACAAGATATTTACACTTCTCATGACTCATTCCACGTTTCAGAATCATTGAATTTTTTCTATTTCTAGCCTATGGATTAGGTAAATCAACAGCATCTTTCCCTTGACTACCAAAGAGCGCTTATTTGGAGGCAAGTTACAAATAGCAAGTCACCCTAATGTATTGAGTCCAAAGGTCCATTCTAAGCTGTGCACTTGCCACAAATCCTGGAATTTCTAGCATTCCTGAAAAGCAGTGGAGCAAATCATGAGAGACTATTTGCAGGAGAAAACAAGACTCCCCCATCCTCGGAAAAGAACTCAGCCAGTGGGAAGAGGGATTCTGGATACACAGACTTGACCATGGGTCTGGGTCAGTGGGGAAACTTAATGTACAAAATGTCGCCTGTTAACCAGATCGGTCTTTGTCCCAGCTTCTTGAGAGCACTACCAGAGTCCAGATCACACAACGAAGCTATGGGGTAACTGTGAACAGCTTTCATGCAAAACTTTATATAAAGCTCTACAAACACATGATGGTGTTACCTATAAAACAAGAAGATGGGAACATAAATTGGTGTAGACACTATGGAGGGCAGTATGCAGGTTCCTTTAAAAAAACTAAAAACAGACTTACCCTAGACCCAGCAATCCCACTCCTGGGCATATATCCGGAGAAAAATATAATTCAAAAAGACAGATGCACCCCAATGTTCACAGCAGCACTATTCACAGTAGCCAAACATGGAAACAACCCAAATGTCCATCAACAGATGACTGGATAAAGAAGTTGTGGTATAATACAATGAAATGGAATACTACTGAGCCAGAAAAAAATATAATAATGCCATTTGCAGTAATAGAGATGGACCTGGAGATCATCTTTCTAAGTGAAGTAAGCCAGAAAGAGAAAGAAAAATCCCATATGTTATCACTTATATGTGAAATCTAAAAAAAGGACACAAATGAACTTTTCTACAAAACAGAATCAGACTCACAGACATAGAGAGCAAACTTAGGGTTACCAGGAAAAGGGGGTGGGGAGGGATAAATTGGGAATTTTAAAATTGCACCTCTTGGGGAGTGATGGAAATGTCAGCCCTCTTCATTGTGGTGGTGGTTTCATGGGCGTATTCATCTATCAAAATCCATCAAACTGTACTTCTGAAATATGTATAGTTTACTGTACAGGAATCACACTGCAATAAAGGTGTTTAAAAAAAACAAGATGGTACCCCAAGTGGAGATGACACCGTTTTTCCCACAATGGGGGATTTTATAGCATGTGGACATGGCAGAATTGGACCAGAAACCTGAGTCACGGGTAGACGGCCAAGGATGGCAGGCACTCAAGAGTTATTGCGTGGGCTGGACTAGGAAGGGTGTAGTGGAGGACTTCAGAACAAAAGAGGGAAAGTATGAGAAATGCATGTGTGAGAGAACAACACTTGGGAACACACATGGGAGACCCCATGGGGATGTCTGCAACCCAAGGAGTTTGCAATGCTGCAGCAGGAATGAAGGTAAAGACCAAGCCTGTCTGTCACCATCCTTTGACCCTGTCTACCCCCATGTGAAGGCAGCCTAGGACATACATTTTCAGCAAGTTTACAGCTGTCCATCTTCTTTGTGTATGGCTTTGCCCTTTGAAATTAAACAGATCCTTAATTTTAAAAAAATATATAGGAAGAAATGTTTCAGCTGCAACTGAGCCTTGAATGGCTTAGAGCCTGGGGGATATTTGGTCTTCTGAAGAGGTTCTTCATTTGATCTCTTTCTTTACAAAAGATATTTCAAAACACCTTTAATCAGAGTCCACGATGGGGTGTATGAAATGTGACTTCAGCACAAACATTGTGCAGTTTCCTGTGCTTGAACATAGTGGGCAGCTCTGAGGGTCCACACCTTGGCAGCCCAACCGCATCCTTGGGGAAACTGACCACACAGACGACATCTTCTTCCTTGGATCAGGATGTAAAAAACAATGGTCCATTGTCATTGCTAAGCTGAAGGGAGGTAAAGGGAAAATGGGCCAATCTGTTATTGCAAAACAGAGAGAAATGTCTATTCCTAATCATGATGGGGCCTGGAATTGCATCTCACCGTGACCCTTCTCCAGACCAGCCCAGCCCAGACTGGCCCGACTCTCACAGGAACATGAGTAGCCTTTGGTTCCAGCTGCGACCCTGATGGCATCCACCGTCTATTAATCTGTGTCCAAAATTGTTCTCCTTAACTGACTGTAAACTCCTCAGCATTAAGCACTATACCTCGTCCCCAAAGCCCCTCCTTCCAGAATAAACAGGGATCCGTCATTAATAAAATTAGTAAATGGGCTTCAGCCTGAGGGTAAACATAAAAATGAACAGACTCCTAATTACAGATTCTGTACAAAGAGCTAAGAGGACTCAAATATGAGGCAGCTGTTTCTCTGCTGCTCTAACTGAAGGAGCAGGGAACCAAGTAACCTCCCTAATGCTACAACCGTTTGCTGATTCTTTCTGACGAAGAAATCCTGCAGTTTGATTTCTCTCCCTTACTGCTTTTGCGCTCAATAACCCCCAGACTCCCCCTGACATTCTTTACAGACAGGCTGTGCCCCAGGGAGAAGGTAATGGGCTGACAATCTCAGAAGAATGGACAGACCCTCTACAGTAGCCCCCAGCCTTGGCCCCCGTGAGGCCAGATTCATCAAGGTTAAGACAAATGTACCACCTGGAAAGCACTCTGATAGTTATCACCTTTCCTGTTCCATCCAGTTTTCTATAAAACTTCAAGACCCCAACCCCAAGATGGACTCACGGTCTCTAAGGCACGAGCCTGCTGTGACTCCCCTTCGCCTGGCAAAGCAAGAAAGCTGTCTTTTTTCTCCCAAAAGTCTTCCTGCCAGTCTCAATCCATTTTTGGGGCTGCAGAGGCCAGTTCTGCGGCAGCATAAGCACATAAGCCAGACCACCGGTTGATCTGGCTTCTTCCAATTCTCATTTGTTTCAAACTTTGCGTCCAAAACCTTTTAACTGCTGCTCTGAATCCTTCTGTTTTCCACTTAACATTCAACAGTGGAACTTGGAGTGTGGAACGGCCCTGATGCTCCCTCTCGAATTCTCTTCAGCTTTCAGTTTTCACAGGTGCAGAGAACCCAGAGCTACTCCCATTAACATGTCAGTGACATCGAACAAAGGGCTTCCTAAGTAGACACTTAGGGGAGATTTCCGGGGAAGGGAAGGTTGCCATAATGTTGGTAAGTGGATGAGCTGCCATGGGGCCAGGAAGGAATTACGGGTGAGAGGATGTGCAAGACTAAATGCAGAACCATTAAGGCACATGGCGGGTAGAATGTGTTCCGGGAAACCCCCCACTTTGAAAACGAGGCTCTTAGGGAATGAAGCCAAGCGCCTCAGCTTGTCCCTGGATGGGTATGCAGGACCAGGAGATTCTGAACCTGGCTTCTCTCCTCTCTCTGTTCCCATGGGCTCTTTGCCCACTGTCCTTATTTCAGTTCAGTACATCAGCTCCAACACTCAGCTCAGCCTCCTCGTACGGGGAGAAGGTACCTGGTCTCACCCTTGTTCAGTCCACCTCAAAGAGGTTGTCAGCCCCACACCAGCCTACTTACGTGTTTTGGTTTCCATCCTTATCTAACTTCTGAACCCAAAGTTGTGTCCTGGAAGGAAAATTAGTGAGGAGGAGAGAGTAGCGTCTACTGGTCACCAACGATGTGACTAACGTTAATGAGTGATGTACATGCAATCCTGCTTAATTTCAGACAGAAACATGTCTACCTCCTCCAGAGGAAGTGAAACTGCTGAGTTTAGGTCTCATCCATTTCTGCCATTTGTTCCCGATGCTCCCCTGGTGGTCTTTTCCATAAACCCATTATTTCCCGGCAGGGTTTTCCTCACCCTCTCGCCTGTGGCTCAGCGCCCCCTCCAGCTGCCAACACCTTGCTGTCGCGCCTTTCAGAAGCATGCTGTGCGGAAACTCAGCTTTCTTTCCAATACCCACCCATTCGATTTTCCATCAGCAAAAATATACCGAACAACTGCTGGGTCTTATTCCGTTAGGTGCTCAGAATATTAGGAGTAATGAGATTTAGCCCTTGCCACCGAGGAGGCAGCAGGGACATGCAGTCGGGTACAACGTGACAGGACAGTAAGCGCAATGGGAGAGGCCAGAGCAGATGGAGGGTGCGTGGGGTCAGAAGCTTAACAATTTGGGACGTACTCTCTCTCAGACAAAGAATACAAATGATCAAAAATTCAAATACAATACAGGTTATTTTAAAAATAAGCAAATATCATAAAAATCATAAAATCTAGAAAACAGCATTGCTTTAATTAATTGACCCATCTCTATAATACATACTTTTGTCTACATTTTCCACTGTAAAGTCTTTGATTGCCTTTTTGCATGACATCGATTTTGTAACATCATCTTTAAGAAGAATAGAAAGAAAATTCCATCTTTCTTCTAACAACTTCATCCGAGTTATTTGGTCTTCTTTTTCGATAGTTTAGAAAAGTTTCTTTTATCTGCACACATTCTTATTGACAGTGCCATGTAAATTTTTAGTATTGCTTTCAAGTTCAGGGGGAAAAAAAATATCAGGCTTATTCGTTATATGAACAAAGAGCTTTGGGAGAACTTCCCCACACTCTGTGTGTGTCAAACCTCGTTTCCACTTAGACATACATACTTCTTTTCTGGCTTTAAAAGACGTCTATTTTGTGACAACCCCTGGGCCCTGCGCCCTTTTGCCAGTTGATCCAGAATGGTGAGTAGTTGGACTGCTGCTAGAAGCTCTCCCTATGCTGTATGTTAAAGTGACGGCTGAACAATTATAAATACACCAAACTAAGTGTGCTTCTGACTCAGCGTCCCCCGAGTTACATCCTAAAACCATCCATGCCACTCCAAGTAGGGGAAAATGTTAAGAGGAGTTGGACTGCAAAGAGGCATAAGACTATGGTTTAAAAGTCTCTTTCGAGTATAAAGGTCTTCATTATCTACAGTTCTGGGCTCCTGGCTTGGTGGGGCTACAACTTACTGCCTCCCCCGATACCCGCTCAAGAGCGAAAGGGGTGCGCACACTGTGGCAAGGGAGGGCACCCTTTAAAGGGAGGCAGGCAGCTGCACCCGTCGCCCTGCTCCCGCAGGAGATGGGAGATGCTCTTAGGTTCAGGCTGTGGTGGGGTTAGACCTGAGACCCAGGTGTAAGGGCCTCAGGGCTCAGCCTTCCTGGCCAGGTAGCCTTGCTGATTGCACTCTAGGTTTACCTGCCTCTTGCCCTAGGCACCCAGCTCCACTGTGCGCGAAAGACTACTCTCCACTGGAAATTCAGGTTCAGTACAATCACGAGAAGAAGACTGTAGGGAAATAAGGGGGTCGTTCTGAAATCAACACAAAAAAATAACAAAAAGTCAGACACTTAAAGATTCAGCTCAGGGGCCACCTCTTCTTTGTTGCCCCGCCTTACACCCTCCTCCCCCAACCCCAGCCTCTCCTGAGTGTCACTCTCGGATGAAACAGGGGACGCTCTGAGGCATGTTAGAAACACTGCCAGTGTTTCAGCTAATACATTCGCCGAGATAGAGGAAGGGGTTCTCACTTAGTTCTACCACGTGTTGAGAGAGGAAGCTGCTGCATCTGTTCAGGCTGAGAGGACAGAACTAGACTCGTGGAAAATGCTCTGGGCCATCTCTGCCAGTGACACACTCCCAGTCACCAGAAGCGGCCGAGCAGAGCCTGGGCCCTACGGGTCAGAAATTCTGCGGAGGGAATTCTTGTGGCTAGAAATCCAGACTAGAAGACAAGCATGGTCTATTTTAGTACATTCTTTTATTTCTTAAGGTCTCTTGAAATCAAATAGAAATACGAAACAAAAATGTAAACGAAATGCTCTAACTTGCTCAGCTACAACCAAACCCTAATATGTGTGTTTTATTCAACTATTTAAAAAAAAATCCCATGTTAAACACACACGTAGATTAACTAAATAGTAAGTTGGGATTGGAACCAAACTTCATTTTTTCTTAAATGATTGAATTAAATGACAAATAACTAAATTAAAATAAAAATCTTCATATTGAGGGGAGGGTACAGCTCAGTGGTAGAGCACATGTGCAGCGTGAACAAGGTCCTGGATTCAATCCCCAGTGCCTCCATCAAAAAACTAAATAAACCTAATTACCCCCAAAAAAAATTCTTTTAAAAAAATCTTAATATTCACTAAACTGAATCAGAATGAAGCTAATGTTTTCAGTTGGATTCTCAGTTTACTGTAAGAAAAGATACTGAGATCCATGGGATGTGGTTGGGATGGCTTATTAAGTGGGATATGAAGATTCTTAAAGAAGGACAAGTGCAGGGGAAGGGCACTGTTAACATCACTTCCCCTCTCTTTCCATTTTCCTTGGCTGCTTCCTTGGGATATGAGGTCTGGGTATGACCCGAGTCAATCGGGAGTCTATTTCTATCACGCAGTTTGTCCTTCTGGTCTACACTGGAAGGGTGTGTCTCCTACTGACAGCTAACATTCCCTCAGAAACTTGAACTCTTTCCATATAAAATACGTCCTAAAGTGCTAGGTATTCTTTGATAGAAATATCTTCTACCCTCATCTTACACA
Source organism: Camelus ferus (assembly GCF_009834535.1). Lineage (NCBI taxonomy): Eukaryota > Metazoa > Chordata > Mammalia > Artiodactyla > Camelidae > Camelus > Camelus ferus. Next base: position 8,361,305 of record NC_045700.1, read on the forward strand.
TATTCAGAACTTGTGAGCATATTTGGCTTGTTTTCATGTAACTCACATCGTTGGAAGTCCATGGAGACCACGTTGAGAGAGAGTTGTTTGGGAAGAAGTGGTTAGGTTATAAAACATAAATGGTTGGACAAGGAGGAAAGTAAATCTCTGTACAGCACAAGCCTAAAGCAACCACACAAGGAAAGTCTAGACACCACGTCTGCACAGTCCTACCTGCCCTGTGCCTCCCCCACAGCGCCTGTGCTCAGACTCAGGCTCCCTGCATGCCTGGTCAGGGCTGCCAGGTGTCTCCTACACGGAGAGTGAAGAGGTTACCTGGGCACCGCTTCAGCACAGGTATTGGTGAAGCGCCGGGGTGATGGAGGTTGCAGAGGATGGAGGACGTCTTAGTTGTCACCTGATTCATTCAACCTGGTTGCCAAGGCTGCTGCAGCCGTGCGAGCTGGCAGTGAGAGTAATAGTTAACATGTGCATATTGTATCATTCCCATCACACTTAGCCTCATCGTCCCATTTTCAGCTGAGCTCCCTGAGTCTCAGACTCCTGGAGGATTTGCCTGAGTATAACATTAACAGCAGCAGGAGACATCAGATTCTGGTTGCTAAGGCTCAAAACATCCATTCTATTATATTAGACCGTGCTGTCCCTAGGAAAGTTAATACAGTACAGTCGTTCAGCCACAGCACTGGGAGCCCTCTACTGGAATTCTACCATGCTGGTGTGCTTTCAGTTACCTTTCCCCGACCTTGGACCTCACGCTATCTGTGCATATCATAAATCACTCTAAATTTTCTGCATTTAGAAGGCTACTTTCTCAGCCAACTGATTGTCCCCTAAGAGAAGGTAACGTCAGGGTCTGTCTCTTCTACAAAGCATCAGAAGTTGGCCAACATGCTTGGCTGCATTACTTATCAGAAACCTTTCCTTTTTATTATTTTTCATTCTTCCTTCAAATAGTCTATACAAAATTATTGTATGAGAAAATGATTGGAACAGCAGCAGCGCTATCCTGAAATATGTCTTGGAATTAAGTTTTGGTAAATGATGGTAAAAGGATAATGCCATTTACTAAGCAAACACTTGGGTGCTTTACTAGATGGAAGTTCATCGTGGGAAAACATACTTCCATTGGACTCTGATGGCATTTTACTTAAACATAAGGTTTTTATAGCTTTGTTTTTGTAAGTGGAAATGAATGTAGTGTCTGGGGTTTTCATTACTTCATTGCCAGCTTCCCTTTTTCACCCCTGTTTTGTCAACCATAAATGTCTCCTCCGACAAAAGTCCACAGGTACATCGTGTAATCTGAGGGTGGGGAGCCAGGAAAACTTGGCCGTGTACTGACTCTATGATTCACTTAGACTTTTGGACCATTGAAATCACTCCATCTCTGTGCCACCACCACTCTTTAACACACTGGAGATACAGTTCCCGTCCTAACTCAACCGGCCTGTCATGAGGATTGGCTGAAGTGAAAATGATGTTAAATTTAAAGGAACTATGCTGATATGAGGTGCTATCCTTAAGCAAAATAAATGAGCAAAGACAAAGGACATGGTCACATATTTCTAACCTTTGTTCTCCAGTTACATGTGATGGTTATTAATCACTCAACTAGCCCAGAATTGGTATATTCTTTACTATCATGTAACAGAATGTAGAATAAGACCATCGTTTATTTGTTCTTGTAAATAAATGGAATTCATGGTTCCAGTTGACTATTTCGGGGGGGGGGGGACCCCTTTAAATGTCTGCAGGACCACAAATCCATTCAGAACCCAAACAATGGGACAGATTTATAGTTTTAAAAACAACCTCATTTTTGTGAGGTAGAACTCAGCGGTAGAGCACATGCTTAGCATGCACAAGGCCCTGAGTTCCATCCCCAGTACCGCCATTAAATAAATAAATAAATAAAATCTAGTTATCCCCTCCCCCCCCAAAAAATTTAAAAATTGAAAAAAAAATAATAAAAACCGCCTCATTTGGGTGACTAGAAGCTGTATGGAAGGTTAAATGAAACATCCAGGCTTGAACGTTTCCTTTCTACCAGTGGGACTATCAGTTATCTGAAAGCATTTAATCATCAAATAGAGTTGGGAAGCTGCTCTGCATCACACCTTGGAGCAGGTGCTGTTGTTGCAGAGAAGTGTGTTATAGTTCAGTGTTACAGCTCAGTGTTACAGCTCAGTTGTGACAGCAAACTGGATCCAGGCAAGAGACTAAGCAGCATTCAGAGAGTTGGAGAACTCAGGTTTATTATGCCAACAGGCCCAGAGGAGTTAACACTCCAAGCTCTGGATCCCGTCTGTAGGTTTATGCAGGCTTTTATACGCTACCAGTCTAGACTTTGCAACATTTTGTAACATCATATGCAAACAAAGGATAACAAAGGCGACTGATTAGGAACAAGTTTTGTAGAAATGGACCAATCAGGAGTGAGAGAAGTGAACCAA